>NW_006921750.1:5805242-5806275 GCF_000298275.1 Orycteropus afer afer | reverse complement strand
AACAGTCCATGGTACTTTCAGCATTCTTTGCCAGCACCACAACTCAAAAGCATCAACTCTTTTTCAGTCTTCCTTATTCATTGTCCAGCTCTCACGTGCATAGGAGGCAATTGGAAATATCATGGCTTCTGTCATACGCACCTTAGTCCTCAAGGAGACATCCTTGCTCCTCAGCACTTGAAACAGTTCCTTCGCGGTTGACCTTCCCAATGCTACACATCGTTTAATGTCCTGACAGCTGCTTCCATTGTCATCGACTGTAGAACCAAGCAACATGAATTCTTTGACAACCTCAATCTTCTCTCCATTTACTGTGATGTTGCTCATTGGTTTAGTTGTGAGGATTTTTGTTTTCTTTATATTGAGACGTAATCCATACTGCAGACTGAATTCTTCAACTTTCATCAGTAAGTGCCTCAAGTCATCCTCACTTTCGGCAAGCAAAGCTGTATCGTCTGCATATCTCAGGTTGTTAATGATTCTTCCTCCAATCCTGATACCATGTATTTCTTCATATAGTCCAGCTTCTCGGATTATTTTCTCAGCATATAGATTGAATAAGTATAGGGAAAGGATAGAACTCTGACACACTTACTTCCTGATTTTAAACCATGCAGTGTCCCCTTATTCCGTTCAAATGACAGCCTCCTGGTCATGGTACAGTTTCCTCATGAGTACAATCAAGTGCTTGGAAATTCCCATTCTTCTCAATGTTATCCATAATTTGCATGATTCACACAATCAAATGCCTTTGCATAGTCAATAAAATACAAGTAGACATCTTTCTGGTATTCTTTGCCTTGAGCCAAGATCCATCTGAAAACAGCCATGATATCCCTTGTTTCATGTCCTTTTCTGAATCTGGCTTGAACCTCTGGAAGTTCTCTGTCAATATACTGCTGCAACCGTTTTTAAATTATCTTCAGTAAGATCTTATTTGTGTGTGATATTAATGATATTGTTCTATCATTTCCACAATCTGTGGGATCACCTTTCTTTGGAATGGGTACAAATATGGATCTCTTCCAGTCAG
>NW_006921750.1:5790083-5803882 GCF_000298275.1 Orycteropus afer afer | reverse complement strand
GGAGCATGGCAGGCTGCTGAACAATGACTCAGCTACATGCAGGGATCAAGTGTGCCATAAGCTAGAGACCATTCCCTGAGTCTTCTCCTTATGTACGGGAAGCAGACCACATCCCTAAGGCAGCTACTCAACTGCTCACAGTACATTCCACCATGGAGCTGACTACCATTCTCATCATGGGAAATACAACATCCAGCTCCCCAGCCACTCAACCAGACCCAGCCAAGTTGACACACAAACTTAGCCAGCAGAGATGCATAGATATTTATTATGGTAATGTCTTCTTTGTTAATTGATCCTTTCAGCATCATATAGTGTCTTTCTTTGTCCCTTATGCTGTTTTTCACCTTAATTTTTAATTTGTTTTTATCTTTCTGTCTAAGGTAGGTAGCATATCAATGGTTCTTCTTTCCTTATCTAATCTGCCAGTTTCTTTCTCTTGACTGGTGCATTTAGTCCATTCATATTGAGTGATTGGTGTAGGTATGAATAGGTAGTGATGGTATAAATTGATTGCTATCATTCTATTGTGTTTTCTGTCCTATTTTTGGAGATTTCCTTGGTCTAAATACTTTTCTGTGCTGAGTTCATTTTGTTATCAAGTGTTTCCTCTCTTTTCTTCTTTATTGTTGGTTTTGTTTTTACTAAGCCCTCAAGTTTTTCTTCTCTCTGGGTTTGCTTAGGGGAATTGTTCACCTTCCCTGTGGTTACCTTGCAGTGAATTTTTGTTCCTATAATTTTGGAACAGTCTGCTCTCTGAGGACATTTCCCTGTTTTCCTCTCCTTTTGTAAGTTTTGTACCTAAAACTTTTATTCCCTCTATTGTTTTTGTTGTTGGTGTCATATGCATATTTATGCAGTTGTATCTTTGTATACAATGCTCTATGATTTGGTTTTAGTGTTGATGTCACATGTCCTGATTTTAATTTGTTGTTCTCTGTAGTAGGATCTCTATTAGAAGGACTTCCTTAAGCATTTCTTGTAAAGTTGGTCTGGTTTTCACAAAATCTCTTAATTTCTGTTTGTCTGAGAATGTCTTGATTTCACCCTCATATTTGATGGACAATTTGGCTGGATATAGAATTCTTGGTTGAAAGTTCTTTTCCTACAGAGTAACAGTACTCAGCCTAATTGCCTCCAATGCTGGTGACATTTTTTTTTTTTCCCAGGCTGCTCACCAGATTCTTTCTTTGTCATTGCTTTTAGAGAGTTTGACTATAATATGTCTTGGTTACTGTGTCTTGGGATCTATCCTGTATGGATTTTTTGAGCTTCTTGGACAAATATCTTTTCTCCCTTCATGATACAGGGGATATTTTCTGTTAGTAAGTCTTCCACAATTTTCTTAGGTTTTTTTTTTTTTTTTTTCCTTCTTCCTGTTCTAGTATTCCAATAAGACATATGTTGTTTCTTTCCATGTTATCCAATACAATTCTTAGATTCTCTTCATTTCTCTTAAATCTTTGTTCTGATATTTCCTCCTACAGACTGGTGTCAAGGAATGTATCTTCTAGTTGTGAAATGTGTTCTGCAGCCAGTTTTAGCCTATTCTATACTTCTATTGTGTTGTGTATTTATGTAATCTTAGGGTCCATCTTCTGGATTTTTACCTGTTGTTTTCGTATGAGTTCTGATTGTGTATTAATCTTGTTATTTTCTTCTCGAATAGTTTTCCTGAATTCTTCCAGTGTACTGCCTGTGTTCTCCTTGGTTCTGTTTGTGGTTTCTTTGAGCTCTTGTAGAGTTCTATAAACATATCTTCTGAATTCCTTCTTGGATAATTATATTGCCTCTTCTTTCTCCATGTTTATTGGGATTTTTGTTGGGGGTCTTTTTTCTGTTGTCTTATTCTGTTTTTGTTTGTTTGTTTGATTGAGGTTCCCTGTTGTTTCCTAACATTTTGAAGTTGTTGTCTTTAACTGTTAGTTATGTATTGATTATTTTTTCACCTTGATTTTATGTTTAAATATATTTTCAAGGGTAGATCTGGTGTATTTTTTTTTTTTTTTATAAATTCAGGTGTACTGGGTTGCTCTGCAGTTTTCTTTGTGTTGAAGGAGTCACTGTAGGGAATGTGGTTGCAGGTCTCTGTTCATTGTGAAGGGGATTTAGTGTTGGGATGAGTAGGTGTTGTAGTGGTTTAATGTGGTTCTTCTATGGAGTGAGGCAGAGGAGAAGGGGAAAAAAAGAGGAAGAAGAGAAAAAAGGAAAAATAAAAAATCAAGGAGCCAATAGCAAGTTCCTGCTTTCCATGTTTCCATAATTACTTCTGGTCCTGGGGTTTTGTTTTGAGTCTACTTGAGATGGCTACCAACGATGACATTTTGTTGTCATTCACAGACCCATGGTTCAAAATTTGCATAGGCCCCAGTGATTAGGCAGCTGCTACTTTCCATTTGGGTCAGATAGACTCAAAATACTTGTACTCCTGGACACTCCATGCTAGAAAGCTATTGTGGAAGAACTGAATCCCATTGTTGTGCTGTGAGCTTGTCCCAGGGTCTGCCTACCTGAGGAATGTTTCCTCCCTTCTTCCTTTCTGCTCCCAACTCAGCAGCAACCTGATCCACAGGGATTTCTGCTCTGTTTCTCAGAAATGTTGTTCACTTACTCAGCTCAGTTCCCAAGGTTACTAGCAGAAACTGCTTTTGTGGGAAAACTGAGTACTCAAAGCCACCATTGGTTCCCTGGTGTCCCTTCTTTCTTTTTTCCTCTGTGGCTTTCTCTGGTGTTGTTAAAGCAGCTTTCTTCTTCTCCATCTCACCTTCTCACCTACCGCCAGGCAGGTTTGTTTATTTTAGTTTTGCCTGGCTGTTTACCCTGCTTTTAAAAAAATTTTTTTCCTCCTTCTCCACTAAAGCTGGCCTTCTCTAATTTAATGAGCTGTTGACAGCCCCAGAATCCCTGCTTCAAACTCCTGCACCTTGTTTTTCAGGCAATAAGATGCTAGAGGGAACAAATGTGTAGGCTACAAGTACTACACCATCTTCCAATCTCCTGCTTTATTCTCATTTTTAACATCTTTATTCATGCTGGTATCTCAGGAAACAGAAAGAAAATATAAAGGTAACATCACATTATCTGCATTTCTGAATGAATGGGAAGGAAAATCATGTGTCCTTTGTATAACTGGGCTCAGGTTTTAAATTTAGAAAGAAATTTGAATTAAAGAAATACAAAATATTTCATTAGAAGATAATTTGAGCATATTTCCATCTGAAAATTTCATCCTTCCAATGTCCACATTGCTAAGTTCATTAAGATTTCCAACTGGAATTTGAAATAGTTGTACCAACTCTAAAAAAAAAAAAAAAATAGTAACTATTCAATTTAATTCTTGAGGGTTGATGATTATAATGGAAATAAATATGACTTGCATATTCAAGCATTTCCATCCCACTTCTGCTAATAAAAGGAATTGTGAAAATGAAAGGTCATAATTTAATAGTCATTAAACAAAACAAAAAAATAAATAAACAAGACTATACCCATTAACTGATTTATTTTCACTTAAAATCTATGTAGTGCTTTTGTTTTTTGAAGCCAGTCAAATATAGCCTTAGGAAATGCACAAAATCAATTCTAACTCTAAATCAAGTGTGGAATTAAAACTCCAAAGATGAAAAATAAATATATAGACCCAGGTGTGTCGACAGTAATTTCACCCCTTCTGATTCATAGTGTTACACAAGAAGTGATATGAAGCAGTGCAAGAAGCAAGGGCCCAGAGTTTGGCACTTTTGATTAACTTTAATTTTAGTCACTTTTAATTTGAGTGATCATAGATACATTACTTAATTGTATAAACTTTGATTTCCTCACCTTGATAAAGGCTATAATTATAATAAAGACAATAATATCTCTCACCATAAAACAGGCAGAGTATTCATTGTGAGAATTATGTCAAATAATTTTAATTAAGTGTACAGTGCATCATAAATAACAATAAATCTAGTTCCTCCTCTCTTTATTCATTTTATAGAAATTCCTTCTCTAGAACCTATATATTTTTTAAAAGACATCTATTAAGTGCATAATAGTTGAAATCTTACTTGAAAATTAGAAATCTCCTTACACTTTTGGTCATTTAAGTTTGTTTATTTTACTATTGCTTTGTTGACCTGTCATGACCCATGGGTCATAAATCACCCACCAACATTTTCAGCCTCTCAGGTTTCTTGGGAAGTTGCTACCACAGTTTTAATAAGTGTTTCTGCCTGATGGGGAGCAGTATAAATGTGTGAATCAGAAGAAATAGGTTTCACTCCACCAATCCTGCCACCAAAGTCACTTAGGACATATGCATCCCACATAATTGTATCAAAATTAATATTACCTCAAAAATGTTTTTCTTTGATTTCAGCATACCTTTCACTACTGAAAACAAATAGTATCAACAAAACATTAAAAGCACAAAATAATTTGGCCAGTAAAGGGTTAAGTATCTCCACAAAAGTCACAGTTTCCTGGGTTTTATGAGGCTAGAATGCAAGAATATAAGAAAATGAGGGGAAAAAAAATCAGCAGTGAACTTGTTTATAAACAAGTGTAATGCCATTATACGACTCCTCTGTCAGTTTTTAATACTGTTGTGGCTTGTATGTTGCAATGATGCAGGGAGATATGCCACTCATATTTTAATACCAGCAGTGTTCCCTATGTAGAAAGCTATCAGGGGAGCTTCTAGAGTAAGACAGATTAGGAAAAAAAGCTTAGTGATCTATTTCCAAAAATTACTTAATAAAAACTCTATGGATTACAAAAGAATATTGTTCAATATAATGCTAGAAGAAAAGCCTTCTAACTTGGAAGGCACTCAGAATACACAGTGGCTGTCACAATGGGCTTGAACATTACAACAATACTGAAAATGACAAAGGACTGAGTAATGTCTTGTTGTACAAGGGGTAGTCATGAGTTGGGGCCAACCAAAAGGAACTAACAATAGCAATGTTGCTTAATTTTTTTTTTTTTTTTTTTTTGCTTGGTGACTTCTAGAATTCTAAAACTCTTGTTGTTTCCCAAATCATTCTCATTCTATTGTCCATGGGGTCACCATGAGTCTGAAACTCACTCAACAGCAACTAAAAATAATGTCATAATGTCATTATAAATTCATCATTAATTGTAAATGTAAAGGATTTATGTTTTGTAAGCCCTAGTTTCAAATTTGGGCTTTGTCACTTTTCAGATTCTGGCAGGTTATTTAACTCTTAACACTTTAGCTTTTCATCTAACTAACTCACTGCTATTGAGTCAGATCTGACTCATAGCGACCCCTCCTTGGATTTGCAAGGCAGCATCATTATGGAAGTAGATTGCCCAACCTTCCTCCCAAGGAATGGTTGGTAGATTTGAACTGCTAGCCTTCTGGTTAGCAGTCAAATGCCTTAGGCACTTCAACACCAGAGCTTTTCATTTATCAAATAGTAATAAATCTTTGTTCAAGGGCTTACATCTGATGTTTCACATATGACCGGTATAGAAACTGTTCAATAAATGCTTTATCTTTTAAAATGTTTTCATGGGGGGGTGCATTGGCACTGTGCATTCTTTCTTAAAGAAAACAGCCAATACCAGATAAAAAATGTGGAGCTTATGTAAAGCTTGGTGGAACCACTGAGACTATGGCCCCTTCCTGCCCTTCAGGTCTGGAATTGAACACCTTCCTGTGGCTTTCAGCCAAACAAAAAACAGGCATATGAAGTGAGTATTTACATTAGGTATATACACTCATTGGAGAGAACAATCGTGGGAGAATAGACAAACGGTGTATGCACAGGGACATAGCTCACGGGGCTGGAGGACATGTAGGGAAGGACACAGGAAAGAGGAGTGATAGTTATGTTGTGTGTCAACTTGGCTAGGCCTGGTTGAGTGGCTTGGCAGCTGGATGTAGTATTCCCCAAGATGAGACTGGTAATCAGCTCCATGGTGGAATCTACTGGGAGCAGCTGAGTAGCTGACTTTGTGTATGTGGTCTGCTTCCT
The DNA here is from genome assembly GCF_000298275.1 of Orycteropus afer afer. Taxonomy (NCBI): domain Eukaryota; kingdom Metazoa; phylum Chordata; class Mammalia; order Tubulidentata; family Orycteropodidae; genus Orycteropus; species Orycteropus afer. The sequence continues at coordinate 5,797,892 of NW_006921750.1, read as the reverse complement.
GTATATAAAGACAAGCTTTGAGAGTGGTCTCTAGCTTTTGGCATGCTTGGATCCTGCATGTAGCTGTGTCATTGCTCAGCAGCCTGCTATGCTCTGCCGACCTTAGGACTTATAGTGGACTTAAGTTAATGGCCTGCCATGTGGATTGGTAACATTGGGACTGTGCCTTTTGTCAACCTTGGGGCTTCTCAGCCTCAGCAGCCAGCAGCTGTTTGAGTGAAGAAATGCCTCTGGCTCCAGGGGGCCAGGAGCAAGAGGCAAAGCTGGACCCCAAGGTTGAGGGGCTTTCACCCAGCCCCTAGAGCTTGGCATTTTTAACTTGGATTTCAAGCCTCCAAATTCTAAGAATAAACTCCTGTTTGTTAAGGCCATCCCATTTGTGGTATATTTCTTGTCAGAGCAGCACTAGGTAACCAGAACAGAGGTAATTATCAGGAGGAAGTGGAAAGGGAGTTGTTGCATTGTGGTAAATTGTACTCAATGTCATGAGACAAAGTGTATGTGAACTGCTGTATGGAAAGTTAATTTGTTCTGTAAACTATCACCCAAATCACAATTAAAAAAAAAAAAAAAGTGAAGCTTTATCAGAAAGAATATTAAAAATTTTATTTAAGATATAAGCTTTTTTTGAGTGGAATTAAAACAAACAAAAAAAAAGCGTAAAGATAAAGATCACAGGAAGATACTCCAAAGACCCTTAGGACAATGGTGGTTTGCTAATTATGCAGCAGGCACTTTTTCTGTTAGGAATTATGAGGGTGCATCCCCTAATTCTCTCTGAGCTTTATCCCCTGTGTCCTTCATGAACTGCAAGGCAGTTTCTCCAAACCTACCCGTTTTTCTACCATATCAGTCCAGAATTAGAATCCAGAAATTCAGCCTAACTCCAGAAAGAAAGTTACCTTTCTTGAAACTATTAATTTACTTTAAGTTACCTTTCTTGAAACCATTAACTTCATTGTAGGGAGGTTTGTATGATTTAGTGAGTTAAGATGTGTAGAGTGTTTCAGTACCAGCTTAAAGTAGCCATTAAATATTAATTAAATATTAAATATCATGCTGAAACATATGGTTGTGAACCAAGGGACTCATTGCTGATGTCAGATGGTTTGTGGTTGAAAGCAAAGAACACCAGATAGATGTTTACTTGTGTTTCATTGACTATGCAAAAGCATTCAACTATGTGGATCATTACAAATTATGGTTAACATTACGAAGAATGGGAATTCCAGAACACTTAATTGTCCTCATGAGGAAGCTCTGCATAGACCAGGAGGCTGACATTTGAACAGAACAAGGGTATAGTGCATGGTTTAAAATCAGGAAGGGAGAGTGTCAGGGTTGTATCTTTCACTATACTTATTCAATCTGCATGCTGAGCAAATAATCTAAGAAGCTGGACTATATGAAGAATGAAGCATTAGGATTGGAGAAACACTCATTAACAACCTGTGATATGCAGAAGACACAACCAAGCTTGCTGAAAGTGAAGATGACTTGAGCACTTATTGAGAGGATTAAAAACTACCATCTGCAGTACCGATTATACCCAAGAAACAAAAATCCTCACAACTGGACCAATAAGCAAAATTATGATAAATGGAGAAAAAATTGAATTTTTCAAAGATTTCATATTATTTGTTTCCACAATCAACACCAGTGGAAGCAGCAGTCAGGAAATCAGACATTGTATCGCATTGGGCAAATCTGCTACCAAAACCTCTTTAAAGTGCTGAGGTGGGAAGATGTCACTTTGAATACTAAGGTCCACCTGAACCAAGCCATAGTATTTTCAGTCACCTCATATGCATGTGAAAGCCAGAAAATGAATAAGGAAGATCAAGAAGAGTTGATGTTTTTGAGGTTTGGTGTTGGTGAAGAATACTCAAAGTACCATGGACTGCCAGAAGTACAAACAAATTTGTCCTAGAAGTGCAGCCAGATGTTCCTAGGAAGCTAGAAGGGCTAGACCCCTTTTCACCTGCTTTGGTCATGCTGTTAGAAGGGACCATTCCCTGGAGAAGGATATCATGCTTAGTAAAGTGGAGGGTCAGAGAAAAGAAGAAGACCGTTAATATGATGGATTGGCCCAGCAGCTGCCATGATGGACTCAAGTATACCAGAGATTGTGAGGATGGCACACAATCAAGCAGTGTTTTGTTCTATTGTGCATGGGGCCACTATGAGTTAGAGCCAAGTTGATGGCAGCTAACAACAATAACATATGTAACTGCCATTTTAGGGAGTGAAAAATGGCTGGATTTTGGCAATTTCATTTGGTTATATCTAACAAATGGTAATAATAATTATTATTCTATACACTGTCTATATTTTCAAATTCTACTTAAAAATAAATTTGAATTATGAAATCATTTTTTGGAAGAAAATACCAAAGCATGTCTTCATTGTCTCCCAGCTTCCCATTTGGGAATTTTTAGCTCTGTTTGTTACACACAGGGACTAGTTCCTCTCTATTTTTATGAATATTTCACATTATAACAAAGGAGAGAGGGTAGAATTTCCTGCATGGTACAAATGGATAACACACTTGGCTGCTAAACAAAATGAGTTTACCTAGAGATATCTGGCTAAATTTTCATCTGCTAACTGAAAGGTTGGCAGTTCAAACACACCAGCTGGTACAATGGGTGAAAGACCTTGTGATCTGTTCCTGTGAAGATTACTACTTAAGAAACCCTATAGGACAGTTCTGTCCTGTATCAACTCATAGCACAAAGCACCAACAAAAGGCGCCAAAGAAGAAAGACCTGGTAATCTGCTTCCCCAAAATCAGTCATTGAAAACTCTGTGAATGACAGTTCTACTCTGACATACACGGGTCACCATGAGACAAAATCAACAGCAAATATTAGAGAAGATAACATTATGGTAACATTTCAGACACCAAAATAAGATAAGGGGAGAAAGCTTTTTGGCAGGCATTCCGGAGTGTGACTCTGAAAGAGACCAGAGCTGCCCTTTGTCCTACTGCCTTTCTTGACCCACCCTAATTATAAAGCAGTGTGGTTGGTGTGCACACTTGAGTTTAAACAGTAGATGAAACAATTTTTAACTTCTCTTATCCATTGCTCTTATCATTTAAATAGGGAAAATATTATATATTGACCATCATTTTTTAAGAGATTAAATGAGAAAGCTTAGATTAATTAGATTAACTAAAGAGCTTAATAAGGAGCTCTGGTAGCATAGGTCTAAGGCACTTGACTGCTAACCAGAAGGCTGGCGGTTCAAACCTGCCAGCCACTCCTCAGAAGGAAGGTTGGGCTATTTACTTCCATAGTCATACCACCTCAGGAACCCAAGGGGAGGTCACTATGAGTCAGGTTTGACTTGATGGCACTTAACAACAACAAAGTGCTTAATTAATGCTTACATTAACTAAAATGCTTAGATCAATACAGGACATTTAATTGATGAGCAAAAGGTTGATTCCCTCTTTTTTTTCTTTTTTAATTTTCTGAAGCCACCATTCAAATTAAAAAAAAAAAAAATTTACAATACTTTCCTTATGCAAAACTACTCATAGTCATAGCAGTCAGTGACTTACTTGCTCACTCTGGACCTCTCAGCCTGTACTCTAAGACTTGTATTTAACGAATTATTTTATTTTACTTATAGATATTTGTATTTTTACTCCTGGTAACCACATTTTTCAATTAGTTGTTTTGAATTTTCTGCCCCGACATTTTGGAGGATGGAATGCAATGATCTCACCCATGACTGGTATGTCTATGTCTAGTACACCTTTCTTCATATCTTTCCATGAAAATGAAAATGTGCCATTTGTTCCTAGAAACACAAAATCTTTGTAAAGTCCTCTGGTCAGAGTGTCTTCTGCTTAATTAGAAAGCTTAAAGTCCAAATCCTGACGTGAAAACCCATCTCATGAGATTTACTTTCAGGGAAAATGATTTGGGAATTTGCAACTGTTGTTAGAATTCTAGAAGTCTCTTCACAAAAACTTGTTAAACTGCATTATATGGGGAGTGGGGAAAGACAGGGGATATCAAAATAAAATCAAGACTACAGTTTTGTAGTATCATTTCCCCTGTAGGTTTCTATATTCAGGGTAGAGGCATGAGTGACCTTGGTGGACTATAAAATCCTTGCAGGCCTCCAGGAAGGGAAATGATCTCAAAGTTATCTCCATATCCCCTAGGATTCTGTTGTGAGATTTCCTAGAAAAAAACACCTCTTGAGACCTTTTCTTTGTGCCACCAGTTCCAATTAGGCCATTGGACACGGAGCTCAAACATGATTTCCCTAACCGTGCTATTCTCCAAGTAGTGTGAGGATTAAACACACACACACACACACTCACACATATGTATATATACACACATACACACACACCTATAAATCCCCCCAGACCATCTAATACTCAACATATTGCAATCAGGCCCAATATGATAGTACTAGGAGTTGAAATGAAAGTGTGTTTACTCAGAGAGTTCATTCTAAGAGTAAACTTAATAATACCCCAGAAGCACGTTCTTAAGTGTTTAGTATCTGAGGTCCTGTAGTTAAGAGCCTACACAGGGAAGAAAATTTATTCCAACACAATAGTAGTCCCTAATGAAACTGCCAATTATGAAATCAGTCTTCATTCCAGCAATCCTACCTAATTCTATCATTTGTTTTTATTCATCAAATTAACTTCATAATCTTTGCAGACCAGTTTCTCCTTGATTATTGGACTATGACATTTTTGTCCTTATTTAACCAGATTAACTTTAACTAGAACTTTTGTAGTAGTAATCCTTGTTAGAATAAGTGAAGATCTTGAATTTGTTACTAAAAATATTACCATACATTGGTGATATGTTAAAATGTTAGGAGCTAACAAGAAACTGCAAATGAAACTTGAGCAGGAAACAGAGGGAATGGAATGGAAGGATAGGTATGTTGGCAGGGTGTTTGTAAACCTGAATTTGCATTTTTAACTTGAACACAAATAAGAAAACAGTTAAATGACTTGGTAACTGGACTATGGGAAAAAATATATATATATTTCATCAAACTAAAGGAAGTCCTGAAGGCCAATTAAAAAGAATTCACCATGAGTTAATGAGTTCAGACACACCCAGGAAAGATGGGCAATGAGGGAAGATGTGGTGAGAGTAGCAATCATGAGAAGGGTGCAGGACTCACAGCATTTTGTTCTGTTGTGCATGGGGTCTCCATGAGTCAGGAGCTTAATTCAATAGTTGAATTGAAATTTTTCCAGGTTGCACACTTCATGATATATGAGATGGTGATGGGGATTAATAAAAAGAGGCAATCCTTTCTTGGTGGGGAAAAGGTTTCTTTTACCCCAAAGAGTCATTTGGTTGCTCTTTGCGGTTAGCTTTGTAAGGTCAGAATTTCAAATGCTTTGGAAAACTAAAATAATTACTTCACAATAAAATGTTCATGTTCAAATTATCTTATTTGTATGCAAAGAGCTTTTAGATATGCATGATCCATAAAATTTGATATTTAAGTTGAAATAATCATAAATTCATGAACACATTTATTCTCAACCTGTAATTTCCTTTTCTTTCTCTACACTCCCCAATAAATACAAGCCTTCCCTATAATAATCTCTTATCTCCTTCCTTTCTCAAACAGTAGAGCTCTGGCTCAATATAGATAAATGACTGCTATAAAACACTTTTGAAAAAAAATTAAAAAGCCCTGGGTCCTCTTGTTGGTATATCTACCATGTGCTGGCTATCCAAGAGTTCATTCTTCCATATATAAATTATGAATAAAAAGCATACTGCTTTGCTTTTGTTGAGTTCTTAGTGCTGAGGTAAAACCAATTTGTGGCTCTGACTTCACTATTAAAAAGTCTAAGAACTACATTTTTTCCTGAACTTCATTTTAACTGTCCCCTAATCCTTACCCTAAACCTCAAGTTTTTTCATTTATTCATGGTTCCATGGCAAATTCACTTTCTAAGATGTAGATATGTGATTTGGAATGACAAAGTTCAATTTTTTTTTCAGCAATAGGGAGAATTTGACCTGGTGGGTTAAAGGAAAAAGTCTTCTAGTATTTGAACTATTTTGATAGAGTAGAACTAAAGACCTTTGTAACATGGCAGTAGTAATAGTACCATCAGGAGCTCGGGTAGCGTAGTGCCCAAGGCACTTTACTGCCCACCAGAAGTCTGGTAGTTCAAACCCACCAGCCACTTCTCAGAAGGAAGGTTGGGCAATCTACTTCTGTAGTTATACTGCCTTGGAAACCCAACAAAGAGTTGCTATGAGTTGGGTTTGACTTGATTGCACATAACAACAACAACAATATTACCATCAGAAACTGTCTAACTTCAGGGGGGATAGTGAGAATCAAGGCTGATTCCTTTGAAGTGGAGGTTAAACGTATCTCTGCTCTTCAACCTTTTACCAATTCTGAAACCCTCCCTCTTATGGCACTCTCTACTTATCTTCTGGGTTTGATAATCTGTTGTAATGGTCACATAGAACTCATAGATCATACAGTTAAGTGGCTTATTAAGGAAGTAACAGGATACAACTCAGGATCAGGCTCAACAGGTTACAACTCAGGATCAGATCAAGAAGCATGTAGGCAAAGCCTCCCTTCTTCAGTGCAGGACAGCTCTCTTGGCTCCTCATGATGGTGCAGGTCTTTTCTCAGCAGTGTATGTCTCTTCTCAGCCTCCTTAAGACCAGCTTTCTCTCTGCCCCTTGAAGACAGACTCTTCTATGTCCCCTTAAGACAAGATACTCTTGGCCTACTTAGGACAAGCCCTTTTTGCCCTGCCACCTATCACCATTAACTCTTCTTCTAGGGCCCTTCTTGACCTCTTGCTGTCTTAAGTGTTATAGCCTTTGAACCATGTCTTTTAGAAGATTCCTTGCCTCCTCTCTTTCCCTGCTTCTTCTTTCTCACTTCTGCTTCTCTTCATGGTTCTTTCTGTCTGAAAAAATCTGTGTGGGGTTTGCTGCATATAGACACAATTCCTTGCCAATCTCAAGGTATGATCCTTCTTGGGGGAAAGTATGAACTGACTAATTCCCTCTCAGTAGGCCACAAGCATTACATTTCCATAGTAGGCTACAGACACCTCATTTTTATGGTCTATTGACCAATCCCTGCAAAGTTTATACAAATCACAGGCAGGCTGCAGTCTAGGACAAGATAAAAATTACCAAACCACAAAATCGCTTACCCAGGAAAAGTCAATCAACTTGGACAACAGGAACAAACCCTCTAGGATAGAAAACTAGGGTAAAGGTAACTCTTCAGGACTTGGGGCAAAATCTCTCTGTTTTCCCAAAGAACCAAGGAAAATGGCCATATTAAGGAACTCATTCCACCACAACTTTTCAACCCTACCTCAAGAAGAATATTCAGACCCAAATTCACATCCTAACTCTCCCTGGACTGGTTTAATAGACTTTCATTTCTTTCAGCCAGGTGAGATATAAATTAAAGGAATCTAACTCCTTTTGTCCCAAAAATTAGTGGTGACTCTGAAAGATCTATAAATGTCATAAGCAAAGCTAAATATTTACATAACTATTGTGGTTAATAGCTTTGCCATTATTTGCACCTCTCAGGCCAGAATTGAAATGAGCCAATTAGGGATCATTAGAAGCACTAGCTTCTAGACTCTAGGCAGTGGTTTTCTACCCTGGCTACATATTAGAAATACCTGGTGTTCTTGTTACCTAGTGCTGCTCTGACAAGAATGTTGTTGTTGTTGTTAAGTGCCATCGAGTCATTTCTGACTCATAGCGACCCCATGCACAGCAGAATGAAACACTGCCCAATCCC
>NW_006921750.1:5763199-5788395 GCF_000298275.1 Orycteropus afer afer | reverse complement strand
TTGACTGGAGCTACAGCAGCATTCCTGTTTAGATGAGGTATTTGCTTTAAAATTCATCGCCCCTAGCCCAAGTCGCTAATATGCATGCAAGTTACCTGGAGGTTGTTTATTTATTTATTTGTTATTATCATTTTATGATTATTTCCTTATCTATCTATTTACGTATTTATTTTAAGAGCTTATTTTATATTCATTGTAACATGTACATTTAGTTTCACTCCCCATTTACCATGTCCAACCCTAACCCAGTCTCCTCCCCTCCCTGTCTTGTAACCCTCTCCCTGTGCCTCTCATATTTATGCACTCCTGTTTGTCCTGCATTTCCTCAATTGAATGTTGGTCCTCTGGTGTCCCATCGTCTATTGCTCTAAGGGATGTATTACCATAGAATATGTGGGTGCATCATCTTGGGTTGAGTGGTCTGCGTGTACATTTTTTAATTATTGGGCTGAGAGCCTGCCCCTGGGGGTGTGTTTATTCTAGGCACAGAATATATTCCAGGGCCATAGTACTGGGAGTCTCGCCAGATTCCATCAGACCAGTAATTCTGGTCATTACTGAGTTTTGGGATTTTGTTCCACATTTTTCCCTCCCACTCTATCCAGGTTCTCCAGATTTGATCCTTTCCTCAGTGGTTGGCATTGGTAGCTGGGCACCATCTAGTTATGATCGTGAGGGTCATCATGTCCTAGGGCTGACTACTTCTAAATGCCCTTGTTTTATTTTTTTTTTGGGAGGGGGGGTCCTTCACTTCTGACACTAGGAGACTGTTAGCTGCATCTTAGATGGCTGCTTGAAAGCTTTTAAGACCCCAGTTGCTACTCACCAATGCAGGATGTGGAGCAACACTTTTATGTATTTTATTGTGCCAATTGAGTCTGGTGTACCCCAGTATTATGGTCCTGAGACAGTAGATCTATTGAATCTCTTTCATAGTGTCTGATTGTCTGTGAGGGATTACCTGTTTTTATCTTCTATTGTTTTTGTAAGGACTGCAGGTATTTTGTATCACTGGTGTCTGTGCAAGGTTAACCTCAGCTGAATCTATCCTTGGTATAGAACAGAGTATGTTTCTTCTGTTCACTGACCTCTGTCTGATTATCTCAGATGTTTATGTGCTTATCTGTATAGCCTAGTGTTTAGTGTTAATGGCAATGCAGTATTGTGAACACAATGGTTGTCATCTATCCCTTATATGCACAATTTGGTGTCTTCTCATTTCCTAATGTTATCATGGTGGTCATAAATCCTTCCCGTACATCCCACCCCCTACCCATGTCAGTGTGTAGGCACCAACTAGCCCGATATTAATCACTCCCCTTTTTTCCCATCCCAGTAACCTACTAAGTGAGTTCCCTTTCCTAAGCAAACCCTTCTCTGTTCTTTTCCAGTAATGGGCTTATACAGTACTTGTCCTTCTGCAATTGACTTATTTCACTTAGCATAATATCCTCCAGGTTCATCCATGTCGCAGATTCTAATTCAGTGGCTATAGATTGAATCACAAGATTTGTTTCTCTAACAAGCTCACAGGTGATGCTGATTTTGCTCATCCAAGAACCACACTTTGAATGGCAGGGAATGAGAGAGGATTGCATAGCAGTTAATTACATTTTTTATGGAGCCAAAAATCCCATTTTGGGAACCTAGTTTAGCCCCTTACTAGGTGAGGGAACCCTGAGTAAACTCTTTCTTTTCTTTTTTTTTTTTTTAATTGTGATTTGAATGAAAACTTACAGAGCATATTCACTTTCCATACAACAGTTCACATACACTGTCTCATGACATTGACCACAATTTACCACAGTACAACAGCTCCCCTCCCATTTTCTCCTGATAATTACCTCTTCCCTGTGTCCATCCCTCCATGCACTCCTGCCCCCTGAGCTGTCTCCCTGTGCATAAGCAGCCCTCCCTTTTCCCATAATTTTTCTCTCCAAGGAGTGTATCTACCTCAGGTAAATGTTCAACTCCTACGCCTGTCTTTTGTTTGGCTGGAAGCCATAGGTGTGGGTTCAATTCCAGACCTGAAGGGCAGCTAGGGGCCATAGTCTCAGTGGTTCCACCAGGCTCTATGAGACCAGCAGAACTACCCCCACCCCTTTTAATTTTTTTTCTCCAAATGATTTTGAGTTTTGTTCCACAATGTTCTCCCTCTCCATCAAGGATCTCCTACATAGATCCCCTTCCAAGTGGTTGACATTGATAGCTGGGCACCACCCAGTTCTTCTGGTCTCATAGTCATATAGGCTGCAGATTGGATGGTGTACCAGTTGCGAGGACTGATTGTTTCCATGAACTTTTGGTTTTCTTAATTCTTCTTTGCTCTGGATGAGGAGAGACCAATCGTTGCACCTAGATGGCAGCTTGCAAGCTTTTAATATCCCATTTGCTGCTCGCCAAAGTCAGAGATGGAACAATGTTTTGTGTAGTGTGTTATGCCAGTTGTGCTTGATGTCCCCTGTAACTATGGTCCCAAGCCCACAGATTCAACTACTAGGTCCCTCTGGGTAAAAAAGTTCACAGTCTTGAAAACCTTATAGAGTTCAGTTCTACTCTGACACACATGAGGTCAACATGAGTTGGAATCAATGTCATGGTAATTCTTTTTATACATTTATTTATTTTTTGAGTACAAACAAACAAACCCATCACCATTGAGTCAATTCTGAATCATAGAGACTTTACATAATGGAGAAGAACTGCCCCAAAGTGTTTGCAAGACTGTAATATTTGTAGAACACACTACTCATCATTCACTGTAAAGTAGCTGATGGGTTCAAACCTGCAATTTTTCAATTAGGAACCCAGCTGTTAACCACTGAGCAACTAGAGCTCCTTAAGATATATTAAAATAAACTAAATAGGTACATTTAATGTTAATAATAAATTTTATTTATTTTATTGCATTTAGATTTTTTTTTTTTAAAAAAAACAACTATGTTTAAAAGAAATATCATTGCAACATGGGATTACTATAAAAATATTAATGAAATATCTCACATTTTTTGTGATACTGCTCTTATTTCATTTCAGGCTCACCATACTTCAAATGCTCAATAGCCATGGCTAGTCAGATTAGATCTTTTCCTAAGTTCTTTCCCTGATTATTTATGTAATTTTGGGGATTCTATTTAATCTATCTGTGACTCAGCCTTTTAGGTGGGAGGAAACATAGTGATGATATAAATATCCCTCTCAATGAGTTATTGAAAGATTAAGTGCCAGACTCTGTATGATGGATTTACTAAGCACAGTACCTGGCACACATTGCAAATATTCATAAAATATAAGTAGTTTCTATTATATCATTAATATTATTACTTTTATGTTTCATGGTAGACTTTGCTAAGAAAATCCATAAAGAAAACTGAGTTTTAGAGGTAGCATTTAAATAATTGAAAATAAATGATTTCTAAGTTCTTGTGTGCATAAAGAAGATTAATAATAATAATAATAATAATAATAATAATAATAATAAAAACCAAAGCAAACTCACTGCCACAGAGTCTATTTTGACTTGTAGTGACATCTCCTTGAGTTTCTGAGGTGGAATCTCTACGGAAGTAGATTGCTCAACCTTCCTTCTGAGAAGTGGCTGGTGAGTTAGAACCACCAGCCCTCTAGTTAGCAGTCAAATGCCTTAGGCATTATGCCACCAATGATCCCTAAAGAAGATTAATGTTGTTGTTGTTTTTAAGTGCCCTCGAGTTGGACCTGACTCATAGTAACCCCTTCTTGGGTTTCTGAGGCAGTATCACTCCAGAAGTAGATTGCCCAACCTTCCTTCCAAGGAGTGCCTGGTGAGTTTGAACCACAAGCCTTCTGGTTAGCAGTCAAATGCCTTAGGCACTATGCTACCAGAGTTCCCAAAGAAGGTTAATACACTGACTAAAAGTAATTAAAACAAGTGTTGTAGTCAAGCTCACTGGTTTCATATACAGAGACATACTAAAATTCCTTGAATTAAAATAATAACAGTTATGATATCAATATATATGTTCTTCCAGCAATATCAAAACCACAAAACCAAGCACACTGCCATCATTGGTGAATCAATCATTACTCAAAGCAATCCTACAGGACAAAGTAGAACTGTCCTATAGGACTTCCAAGGCTATAAATCTTTACAAAAGCAGACTGCCACATTCTTCTCCCAAGTAGTGGCTATTGTGTTCAAACAGACAATCTTTTGGTTAGCAGTCAACAGCTTTTTCCTCTCTGCCAAAAGACTCCTTTTATCAATATTAGTTATGATAATTTTCAACTTAATTTATTTAAAATTTGATTTCTGAAAATTTTATGGTATGGGTATATGTAAAACTAGAGCTGGAAATGAAACAGCAGGGCTTGTTGTTCCCCTGGGACACTCACCACCTCCAGCCCCACTGCTTGTTTTGGTTCCTACCTTTACCAATTAGTTTTCCTCTAGTTACTCACACTTTCTATTCTCCTAGAAGTCTATCTTATCCATGACCTTAGAAGGCTATGTCTCTTATGCCATTTAAGAATGCCCTTTCATTTTCTGTCCCTGTCATTAAGTGACCTTATGTTTTATATTTTAAAATTCAAATTTCTTTCCCTTAAAATAAACTTTTTCCAAAGTGAAACACATATAAATGTGGGTAAATCATAAATTTATAGCATGGAGAATTTTTACAAATAAGCATGTTTATGTAACCATCCCATCTGTCAGGTTGTTATAGTGTGGAGGCTTATATATTACTTATACTGGAAGTTCTGCCACCAGTATTTCAGAGATCAGTAGGGTCACCTATGTTGGTCAGCTTTTAGGGGAACTTCAAGACTAAGACAGATTAGAAAGAAATACCTGGTAATCTACTTCAGCAAATAAGTTATTGAAAATGCTATGGATCAAAACAGAACATTGTCTAACTCACTTATTTTGGACATGTCATCCGTAGGCATCAGGATGGAGGAGGACATCCTGTTTTATAAAGTACAAGGCCCAGGAGGGTAGGGGAAACCGTTCCATGAGATGTATTGGAACAATAGCTGTAATGATGGACTTAAATAGTCCAGTGATCATAGGGTGATGCAGGACTGGCAATATTGTGTTCTGTTGTATATAAGGTCATCATGAGTCCAAACCAAATAACACATTGTAATTATTACCCAGATAAAAAAAAGGAACATAAAGAAGAGCCCAGAAGCACCCTGTATATCCCCTCCTAATTATTAAAAACCTTGTCCTCAAAAACTTCTAACACCAAGAATTACTTGTGCCTATCTTTAATATTCCTATGAAGTCCAAAAGACCTGTTTGCACAGTTGTTAAGCACTGAATTACAAATGGAAAGTTTGGTGATTAGAAACCGTCAGCCACTCTACAGAGAAACATGTAGCAATGTACTGTGGTAAAGACTTACAGCCTTGGAAACGCTAGAAGTTACTTTGTCCTATAGGGTTTCTATGAGTCTGAATGAGTATGAATGTAGTCATGTTGTTGTTGTTATGTGTTGTTGAGTTGGACCCAACTCATAGCAACCTCTCCTTGGGTTTCCAAGGCAGTGTCACTATGGAAGTAGGTTGCCCCATCTTCGTTCTGAGGAGTGGCTGGTGGGTTTCAACGGCCAGGCTTCTGGTTAGCAGTCAACTGCCTTAGGCACTATGGTACCAGAGCTCCCGAATGTAGTCATAGTACATATTATTTTATGTCTTTTTTTGCTCTTTATTATGCAAGCAACATTTAACCATATTGTTTTTTTGTTGTTGTTGTTAAGTGCCATCAAGTTGTTTCCGACTCATAGTGACCCCATGCACAGCAGAACAAAACAATGCCCGATCCCGCACCAGCCCCACAATCTCTGCTATACTTGAGCCCATCATTGCAGCCACCGTGTCAATCCATCTCGTTGAAGGTCTCCCCATCTTTCGTTGACCCTCCACCCTACCAAGCATGACATCCTTCTCCAGGGAATGGTCCCTTCTTACAACATGACCAAAATAGGTGAGACAAAGTCTGGCCATTCTTGCTTCCAAGGAGCATTCTGGCTGCACTTCCTCCAGGACAGATCTGTTAGTTCTTTTAGCAGTCCATGGTACTTTCAGCATTCTTCACCAGCACCACAACTCAAAAGCATCAACTCTTCTTCAGTCTTCCTTATTCATTGTCCAGCTCTCACATGCATACGAGGTGATTGGAAATATCATGGCTTGTGTCAGGTGCACCTTAGTCCTCAAGGAGATATCCTTGCTCCTCAGCACTTGGTACAGTTCCTTCGCAGTTGACTTTCCCAATGCTACACGTCGTCTAATGTCCTGACTGCTGCTTCTGTTGGCATCGATTGTAGAACCAAGCAACGTGAATTCTTTGACAACCTCAATCTTCTCTCCATTTATTGTGATGCTGCTCACTGGTCCAGTTATGAGGATTTTTGTTTTCTTTAGATTGAGACATAATCCATACTGCAGACTGTATTCTTCAACCTTATTCAGTAGGTGCCTTAAGTAATCCTCACTTTCAGCAAGCAAAGTTGTATCGTCTGCATATCTCAGGTTGTTAATGATTCTTCCTCCAATCCTGATACCACGTTTTTCTTCATATAGTTTAGCTTCTCGGATTATTTGCTCAGCATATGGATTGAATAAGTGTGGAGAAAGAATACAACCCTGATGCACTCCCTCTTCTTGATTTTAAACCATGTAGTGTCCCCTTGTTCTGTTTGAACGACAGCGTCCTGGTCAAGGTACAGATTCCTCATGAGTACAATCAAGTGCTCAGGATTTCCCGTTCTTCTCAAAGTTATCCATAATTTGTCATGATCCACACAATCAAATGCCTTTGCATAGTCAATAAAACACAAGTAAACATCTTTCTGGTATTCCCTTCCTTGAGCCAAGATCCATCTGACAACAGCTATGATATCCCTTGTTCCACGTCCTCTTCTGGATCTGGCTTGAACCTCTGGAAATTCTCTGTCAATATACTCTGCAAATGTTTCTGAATTATCTTCAGTAAGATTTTACTTGCTTGCAATATTAATGATATTGTTCTATAATTTCCACATTCTGTGGGATCCCCTTTCTTTGGAATAGGCACAAATATGGATCTCTTCCAGTCAGTTGGCTAGGTAGCTGTCTTCCAAATCTCTTGGCATAACTGAGTGAGTGCCTCCAATGGGGCATCTGTTTGTTGAAATCTCTCAATCGGTATGCCATCAATTCCCGGAGCCTTGTTCTTCGCCAGTTCTTTCAATTGCAGCTTTGTCTTCTTTCTTCATTACCATTGGTTCTAGATCATATGCCACTTCCTGAAATGGATGAAGATCGATCAGCTGTTTTTGGTACAGTGACTCTGTGTATTCCTGCCATCTTCTCTTGATGTTTCCTGCCTCATTCAATATTTTGCCCATAGAATCTCTCAATATTGCAACTCGAGGCTTACAGTTTTTCTTCAGTTCTTTCAGTTTGAGAAATGCCGAGCGTGTTCTTCCCTTTTTGGTTTTCAGACTCCAGGTCTTTGCACATTTCATTATAGTAATTGGCTTTGTCTACTCCAGCTGCTCTTTGAAATCTTCTGTTCAGCCCTTTTACCTTTTCATTTCTTCCATTTGCTTTAGCTATTCTCCGCTCAAGGGCAAGGTTCAGAGTCTCTTCTGTCATCCACTTGGTCTTCTCTTCTTTTCTTGTCTTTTTAGTGATCTCTTGCTTTCTTCATGGATAATGTTCTTGATATCTTCCCATAATTCATCTGGCTTTCGGTCGTTGGTGTTCAATGCATCAAATCTATTCTTTAGATGATCTCTAAATTCAGGAGGGATATATTCAAGATCATACTTTGGCTCTCTTGGACTTGTTTATATTGTTTTATGTAACTAAAATTCATTTATTATTATTCTGTAAATTTATTTTTAAAACTTAGAGTGAAAAGCATGGCCGTTTTGCATGTTAGTGAGCATAAATAAATCCCATGCTTGGAAGTAGCTCCACACTATCCTACCATAGGGAGTACTGGAGGCATAGTGCCTAAGGCATGTGACTGCTAACCAGAAGTCTGGTGGTTCAAATCCATCAGCCACTCCTGGGAAGGAAGATAGGACAATCTACTTCTGTAGAGATACCACCTTGGAAACCCAAGTCAAATGGTCTCCACAGCAGTGAGTTTTTTTTGTTTTGTTTTTTTTCCTTTTGGTTTTGCAAATATTGTATATTTTACAAGTTAACAATTTGTAGCAATCTTACAACTACCACTTCCATCAGCATCATTTTTCAACAGCATGTACTCATTTCATGTCTGTCACATTTTGGTAATTCTCACAATATTTCACACATTTATTATAATGCTATTGCACAGTCTATTAAAAAAAAAAAAAAAAACAGTGCCATAGAGTAGACTCCAACTCATAGTAACCCCCATAAAATTTCTAAGGTTGTAAATCTTTATGGAAGCAGATGGCTTCATCTTTCTGATGTGGAACAGCTAGCTGATGGGTTTGAACTGTTGACATTTTGGTTAGCAGCCAAATTCCTTACAAGAGTGCCACCAGAGCTTTTTAGTAGACTATGGTATACTGTAAACATAACTTCTATATATACTGGGAAACCAAAAATATTAATGTAACTAGCTGTGGTGTAGTAAGTTACTTAGTGTGGCTTTTCTAACCATAAATCTTTGTAAACTCCAAAGTGGGATTTTCTATGAGCAAATCAGGAGCTCTTGATTGCTAAAGTTGTCCACCTGGAGTATTTCTGTTGGGCGTGGCACAAAACAATGTTCTGGGAGGTGCCCACTCTCTCTCATGTGCTTAGAGTTCTGATGCTATGATTGGCTAGTTTGACCACCCTGTTGGGCTCAAAAGGAGGCCTCCTGGAGGCAGAACTCTCTCTGACTGCTGGTTGAGGAAGACGTGCTGCCGAAAGAGACACACACCCCTGAAAGAGACACGTGTTGCTGACAGAGACGCAAGAGACATGCATTGCTGAGTGAGACACCAAGGAACCAGCACTGCTGGGAAAGAGACTGTGAGAGACTGTTGGCTGAGGGATGGTGGGCTGGGAGAGAGACTGAGCGTTCTTCCTGAACTTAATAAACCCTGTAATCTGTGAGTTCTGTGTGGCCACTGCAGCGAATTATCGAACCCAGGAGAGAGATGGTGGGTGCTTTGGGAGGAACAGTTGGAGCAAGGGCTGGAGTGGGGAGGCAGCATGTCTGGCCTGGCAGGAATAGGCCTTGGGTTACTGCTGGCAATCCTGTCTTCCTCTTGTAAGGTTAGAGGAGGTCAGAACATGTTGCCTCCTTGTCGTTTTTGCACTAGCTTTACTGAGATAGTCCCTTTATTGCAGTGGTCTGCAGCCAAACCTGCAACATATTTGAGGTATGCCTGTGTATTATTTACAGTATTGCATATTTATAACCATGACTATTATAAACAATACTTACTTACTTCTGGAAGCCACACTTTAAAAAGCATTTTGACTCTCTCAAGACCGCAGGAAACAAAGGAAAGTTGAATCAAAGAAATGAAATGAAATGCCTGTGGATAACTAGGGGTTTGCCTGAGGGTGTTGTCTCTACTCATTTGATATTTGGTGTTCCCCTCTAACTTTTGACCAAAACAAATCCTACCATTAAATCCCACCTACCCAGAAGTGCTTGACAGCTTTCTCAAGCAAAGAAGAAATGAATTAGTACAAATATATAGATTTTCTCAGTGACAGAGGAAACCTCCAGGCATCCTTAACTCACAAATGTAAATGGACTATCCTGACTCACCAGTTTAATAAAGAAAATCTTAATGATAAGTTCTAGAGTGAAATATGTAGTGTTAAGATGAGTAGATGTCTAAGATGAAGCTTAAAATTATTCTGTAAAAATAATTTAAAAAAAAGCATATCTGATCTATTTTATAGATGTCTGGTTATTTGCAGGATCCAATACTAATAATTGTGGTACACTGGAAATTTCATAAACTCCAATGTTCACTATAGGAGCTCTGGTAGCATGGTGTCTAAGGTATTTGACTGCTAACCAGAAGGCTGGTGGTTCAAAACCAACAGCCACTCCTTGAAAGGAAGGTAAGACAATCTACTTCAGTAGTGATACTGCCTCAGCTATCCAAGGAAGGTTGCTATGAGTCGGATCCTATTCCACCACGGTGAGTTTTTGTGGGTTTTTTTTTTTTTTTTTTGGTTAATGTTCAGAAGGCTGGCAGTTCAAACCCACCAGCCACTACTCAGAAGGAAGGTTGGGCAATCTACTTCTGTAGTGATACTGCCTCAGAAACCCAAGGAGGGTTGCTATGAGTCAGGGCTGACTCAACGACACATAACAACAACAACAATGTTCAGTATTAGAAAGATATGGGCCAAACTATCATTTGGTCATTTAAAAATTGAGCGCTTTTCAAGCCTTCTATCTGTTATCAAAACAAATGGTGAGAGGGATTAATTATCAACACACCATCATCTTACATTGCGGTTATATATTTTCTTCAAAAGTAAGTTGAGAAACAAGGTGGCATTCAATTGTGAAAGCAATTTGGTCTGTACTCTGTAGTGAAATGAACAAATGTTTGGTGACAAGTGTGCCTCAGCAGAGGATAAGCTACACATTTCCAGAAGTGTTAGTGTCAAGAGGAAGAACAATAATGGTGCAATTGAGGCAGGATATTAATGGATTATTGCCATTTCAAGAATTAGTACAAGGATTTCCAGTAAGATGGAGGAATAGGCAGATAAGCAACACAGGCCCTCTTCAACAAAGAAAAGACAAAACAATTGACAGATACAGAAGATAATCCTGAAGCCCTGAGCTTTGAAAGGAATTATGCAGAAGCAGATTAGGTGCCAACTAGTGGAAAAACCTGAACAAAAACAATAAGTACAGATATGGTTGCAGCTGTGGACTGTCAGCTACTCTGATGGGACCAACAGCCTGAGTATTTCCAAGTGGTGTTAGGACCTGATAATTGACCTAAAGGTCAGCCCTGGTCACTAAGGGCTGCAGGGACAACTGTGCTGGTGGCCTATGACTAGGAAGGGAAACAGAAAGGAGGGAGACAACCTGAGCTGCTGACTTTCTGCTGTCTGGAGGGTGCAGCCATTTTGATTGTTTACACATAGCAGCCATTTTGGATATTTAAAGTGACCAAGAGCACAGCCATTTTGAATGTTTACAAGGAATGGCCATTTTGGATATTTGAAGTGACCAAGAGTGCAGCCATTTTGAATCTTTACAAGTGGCAACCATTATGGAATTTAAAGTGATAGAATTTGATTCGGATTCCAGGGACTTAAGAGTAGGCTCTGTTTGCCAAGGTTGGCAGAGACACATGAGAGGCTGACAACAGGAAAGGAGACAAGTTGTGAGTATGTAACTGCTGCTAACTAACGAATAAAGGAGCACAGTACCTGGCTTGCATAGATAACATATAAACAAAACAAAACAAAAATCATGGGCAAGTCATTCCAAGTCATTTATTAAATATAAACACAAAAACATCACAATGCCTCAGAGACAACAGAGCATCACAGTGCACACAAAGAAGCAAGATAAAGAAGCAGGAGAAACAAGGGACCAGGATACAGACCCAAAACACATCCTGAGGAAGACACAGTATTAAAATTCCTGATAAAGAATTCACAAGAATTGTATTTAGGCTTCTTCAACAAATTGAGAGGCAGATCAAGGAAAATGCAGAGAAATCCCTAGAACAAATCCAAAAGACAATACAAGTACAAAATGACAAAATGCATGAAAAATTAGAAATGATATAAAATCTACAGATAGAAATCCAGAAGATTAATATGAAATTTTCAGAAATAGATAAGACATTGAAGCAAAGGAGCAGAATTGTAAAGATGGAAGACAGAATTAGTGAGATTGAAGACAAATACCTGAATACTTCTTTGGAAAGGGATCAATCAGAAAAAAAGATCAAAACAAAATGAAGAAAGCCTAAGGTTCATGTGGGATACCATCAAAAGGAATAACTATGCATAATTGGAATTCCAGGAGAGGAAGAGACAAGTAAAACCACTGAGAAAATTGTTGAAGATTTGTTGGAAAAGAATTTTCCTGGTATCATGAAAGATGAGAAGATATCCATTCAAGAAGTCCAATGAACCTCAAAAAGGATAGATCCCAAAAGAAAATCACCAAGACATATCATCATCAAACTCACCAAAACCACAGACAAAGAAAGAATCATGAGAGCAGCACGGGAAAAATGAAAAGTTACATACAAGGGCAGCCAATAAGACTAAGCTCGGATTTCTCAACAGAAACCATGCAGGTGAGAGGACAATGGGATGGTATATATAATACACTGAAAGAGAAAAATTTCCAACCAAGAATTAGGTACCCAAAAAAATTGCCCCTCAAATATGATGGTGAAATTAGGACAATTGCAGATAAGCAGAAATTAAGGGAATTTGTTAAAACCAGACCAACCTTACAAGAGATGCTAAAGGGTGACCTTTGGACAAAGACGCAACAACAGCCAACAACAACTGACCATTAACACACATGATGATATAACCCAGAAACCAACCCAGCTACAGAAGTATCCAAAGTAAAGAAGCCTACAAGATTGTAAACAGGGAACCAGAGACATCAATTGATAAATCAGGACAACTACAAACCAAAAAGAGGGAAAAATTGTGTAATTACAGAACTTCTAGATGGTAAAGAAGTCAAGACAACTACAAGATAGAATGGACTGTTCTAAACTTGGGAAGAAAACTATAAATTACAGGGTAACCTCAAAGGAAAATGATAAGCCTTCACATCAAAAAAGAGGACCAACATAAATATTCAGCAAATACTAAAACAATAGCAACAAAGGAAGTGAAAACATGATTCATAAACAAAACGAGCTCAGTATAGAAAATTATATGGAACAAAGAAATTGACACCATGTCAAAGCACATAACAAAAATGACAGCAACAAATTCATATTTGCTGATAATTACATATCTGTCAAGGGACTTATCTCTAAGATTTGTAGCAGAAGAGTGAGTGACCAAACTATGGTACATACACATAATGGAATGTTATGTAGCACTAAAGAATATGTAGAGTCTGCAAAACACTGCATAATATGAATGAACTTGGAGGACCTTATGCTGAGTGACATAAGTCAACCATGGAAGGACAAATATCATATTAGTTCATTGTTGTGGAAGGTCAAGGAAAGGTTTATACATGGAGGGAAACTTTCTTTGTTGGTTGCCAGGGATGGAGTGGGGGATCACTGCAAAAAAAAAAAAAAAAAAAAAAAAATGCATAGACCCATGTCACTTTGGTTTTGTGTATTTCAATAAGTTGCATTTCAATAAAATACATTAAAAAATTAACAACGACAACAAAAAAGAATTTGTGCAAACAGAATGTGGGGGAGATGAATACAGAAGCAAGATATCTATGTATGATCCATGAGTAATGTGATTGAAACAGCTGGTTATAGCTAAATTGAATAGAATTTGAAAGGTATATGAGAAATCCCCCACCTCTGAGGTGTCTGTCCATATAATCTTCAATAGAAGTATGTGGAGTATTTAGGTTTGCCATACAATCCAGCCACAGCCATTGGGACATTTCTTGTCCCATAACAGCAAATACAGAGAGAGACAGTGGTAGAGATTTTGTCTTGACAACATGGCCATTTATGTTTAGAGAAAACTGGATCCCTTTTGCATGATAGACTGTGCTAATAAATGTTTTAAAAAGATCATGTATTATACTAAGAACTTTTAAGTAATTTTATAATATTGAATTTTATTTATGTAAAGCAAGGAAAAAAATAAAACTACTTAGGTCAGGTTCATGGGGCTACTACCTCTACCTACTGCAACAATCAGAAAGACTTTACCTGTGAATGGGATAAAAAATTAACACCAGTAATCTATGATTGTTGGTATGTCTGCTACATTCCACATCAATACTGCTCTAGAATTACATTTTGGCTTTAAAGAAAGATAAAGTATAATTCCATGAATCCTACAATCTGGCTGGCAAGGCAGACATTTAAAAACAAGTAAAAAACAGTTTGATGAGTGTTTAAGGGCTATGAGAAAAGTACAAAGTGAATATGATGGATGGGATGGAAAATAATCTACCTGTGGATGAGATTGGGGAGAACACTTTAGAGAAGACATTAGGGGCAGGTGTCTGAATGATTGTGAAAGAGAAAGACAATTATATTCCCTTCCAAACCATATTATATTCCAAACCAAACCAAATCCACTGCCAGAGAGTTGCTTCTGACTCATAGTGACCCTGTAGGACAGAGTAGAAGTACCCCCACAAAGTTTCCAAAGCTGTAAATCTTTATGGAAGCAGACTACCTTTCTCCTATGGAGAAGGTGATGGTTCAAAGCACTGACCTTTCAGTTAGCAGCCAAATGCTTTTAAGCATTGCACTATCAGAACTCAGTTAGCATAAAACACTTTCCAGGACAGGGGTCTTCAGTATTGCCACCCCCTCCACCTTGAGCTCTTTGAAGGGAAACAGCCATAATTGACTGCATTCTCTGGTCATGGTGAGCTTGGCTCTGTCTATATATGAGAAGCCCAATCCCAGAGAAAGAAAGAACCAACATATTCTTTATTCCATGCATGTACTATTGTAGTTCAGAGTGATGGTGAACAAGCTGTCAAGTCTGTATGCTTAAATAGTTACACATGCTTAAATCAAGAGAATAATTCTTATTAAGGAGACCAATTATTTTGAGACAAGCATACTGATACCAGGATTATGGTTGATACGTCTAGTTTGAATTTATAGAAAGAATAAAAGCAGATAACATCTCAATTCAACTGACTAGAGTTTCCCCCATTTTTGTTTGTTTGTTGTTGGTAGAGATATTTATGAGACAAACTTATATGGAAGACCGCACTGCCGTAGGTATTTCAACTCAGGTAACTATCATTCAGGAGCCCCTCAGATGTGCAAAATTGTTAAGTACTCAACTGCTAACTGAAAGGTTGGTGGCTAAAGTCCAACAAGATGTACTGCAGAAGAAAACCTGCTGATCTGCTTTGGAAAATTTAGCCATTGAAAACTCTATATGGAGGGTTATTTTACTCTGATATACATGTCACCATGCGGTGTGGTAAATTACCTGGTATGCCTTTTCTATCCATAAGTCTTTGTAAACTCCATGGTGGTAGATTACTTGGTTTCCACACGGAAGATCTGGCTGTGAACAACTGAGGAGCTCCTGATTATAAAAGCTATCCACCTGGGGTATTTCTGTTGGGCATGACATAAAGCAATGTTCTGGGAGGTTCACTCTCTCTCAGGTGCTTAGTATTCTGATGTTATGATTGGCTAGTTTGGCCACTCTGCCAGGCTCAAAAGGAGGCCTCCTAGAGGCAGAACTCTCTCTAACTACTGGGTGAGAAAGACATACTGCTGAGAAGGAACATGCTCCTGAGAGACACATGCTGCTGGAAGAGAGATACAAGAGACACACATTGCTGAGAGAGACACCGAGGGATACGCACTGCTGGGAGAGAGACTGTGAGAGACTGTTGAGTGGGAGACAGTGGGCTGAGAGAGACTGAGCATTTTTCCTGGACTTGAATTGTAGGCTGGTGCTTCCCTAATAAACCTCATAATCTGTGAGTTCTGTGTGGCCACTGCAGTGAATTATCAAACCCAACAGAGAGGTGGTGGGTACTGCGGGAGGAATGGTTGGTGTCAGGGTGGTGAAAGGGCTGGAGGGAGGCAGCATGTCTGGCCTCACAGTAATGGGCCTTGGGCTACTGATGGTTCTGTCTTCCTCTTGTGGGGATAGAGGAAGTCAGAAAATGTGGCCTCCTTGCCCTTTCAGCACACCATGAGTCAGAATTGACTTGATGGCAACTTGTTTGGTTAAATATAACAGTAAAAGAAGTACCCAACATATTATACAAGACTATCAAAACTGCATTTAGGGTCTAATTCCTATTCTCGTAAAGGTATTTGTTTACCTCATTAAGGTGATATTTAATGAAAAATAAACACCCCTCCATAAAACATGGTCCCCCTAGAAGGAGTCATGAGTGTGGGATTCTTAAAACTTTATCTGGAGGTAGAAGGTGGTAATGGGGAAAGAGTGACTATGAAAACAAGGGGAATCTGAAAGAGAGTATCTAGAAGAGGTCATAATTATAAAAGCAAGCAGCAATTCCAAACAGTTGTCATAAGGGGGACAACAAAGTTCTGGCCATGGGACATAAACACTAGGGAAGTAGGTGAAGGAATGAGAAAGAGATGGGCCTGAAATGCTGCTACAGGGAATTTTGGTTATTCCAAAATATTATTCTGCCATGAGTTGAGTGAGAGCTAAGATTGTAAGCTGTTGACGCAAATGCCCAACTATGAAAAGTAGATAATAGCATTGCCCTAAATTTAACTTTCTCATCAAAAGAAATTTTCCATTTTTTCCAAACCTCATAATGACCTATAATCAGGATAAAATACAAAACACTTGTCTTCATTTCACAGAGGAGGAAACTGAGTTTCAAAGAAGCTAATGAAACAAAACTAGGATTCTAACCCATGCCCTCAGTTATAATCCTCATACTTCCTGAGCTCTTTTCCTGGTATCTGTATCCTAAGTCCTGAGTAAGTTTTAAGGAAATCATTCATCCTCCTTCCTACATTCAGAAGTCAGATTACACAAGAAGTCTGCAAACTAAAACTAAGGCAAAAGTAGAAAAAAAAAAAAAGTATTTAATCAAAATAAAATTCTAACATAAGTCTTGGCCTACAAGGTGCTCAAAATCAAGTAGAAGAGGGAATGTATATGTTCTGGTTACCTAGTGCCACTCTGACAAGAAATATACCACAAATAGGATGGCCTTAACAAACAGGAGTTTATTCTTACAATTTGGAGGCTTTAAGTCCAAGTTCAAAGTGCCAGGCTCTAGGGGCTGGGTGAAAGCCCCTCAACCTTGGGGTCCAGCTCTGCCTCCTACTCCCGGCCCACTGGAGTTAGAGACATTTCTTCACTCAGACAGCTGCTGGCTGCTGAGGCTGAGAAGCCCCAAGATTGACAAGTAAAAAGACACAGTCCCAATGTTATCAAACCACATGGCAGGTCATTAACTTAAATCTATTGTAAGTCCCAAAGTCGGCAGAGCATGGCAGGCTGCTCAATGAAGACAGCTGCATGCCAAAGGCTAGAGACCATTCTCAAAGCTTCTCCTTATATACAGGAAGCAGACCACATACCCAAAGGAAGCTACTCAGCTGCTCCCAGTAGATTCCACCATGGAGTTGATTACCGGTCTCATCATAGGGGATACTACATCCAGCTGCCCAGCCACTCAACCAGGCCTAGCCAAGTTGACATACAAACATAACCATCACAATTCTACCCCTTGTCAACTTGGCACGTGTACAAATCTTCAATGGGTGGTATCTGTACAGGTCTCCTCTACTGGGTGGCTCCAGTCCCCTAGTTCCTAAATAGTGACCTCACCCTCTTGGCCTAGAAATGGGCCCTGTTCCTCTCCTTCTTGGGCATGGCAGCCCTGCCCCCTCACTTTTGGGCAGTGGCTATGGCTCCATCCCACTGGCTCACATGAATGAGCAGCCCCACACTCCAGAACCAAGTTGGTAAAGGACTGGCTCTTTGAAACCTAGGGGGCTGTGGTCATTCCACTTCCAAAGGCCATGATCTCACCCTTAAGGCTGAGGCAGCTCTGCTTCTGTTTCCTTGGTCTCTCCACTTCTGTCAATTAATGCTCGAGGGCAACCCACTCCGTCAGAAATCTTTCAGCCCCAAAAGACACTTGGCTTTCTTGCTCCGTGAGCCGGCCAACCTGCTACTCCATTATACACCGGTCTTCTCTACCAATTAATGCCCGAAGGCAACCCACTCCACCAGGAAGTTGCCTAACCAAAGGCATTAAGCTTTCTCTTCCATGGGCTGGTAAGGTTGTCTACAGCTGTCTCATGCTGGTTCTCTCAGCTCTGCTCCTGCCATCTCTCATGCCAGTCTCCTGCCGTTTGTCCTGCCATCTGTCATGCCATATGCCAGGGTCTCTCTGCCAGGGTCTCGGGTCAAGGATGCACTCCACTCCTGTTTCCACATTTTAGGTATCTATCAGAGCAGCACCCCATTCTCGGTACCAAATTCTGTTCTGGTTACCTAGTGCTGCTCTGACAAGAAATATACCAGAAATGGGATGGCCTTAACAAACAGGAGTTTATTCTTACAAATTGGAGGCTTTAAGTCCAAGTTCAAAGTGCCAGGCTCTAGGGGCTGGATGCAATCCCCTCAAACATCCAGCTGCCCAGCCACTCAACCAAGCCTAGCCAAGTTGACATACAAACATAACCATCACAGTATATTTAATCATACATTAAGAGAAGTATCAAAAGATGGAAGCTATGATGAAGAGTGAGATGACAGGAACTTCCACTATTTATTATCAATGACCTATTGGCACATACTGTGAGGAACACATGATTAGCTTTGTTCTGTCCATGTTCTAAAGTCTGAAGATCTCAAGCAACATCCTCAAGGGTTACATAGACAGTAAAATGAAGAGCCAAGAAAACAGCCAAATTTACATTGATTCCAAAGTTCAAGCATGCCTTGTTCATTACCTGCCTCATTAACATTTATCTCATCAGATTCTTGAAGTCACTAAATAGGAAGTATTCAAAAACATCTTTGTGTTATGAAATAAAAGGGATAACTATATGGATGAAAGATGCTCCATCCTCCCTCTCACCTCCAGGCAACTATACATTTTGTTCCTTCTGCCTGGAACATCCTCTGTGCTTTGCTCATGCCATTCCCCAAATGAGAATATCTCATTTAGATCTAACATTTCCTTAAGAAAGTTTTTCATTACCTCCAGGACAATTTCCACAGATGAAATTTCCATTTTATTTGCTTCTTGAGAATGTAATGGGGCAGTGGTAGTTCACTGGTAGATTACTTGGTTTCCACACAGAAGATCTGGCTTATATTCTTGGCCAATGCTCAGCCACCCTCTGTCTCTCAGTGCTTTTTTGTGTGTTGCCATGATGCTTAACAGATCTCAGTGGTGTTTCCAGACTAAGATGGAGAAGGAAGAAAGGCCTGGTGATCTACTTCCAAAAAGCAGCCAATGAGCACCATATTGATCACAATGGTCCAATTTGCAGCACTTTACTCTGTTGTTCATTGGGTCTTCATGACAGCAGCTAACAACAAAAACAGAAAACCTAATATAGCATCCTCCATTGTCACACTGTGTTGTAATTTTTTGATTGTTATTTATTTTCACTTAAATTGTCAAGCTCCTTGGTAGTTTTATGGATTGTTTTGTCCATTGCATAATTAAAAAAAAAAAAAAAAAGAGAGAGAGAGAATGCAAATGCACCAGATTGGAATTTGAATTGGCACATGTAGTAGAGTACCAGGACATCTAAGAATCAGGGCCTGGATGTTATGGAACCTGTGGACAACATATGCTGAGACATAGAAAAGGGAGATCACCTATTCCATCAGTAGGCCTGGTCAGATAAAAGCAGACACTTCACAGTCTTTAAACAAAATTGACCAAGTTCTCTTTCAGACAAAATTGCCCTTGGTGACCTCAGTGTCCCTGAAGTTTTTTTTTTTTTTTTTTTTTTTTTAATTCTGTTAAACATATCACCTTAAACTTGTATCACTATTGCTAACCACAGTAGGTATGATATTTCGTAACCTATTCTATTTAACCCGCATTTCTGGGAGCACTGCAAGAAAATTGCTACAACTGGGGGGAAAATTGTGAAGAAAAAAGTGACTTGTAGGTTCTAATAACAAAGATGAAGGGACGCACAGACATTGTCTTCTCCCTTTGCTGATTCAATATCCTCTGCTACCCATGAAAATGTTATTATCTTTAGAAAAAGTTTGTTGTTGTTATGTGCCGTCAAGTCAAACCCGACTCATAGCGACCCCTCCTTGGGTTTCCGAGGCAGTATCACTATGGAAGTAGGATTGCCCAACCTTCCTTCCAAGGAGTGGCTGGTGGGTTTGAACCGCCAGCCATCTGGTTAGCAGGCAAGTGTCTTAGCCACTATGCTACCAGAGCTCAAGTTTACAGAGTGATATTTCTTAATGACTGTAGCAATTATGAGTAATCTAAGACTATAGGAAACTCTTGCTCCTAAGGAAGAAATTACCAGAAATTCTGGATCACCTGTTGACTCTGTAGTTGAGGTAGCTTAAGGGAGTTCCATATAAGTTGAAACCACATCAAAACTTTCCTGCTGTCTTATGGAGAGTGAGGATTCATTTATGTTGGAATCAAACACCATGCTGATCATTTATGACAGATGGAAACTTATAGTAACTGAAGGAGAGAGATAAACTCTAAAGAAGAACGAATCTTTGAAGAAAGAATACACAGCTCACAGCTGGAATAAAACACATTCAGTAAACAAGCCCATGGGTACAATTTGCAGATCTACCATTTGGGAAAAGAAGTATCATGCTTGACGATTGTTTCAAATTTGGCATTTGAAAGGTAAAATGGTCTTAGAATGCCCCATAGAAAGCTGACATAGAGATGCCTGTCAGGTTTAGGACAGAGTGGCTGAAAAACAGCTTAAATATTAGGAGAGAATACAGAGCTAAGAAAGTTGTCGAAAGCAGTATGTATTATGCCCCCTGCTACCCACCTCACCACTATCATTCAAGAATCTTACAATGTTGACAGCAAAGACTATTGTAATTCTGATTTTCAGAAAAATGTCTGTGCCTCAGCAGATACGCATGCTTTGTGTGACAGAAGTGCCAATCTCATCACTTAAGGACGAAAACATTCCATTTTATAATGGTAGAAATTTTCCCCAAATGCATGCAATTTTTGATGATTCTGAAGCACAAGTTCTCTTTCAGGCAATTCATGTTTTGTCTCCATTTAACAGACCCTGAGTGGTTTCATAAAAAAAGGAACCCACATACAATTCTATGAAATATAACACTCTTAGTGGTCTAGTAGATATAGGCACAAGGAAATTCAGAGGTACAAATAAGCACAAGATATGGGTGGTTGTGAGATCACATGAGTGCCTGCACTAGAAAGAAATAGGTTACCAAGTGCAAAAAGGGCCTGAGGTTGACGTCTGACCTCCTCTAACTTCACAGGGGGTGGGGGAGAGGGGAGAATCAAGATCAACATCAACAGCCCAAGGCTGATTTCTATGAGACAGAGGTCAAATATGGCCCCACACTCCAAAATTTCTACCCATTCTAACACCAACCGTCCCTCCCATTTGTTGTTGTTGTTGTTGTTATTTGCCATCGAGTCGGCCCGACTCATAGCGACCCCTCCTTGGGTTTCCAAGGCAGTATCACTACGGAAGTAGGAATGCCCAACCTTCCTTCCGAGGAGTAGCTGGTGGGTTTGAACCGCCAGCCTTCTGGACAGCAGTCAAGTGCCTTAGGCACTATGCTACCAGTCCCTCCCATGGCACTCTCTAATTCTCTTCTGGGTTTGATCTGTTGCAATGATCACACAGAACTCAACAGATAATATTCTCTGATCAGGACAGCCTCTCTTCAAATTTGCCTGAAGGCAGGTCTCTCTCTGGCCCTCAGCCTCTTGGTCTGACCTCAATCCTGCTTGAGCATATGTTACAAAGCTTTTTTTAGCTCTGGTAATAGGTGCCAGAGAGGCACCTCACTCCACCAGCAAGCCTCCTGACTGAAGATGCTTAATTTTCTTGCTCTGTGGGCCAGGAGACCCAGAGTTCTGTCTCATGCCAGTCTCTTGGTTCTCTTTCCTCTAACACTGTTTCTCTGCTTATGCTGCTTCTCACCTTCTCAGCAGTGTGTTAACAGTTCTTACTCTCTGTCTGGGTTGAGGAGGTTCAGTACGGAGACCTTGGGTGCAAGGATATGTGCCATTCCTAGCTCTTTTTTCTTGATGGTAGTGAGATCCCCATTTCTGTGTCTGGGCTGGCTCATTTTAAGCCTAGAGGGATGGCAAAAGTGAGCCATCCCCTCATTATAGTTCCATACATCTTATTTCCATGGTCTCACCTATACAAGGGTGTCATGTACCTTATTTACATTATTAGCAAGCTACCCAATCCCCTTGGTGGGCCACAAGTGTTAGCAGGGCCCTGGGACCCTGAGCAAAGGTCCTTACCTTCCACCAACAAAAAATTGAACAGGAGAGGCAAGATGTCCACATGAATCAAAGTTTATTAAAAAGAAAGGGGAGGGGAAGGGCTTGTGAGGAAGATATGGAGAGGGGTTTCCGCCTGTGCTGCCTTTAAGTATCTCACAGAACAAAGGTTTTCCTTGGATTTACAAAGGGTTTCTTTATTCATAAAATGGAGGGGCTTTCAGAGAAAAAGGTGGGGTTATAAAAATCAGATGTGCATGCAGGAAGTAACCAAGATGGATTCCACCACAAGGGCTGTTGGAACAAAGATAGAACCTGTCACAAAGGCTGCTGGGCACATATGTGATATCTCTGAACCCTGGTTTGAGTCCCAGTAAGAGACTCCTGTTCTTGTATGCCTCTTTTGGAAGGTCACTTTGTCTGTCAAGTTGAATTTTACTGCACTGTGCTCTGCACCTAGTGAAGTACTTTGAAGGATAATTCAAGAGGTTTCTTGGCACTTTACAATATTCAAGCTTGTGGGGCTTTTGAAATGTATATCTTGCCCAAGGGACTGCTTTTTTAATTGTCAGTAATTCTCTGTTGCCATCAGCAAGAATCTGAGTCAGAGGCTGCTTAATTCAGCCAGCCCTACCCATCTTACAAGTAAGTCACATTTATATGATCCCACACAGTCTTCTGGTGGGAGTCACAAAAATCATGGCTAGAAGGACCATACCAAGCATTTCACTATACTGCAGGCTACCCCTTGGCTTTTATAGCCATTGGCACTTTGGTATTTGAAAGACTAATTTCCCATTCAGGAGCTCTGGTAGTGTAGTGCCTAAGGCACTTGACTGCTAGCCAGAAGGTTGGTGGTTCAAACCCACCAGCCACTCCTCAGAAGGAAGGTTGGGCAATCTACTCCCGCAGTGACACTGCCTCGGAAACCCAAGGAGGGATCACTATGAGTCAAAATTGGTTTGAATGCAGTGAGTTTGATTTTTTTGTTTTGGTTTTATGTTGAAGTTTCCTTTTTTTTTTTTTTTTTGCCTGTTTTTGTTTTTACTGGAGGCTCAGGTGGCAAATGACAGTTCATAAAATGCCTTCAGAAGTGGAGGTGGGAGATGAGGGAAAACAACAAATAAGGGAAAGAAAAACAAGGAGGTAAGAGCTGGCTGGTTCCTTCTGAGCCTCATTTAGGAGAGGACTTGGTGCCTCTGAATGATAAGGATGGATCCCTTCCTTAAATCCTTGGTATTAAACTAACTCACTTCTAGGGGAGAGAAAAGAAAAAAGCACAAGGCTGTTGTTCTGGTGTTCCTGAATTTCAAGGAACAGGGGAAAACTTGGTGTTTTGATGTCATGAATTATGGGGAATGGGGAATGGGATACTGGGAAGGGTATAACTCAGTTGAAAAACTGGCAGAAACCAAGTGGTAGCTCTGGATGATCTTATAGTTGGAGTCATTCCGGTATGGTGATGGGCAGATCCCCATAGTTGATAGAGGCTGAGGTCTATGGAGCCATGGACTGCCAGCCAGTGGATTGCTGTCGCTGCCTCTGGAAATAAGGGTGGTTTCGTGGGCTCTGGGGATCAGGCCAGGAACCATCAGTGGGGCCTTGGCTGGGCTTGGTCTCACCATCCTCACCTTCTGTGGAAGGCTGTTGGGGTGGCCTGGGGCCTTCAGTACCTGGACCAGAGTTTGGGTGGGTGGATCTGCTCATCTCTTTGCTGTTGGTCCCCTACCAATGGGGCTGTCTCTTTGGGTTCCATCCCTTCAGTGCCCTCTATAGGCTGATGATAGTTGGTGGGTGCCGATGGCCTCACACAAATCACTGTCGGTAGAAGAAAGGTGGTGGGTGTCACTGTCTGGGCCACTGTCCAGAGTTCTTTGGCCTGTTCTGTTCTACCTGAGGAAGCCTCTGCCACCATGGGTGGTGGAGCAGCTGGCCGAGGCTGAGGGGTGACTTGGCAGAACCTATGTCAATTGAGAGGAGCTCTGGTAGTGTAGTGCCTAAGGCACTTGACTGCTAACCAGAAGGCTAGTGGTTCAAACCCACCAGCCACTCCTTGGGAGGAAGGTTGGGCAATCTACTGCCGTAGTGATACCACCTTAGAAACCCAAGAAGGGGTCGCTATGGGTCAGGTCCGACTTGACAGCACATAACAACAACAACATGTCAATTGAGGGCACAGCAGCTACTCTTCATTGGTATCTCTTCAAGCCCAGTGATATTAGCAGCTTCTGCATCCATTTCTCCTTCCACGACATCATACTCCACTGTCTCTCCATCTCCAGCATTGCACAGAAACAACTGGTGTTGTTTCTTTTAACAGCTATTTGGTGAACAAAGACATCTTCCTTGGTATCATTCCTGTTGATGAATCTGTAATATTTTGGACATTGACTCATTTGACAGTGCCCAGGAGTTAGATTGCCAGCACTGGCTTCTCCACCTGACTCCAGGTTGGGGGTTCTGGGGTCCCCAAGGCTTCCGTGGCCAGGTTGCCAGGAGTGAGTTTAGTTTTGGTTTTTTGGATCAAACCAGTAGTGCCTAAGGCATTACTGCTAACCAGAATGTTGGTGGTTCAAACACACCAGACACTCTGCATAAGGAAGCCTGGGCAATCTACTTCCATAAAAATTTACCATCTCAGAAACCCAAAGGTGGTCACTATAAGTTGGATTTGACACGATGGCAGTGGGTTTGTTTTTTGTTAGTATCAGACCAGTACTCTGATGACACAAGCATGCTCCTTAATCTGAAGAATGTTCTATCCCAGTTGGAACTTTGAACATCTGTATCCATGAGCAAAGTCTAGTCCAGTTGTTGTTGTTGTTAAGTGCCATCACCCCATGCACAGCAGAATGAAACACTGCCCAATCCCATGCCAGCCCCACAATCCCTGCTACACTTGAGCCCATCCTCACAGCCACCATGACAATCCATCTCATTGAAGGCCTCCCCCTCTTTCGTCGACCCTCCACCCTACTCCACCCTTCTCCAGGGAATGGTCCCTTCTTACAACATGACCAAAATAGGTGAGATGAAGTTTGGCCATTCTTGCTTCCAAGGAGCATTCTGGCTGCACTTCCTCCAGGACAGATCTCTTAGTTCTTTTATCAGTCCATGGTAC
>NW_006921750.1:5748752-5761599 GCF_000298275.1 Orycteropus afer afer | reverse complement strand
TTGTCTACTCGAGCTGCTCTTTGAAATCTTCTGTTCAGCCCTTTTACCTTTTCATTTCTTCCATTTGCTTTAGCGATTCTCCACTCAAGGGCAATGTTCGGAGTCTCTTCTGTCATCCACTTTGGTCTTCTCTTCTTTTCTTGTCTTTTTAGTGATCTCTTGCTTTCTTCATGGATAATATTCTTGATATGTTCCCATAATTCATCTGGCTTTCGGTCGTTGGTGTTCAATGCATCATGTCTATTCTTTAGATGATCTCTAAATTCAGGAGGGATATATTCAAGATCATACTTTGGCTCTCTTGGACTTGTTTTAATTGAACATCTGTATCAACGAGCAAAGTCTAGTCCAGAACAAGATCAAATTGCAGCAATTTACACCACCTCACTGTGTCAAACATCCTTCTCTTCCTCTAATCGAGTTCTGATCAGCTCATCCCTAGCTAGATGCTTGGAGGTTCATACCCCTCCCTCATTCCTGGCCTCCATGGGCTAGGCCAATAGGTACCAACAGTACATGTCTAAGCTCAACCAGTCTCTGCATTGCCACACCTTCCCAAGTTTCACTCATTAAATGAGTGAGATGGTCACTGAGAGCAACTATGCCACATTGTCTATTCACCAGCTTCCTTTAACTTCCAGTCCTTTTTGATGGGTCCAGCTTTTTCCTGCCTCAGTGTATCCAACAGCAAACTGCTTGCTCAAAATTCAAAAAAGCAAACTGTCATCATTTTTTTTTTCCTTTGCAGTTCTTCTTTCAAATGTAAATCTTCTGTTCTCTCAGGGTTTTCTGGGTGGGTCTGCATATCTTTTCAAATGAAGATTCCCTGGGTAGGGCTCAGATTTTAGACAAAAGACACCAATACTCTAAACACAGGGCTACTGACTTGAAACAAAAGCCTGTGTTTATTCCACGTAAATCCTATTTTCCTTTTTACCTTAGTCAATCAAGTTTTGGCTGAAGGTGGAGTTAGTTACATGATCTTTGTAATCTGTAATATCCAAAATTCATTTCCATCATACATTTAGATCTATATTACAACAATAGGTAGGAGACACCTCAATATCTATGTTGTTGTTTCTTGTTGTTTGCCATCAAGTTGGACCCAACTCATAACAACCCCTCCTTGGGTTTCTGAGGCAGTATCACTATGGAAGTAGATTGCCCAACCTTCCTTCTGGGGAGTGGCTGGTGGATTTGAACCACCAGCCTTCTGGTTAGCAGTCAAGTGCCTTAGGCACTATGCTACCAGAGCTCCTTCAATATCTATAGTACATTCAAATGGACTCATAATCCTTTTTAAAACATTCCAGCTTCACCTTCTACTCCCCACACCTTTGCTATCTTTCCATTAATATACATATGGCCATGGGACTCTGGCTTGGTGGAACCAGTATACCTTGGGACCTTATTTATCATCTCATTTAATGAGCCTGGCCCTTGCCCCAGGCTTTTCTCCTCTCAGCTGCAGCATAACATCCCTTATATTCCATTCAGTCATTACAGGTAAGAACTATCAAAGTAATCATATAAGAATCAAAAGTTTCACTTCCCATGCCCTTTCTTCTTTCTCTTACAAAGTCCTGTGCTTCTTGGAGTCTGGACCCATTACAACAATTTCCATTTCTGATACCAACTGCAAAAAGGGCATGGGAGTGGCTTCTAGCTTCCTCTAACTTCACAAGTGGGGAGGAGGATAAAGATCACTATCAACAGCCCAAGGCTGATTCCTATAAGGTGGAAGTCAGACATGTCACCCCCTTTCAACCTTCCTAGCAATTCTGACACCAACCATTCCTCCCACTGCATTGTCTACTTGGCTAGATAATTTGTTACAATGGGCACATAGAACTCAACAGACAATACTTAAAATTATGGAGTTTATTAGGGAAGTTGTTGTTGTTAGGTGCCAACTAGATGGCTCCAACTCATAGCGACTCTATGTATAACATATACCTGAGCCCATTGTTGCAGCCACTGTGTCAATTTATCTCATTGAGGGCCTTCCCCTTTTTCATTGAACCTCCACTTTACCTAGCATGATATTCTACTTCAGTGAACAGACCCTTCTGATAATATGATCAAAGTAGGTGAGACAAAGTCTGGCCATTCTTACTTCCAAAGAGCATTCTGGCTTCTTCCGAGAAAGAGTTGTTAGTTCTTCTGGCAGTCTATGGTAATTTCAATGTTCTTTGTCAACACCACAACTCAGAAGCATCAATTTTCTTTGGTTTTCCTTATTCATTGTCCAGTTGTCACAATGAAATACTATGGTGATTGACAATACTATGGATTGGGTTAGGCATACCTTAGTCTTCAAAGAGACATCTTTGCTCTTCAGCACCTTAAAAAGGTCTTTTGCAGCAGATTTGCCCAGTGTGATATGATATCTGATTTCTTCACTGCTGCTTCCATTGGTGTTGATTGTGGATCCAAGTAATAT
The DNA here is from genome assembly GCF_000298275.1 of Orycteropus afer afer. Classification (NCBI taxonomy): domain Eukaryota; kingdom Metazoa; phylum Chordata; class Mammalia; order Tubulidentata; family Orycteropodidae; genus Orycteropus; species Orycteropus afer. Next base: position 5,759,156 of record NW_006921750.1, on the reverse strand, counting down.
GAAATCTTTGACAACATCAATCTTTACTCCATTTATCATGATGCTGCTTATTGGTCCAGTTGTGAATATTTTCTTTTTCTTTATGTTGAAGAGATCTGGTGGTGTAGTGTCTAAAAGCATTTGACTGCTAACCAGAAAGCTGGAGGTTCAAACTCACATGCCAATCCTTGGGAGGAAGACTGAACAATATACTTCTGTAGAGACACCACCACAGAAACCTAAGGAGGGGTTGTTATGAGTCAGAATCTAGCCGATGACAGTGAGTTTGTTTGTTTTTTGTTTGTTTGTTTTATGTTGAAGTGTAATCAGTACTCCAGGCTGCAGTCTTCAATCATCATCAGTAAGTGCTTCAAGTCAATTTCACTTTCAGCAAGCAAGGTTGTGTTGTCTGTAAATCGCAAGTTGTTAATCACTCTTCCTCTGATCTTGATGGCACACTTTTCTTCATATAATGCAGCTTCTTGGATTATTTGCTCAGCATACAGATTGAATAAGTATGGTGAAAAGATATACCTTGACACATCCTTCCTGATTTTAGACCATGTGGCCTCTTGTTCTATGCACAGGTTCCTCATGAGCAAAATTAAGTGTTCTGGAATTCACATTCTTCTCAATGTTATCCATAATTATGATCCACATAGTCAAACACTTTTGCATGGCCAGTAAAACACAAGTAAACATCTTTCTGGTATTCTTTGCTTGAAAGAAATTTGCTGAAACAGTCAAGATCCATCTGACATCAGCAATGATATCTCTCATTGCAAGTCCTCTTCTGAATCCAGCTTGCATTTCTGGAAGTAAGGCACTGTCTTAGGGAAGTAAAAGGTTATAATGTAGGATCAGGAGGGATCAGGATACACTTTTTCTATCAGGACAGCCTCTTCTCAGATGTGCCCATAGTCAGGTCTCTCTTTGACCATGGTTCCTTAGCCTGGCTTCTGTCCTGCTTGGGCAAATGTTACAAAGCTCTTTTTAGGTGCTCTGAGAAGCACCCTACTCTTCCAGAAGGCTCCTGGCTGAAGGCATTTAGCATTTGTGCTCCATAGGCCAGAAGCACACTACTCTGTCTTGTGTCAGTCTCTTGATTCTGCTGTTTTGCCTTTGTTTCTCTGCTACTGCTTTGGCCAATTCTTGTCTTATCAGCAAAGTGTTAAAGTTTTCTCTCTGTCCTGGGTTGGGGAGGTTAAACACAGGGACCTGAGTTCCAGGGATACACTCTACTCCTGGCTCTTCTTTCTTAATGGTAGTGAGTTCTCTCTTCCTGCCTCTGGGATAGCTCATATTAAGCCTAGAGGGATGGCAAAACGACCAATCCCTTTGTTAGGGTTCCATACACCTCATTTCCATGACCCCACCCACACAAGAGTACCATGCCCCCTGTTTAATTACTAGCAAACTATCCAACCCCGATGGTGAGTCACAAGCACCTCATGTTTACATAGTCCCACCCAGTCTTCTAGTGGGAGTAACAGAGATCATGGCTAAAATGCTGTACTAAGCAATTACTGTACTGCACATGGACCATGGCCAAATTCAGGTCACAGGGCTATTACTATAAATAAAATTTTATTGGAACACAGCCACATCTTTTTATTTATATTTTTCTATGACTGCAGAGAAATAGAGTCACACAAATATAATCAATTGATTTTTTGACAAAGGAACTGAAGGAAATTCAATGAAGAGAGGATTGACTTTTCATCAAAGGGTGTTGAAACAATTGTATGTGCATATAAAAAAAGAACTTACATACAGATTTTACACCTTTCACAAAAGTGAACTCAAAATAGACTATGCTTGTAAATGTAAAATCTCAAAATATAAGCACCATGAAGAATACAGGAGAAAGACTACATGACCTTGGGTTTAGTAATGAATTTTTAAATACAGTACCAAAAAGATAATCCATGAAAGAAAAAATGATAATTTGGAGTTATTTAAAATTAAATGCTGATCTGCAAAAGACATTGTGAAGAAAGTCAAAATATAATCTATAGATTGATAAAAATACATCTCAAAATATATATATGATAAAGGAATTGTATCCCCCCAAAATTAAAAACCATTAAAACTTAGTAATAAGAAAGCCAACAACTCAATTAAAAATTGACCAATACAGCTAAACAGACACTTCACTAAAGAAGATACACAAATGACAAAGAAACATATGAAGAGATATTCAACATAATCTGTCACTAGGGAATTGAAAATTAAAGCAATGAGATACTGGTACACATTTGGTAGGATAGTTAAAATGTAAACCACTAGCAACACCAGTTGCTGGCAATGATGTTGAACAGCCATGTGAACCCCAGCCTCCATGGCCCTGAGAAAAAAAGAACTAGATGGTGCCCCATTACCACTGCTGAACTCCCTGAAAGGGATCAGAATAGGAGGCCCCAGAAAGAGTGGGAGAAAAATATGGATTAAAACTCAAAATAATAAAATACACCAGGATTTCTGGTGGAACCCCTGAGACTATGGCTCTTAGACACCTTTCATGTGTGAAAGTGAACTCACCTATTTGGCTCAACTTTCAAGAAAATGACAGACATATAAGGTGAATCAAGCAGGTACACACCCTTAGAATGGTTAACCACATGAGATCAAAAGGACAGTATTTTCCCAGGAATAAATCTCAGAAGTCAGGAAGTGATAGGAAAGAAGGACGAATAGAAATGATAAACACAGGTAGGAAGTGGGAAGAATGTTGTTACATTTTGGAATGACAATCAATGTCACAAAACAAAATGTGTATGAATTGTTGAATGGAATGAATTTGCTCTGTAAATTTTCACTGAAATCACAATAAAAAGTTTAAAGAAAATAGCCTTGGAAATCCCATCAGGCATATTTATTCTGTCCTTTAAGTTTACAATGAGTCAAAATTGACTCTTGCAGTGTAGGAAATTGCCTGTTATGGCTTTTATAGCCATAAGTCTTTCTAAACTCCATGGTGGAATTTGCTGTGAGCAACTGAGGAGCTCCTGATTGTTAAAATTATCCACCTGGTGTATTTCTGTTGCGAGTGGCACAAAGCAATGTTCTGGGAAGTGTGCTCTCTCTCAGGTGTTTAGAATTCTGATGTTATGATTGGTTAGTTTGACCACTCTGCCAGGCTGAAAAGGAGCACTCCTAGAGGCAAAAGGAGTCTCTCTGACTGCTGCTTGAGAAAGACATCTTGCTGAGATAAACACGCTCCTAAGAGACACATGCTGCTGAGAAGGAGACATGGAGAGACACACACAGCTGGGAGAGGGACTGAGAGAGACTGAACATTTTTCCTCAACTTAAATTGTAGCCTGGTACTTCTCTAATAAACCCCACAATCTATGAGTTCTATGTGGCCACTGCAATGAAGTATCGAACCCAGCAGAGAGGTGGTGGATGCTGCAGGAGGAATGGTTGGTGTCAGGGTTTATGAAGGAGCTGGAGGGAGGCAGCATGTTTGGCTTCTCAGGCATAGGCCTTGGGCTGCTGATGATGATTCTGTCTTCCTCTTATGGAGTTAGAGGAGGTCAGAAGATGTGACCTCCCTGCCCCTTCGGCAACTCCATGGCAATGGGCTTGTTTTTCTGTGGGGATCTTAGTTTCCTAATATTACTGTAATACAATTACCACAAGTGAATGGCTTTAAAGAACAAACATTTGTTTTTCAAGTTCAGGAGACTAGAAGTGTGAATTCAAGACACCAGCTCTAAGTGTCTCTCTCTTTCTGTGGGCTCTGGGTGAAAATCCTTGGGTCTTCCAGTTTCTGTAGTGCTGGCATTCCTTAGGTTCTTCAATCTTCATATGACATTAATCTTCCTCTTTTTTGCTTGCTCTTGTTTCTAACTTGTTCTTTTGATATGTTTGAAGTGATTAGGTTTAGAACAGACCTTACACTGATATGCTCTCATTAACATAACAAAGGACATTCTATTCCCACAAATGAATATTTTCACATGTATTCCAACACATATTTTGGGGATACACAATTTAATCAATAACAAACATCTACTTTGTGTCTGGCATTGTGTTAGGCATTTGTGATAGTACAATACAAACAGGCATGTATTTTCTGCTCTTACATATTTTTTCAGGCTAGTAAGAGATGGAGACAAGGTCCTGAGCACTTTTAGTACATATGGTAATCTGTGGCAATAGAACAATTTGGTGCAGTATAAGAACCTAAAATAAACACACAATCCAGATTTGGGTGATAGGCTGTGGGAGGCAGAGAAAGCTTTTTGGAAGAGAAAAGGGAGAGTAGACAATAAGTAGTCAATAAAAGAAGGGAAGAGCAATTGACAAGCAAAAAAGGAAGCAATACTGGAGCTCTAGCAGCACAGTGCTTAAGGCCTCTGACTGCTAACCAGAAGGTTGGTGATTCAAACCCACAAGCCACTCAAGGAACCAAGACTGGCCAATCTACTTCCATAAATATTTACTGCTTCAGAAACCCAAGAGGGTCACTATGAGTTGGAATTGACTAGATGGCAGTAAGATTTGATTTTTTGGTTTTTCATATTTGACTGATAACCAGAAGGCTGGTGGTTCACACCCACCAGCTGCTCCTCAGAAGGAAGATTGGGCAATCTATTTCTGTAGTGATAATGTCTCAGAAACCCAAGGAGGGCTTGCTTATCAGTCAGATCCAACTAGATGGCAATGAGTTTGGTTTGGTTTGGCTTACACATAGGAAATAGCATCTACAAAGCTTACAGTAGGACACAAAGCATGGAATATTCAGTACAGCAGCCATACAGGGATTGTGGCTGCAGAAAGTGATATAGCCATATTTGTATTCTGGAATGAAAGCTTTGTTCCCAGGAGAATGGATTAGAAGAATGCTACCTGGTAAACTGTTATAGTAGCTGTGTTGTAGATGACATTTCTCCATCTAGGAAAATGGCATTGGAGGTAAAGTAAAGTGGATATTCTGAAACATGTTTAAGAAAAATTTAATCAATTGGATTTGATAATTGCAATTGAGAGAGAGGAAGAAGTCAAAGATTATTTTTAGGACTATTTTTGGGGAATAGATATATGGTGGTGTCAATCACCAAGAAACAGGAAGATGCCATGAGATGGAAATGAGATGATGAGTTCATTTTGCTTGAGTTGAGTTGAGAATGCATGTAGAATGCTTGAATATAGATACTTCATAGAAAATGCCATGCCCAATGCTTGGCATACTTTCAATACAATCACATTTCAGGATCTCCTGTCCTTAAATTTCTTACAATGACACCAACTACTAAGGTGAGCCCTCTTTGCCTATGACAATATTCTTCATACAATATATTCTGTCTTCAGGATTGCATGACCTCCATCATCTGCAGGTGTATACAATCCATAAGGTCCTACACAGCTAACTGGGGATATTTCCAGCAGTACACTGGTACATAGAAGGGACCAACTGAGAAAACAATCTCTCAACAGTTCTAAAAAACAATTGCATGCTAGAAATTACTCCTCAAAGACAAGTATGGTCAGAGAATCAGCTTTAGCATAATAGTTACCCAAAGATTTTGAAGAATTGGAATACCTGATAAGTTAAAATGGTTTTAATGCCTCTGCCATTTCAACACTATGCTATATATTCTCAGGGCATCTATTTGGGAAAATACTGAGTAAAAATTGCACAGTAAAACACCAACAAGGCAGTCTGAGAATTAAGTAAAATAGTTCACAAGGACAATTTAAAAACTGATAATATAATTATTTATTTTCATCTATTCATAGAATAATATTTAGTTATTACATAGATAATACCTAGAAAAGTTAACAATTTTTGAATGGAACAATAAAATAATGATTTCATAGTTTATGATAATACTTTATATGTGTAGTCAAATCTATACTTTACAAAATAGCTTCATATTTATCTAAGTATTCGATATCACAATCATAGAATTTCAAAATAATTTGCTACTTGCCTGATCATTTGTTGCAGTGCTACAAAATCTCACCTAAGTTCACAATCAATTTATTAAATTCAAAATATCCTTTCACCTTAGCTAAATCACACTCTCTAAAATTAAAGTGCTTATTCATGTTGGGAGCTAAAGAAGATAAAGTAAGTATCATGAGACCTGAAATAGGTTGCTTATTTTTCTGGTAGCATAGTGGCTAAGGCACCTGACTGCTAACCAGAAGGCTGGCGGTTCAAACCCACCAGACACTCCTAGGAAGGAAGATGGGGCAATCAACTTCCGTAGTGATACTGCCTGGGAAACCCAAGGAGGGGTCGCTATGAGTTGGGTCCAACTCGATGGCACATAACAACAATAATTTTTCTTCAAATATTTATTTCATGTAAAATTCAGGAGATGAAAGAAGCACGAAATATTTTTTTCAAGAAAAGAAGACTGATGACATAGAGAATGGTTTATTTTGTTTCTATTTTTAAATAAGCTCTTCATTTTAGAAGAGTTTTAGATTTACAGAAATACTGTGAATATAATAGTTCACATATATCTAACTCCCAGTTTCCCATATTATTAACATCTACATTAGTGTGGAATATCTGTCACAATTAATGAACCCATATTAACACAATATTATTAATTAATGTCCATACTATATTAATATTTTCTCACTTTCTCACTTTTTATCTGTTCCAAGACTCAATCCAGAATACAACATTGCATTTACTACTCATTTCTCCTTAGGCTTCTTTTGTTGTGACTATTTCTCAGACTTTCCTTGTTTTTCTTTTTTCTTTTGTGAACTTTTCAGTTTTGAGGAGAACTGGTAAAGTATTTTGTAGAATTTAGCACAAAAAGATTTGTCTAATGATGCTTGTTGTTGTTGTTATGTGCCATCGAGTCTCACACGACTCATTGTGACACCTCCTTGGGTTTCTGAAGTGGTATCAATACAGAAATGGATTGCCCAATCTTCCTTCCGAGGAGCAACTAGTGGGTTTGAACCACCAGCCTTCTGGTTAGCAGTCAAGTGTCTTAGGCACTACATCACCAGAGCTCTATGTTATGCCAATTGACCTTGATGTCCCTGGAGACTATAATCCTGAGGCCCCAAGCCCAGTGACTCATTCCCCCAAGTTGTTTGATTATGGCTTAACTTTACCTCCTATATGCTCTAATATATTCATGTACATATTTGCAGCATATGTAAATACATATATATAAATATCCTCTGTCAATCCCATCTATGGGCATAGTTCCATCCAAGTTCCCACTTCTGTTCAGTTTGCATATCTATGTATCTATATAGAGGCAATATACAATAAAGGGAGGTTGTTCTGGTTTATTAGTGCAACTCTGACAAGAATATACCACAAATGGGATGGCCTTTACAAACAGGAGTATATTATTACAATTTGGAGGCTTTAGGTCCAAGTTCAAAGTGCCAGGCTCTAGGGGCTGGGTGAAAGCCCCTCAGCCTTGGGTTTCAGCTCTGCCTCCAGCTCCTGGCCTACTGAAGCTAGAGGCATTTCTTCACTCAGACAGCTGTTGGCTGCTGAGGCTGAGAAGCTCAAGGTTGACAAATAAAATGGCACAGTCCTGATGTTACCAAACCACACGGCAGGCCATTAATTTAAGTCCATTGTAAATCCCAAGTTTGGCAGAGCATGGCAGGCTGCTGAACAATTACAAGGCTACATGTAGGGTCCAAGCATGTCATAGGCTAGAGACCATTCTCAAAGCTGCTGCTTACATATACGAAGCAGACCACAGATCCAAAGGCAGCTACTCAGCTGCTTGTGGTAGATCCCACCTGGAGCTGATTGCCAGTCTCATCATGAGGAATAACTACTACCAGCTACCCAGCCACTCAACCAGGCCCAACCAAGTTGACATACAAATTTATCTACCACAGAGGTCATTACAAAATAATCAAAGTGAAAGAAGACAAAGGAAGGATTACAAGAGCTAAAGGCAACAAAGGTAAATCCTATTGAATTCCCAATCCTGCAATAACAGTAATAACAATAATCTATGAGTGGATACATAGATAGACAGACATACAAGGGTACATGTTATCAATATGACTTATCATTTCTGGTGCTGAATCTTATCACCTGGCTGATGTAGTGTTTGTCAGTTTTCTCCATTGTAAAGTTACTCATTGTTTTCCACTCCATCTGTAGTGTACTTTTTAGAGAAAAAGTCACCATGTGCATCCCATAATTAAGGTATAGGGTGTTATACATCACCTCTTTTAAGGTGGTTTATCCATATAAATTATTTGAAATGATTCTACAACAGAGATTTATCTAGTCTCCATTTTTTTAAATTAATTCTTACAGTAATTTCTTTATACTTCTATATTTTAAATTTTGGTTATAATCCAAAACTATATTATTTATTTTGTTGATGAAATTATCCCACCTTTGGTCATGGGAAGCTCTTTCAGTTGGTTATCTGTAAACTTTTTGTTTAACAGGCCCACATTATGACGGTTTTTGTTTGTTTTCTTTCATGTTGTTTGTTTTTTTTTTTTTTGTACTTTCTTACCACCACTACAAGATGCTGTAGGTTCATTTTGTATACTTCCTACATAGTCATAGAATCAGCCATTTACCCAAGGAGCCCTGATACATTTCATGGTATTAGAAACCAAGATCTGGGGACTAGCTGTGCTCCTTGAAACTAGAAAATCCTTGGTTTTGTGCCTTTTCAGATGACAGAGCAAAGAAATATATGTGCGTATGCTAACCCATGTGTATATACAAGTATTTATAAATATTTCTATATGTAACTACCTATATCTGTCATAAGCTAAGAATAAGTTCATATGATGTCTCTAACTCTGTTACAACATGGATGGGTCTAGTGCCTTCCACTTACTTATCTGTAAATTCTCACAGCAACAGAGAGAAATCAGTATCCCAGTATCCATTATCTATGTACTTGATTGTTTGACTTTTGTTTTTGTTTATTTGTATTCATGTGTGGCAGTATCATGATTGTCAAACCACACTGCAATGGGAAAGCAAACAAATAAAACAAAGCAAAATAAAATAAAAATGCTTTATCAATTAAGGCACTGTCCTTACGTACTGTTCCTTCAGCCTTTAGTCTTACAGACTCCACTCATTTTAAAGTTACCTCAGCAACTTATTTTCCCACTCCCCTTCAGTGAAGTTGTATTATGCAAATTTACATCCTGTGGTCACATTCTGCATTCTATCTTGGAATAACTAGGCTCCCAAATGTATGTATGTATATATATATGTATATGCGTATATATATATATACATATATATATATACACACACACACACACATACATACACATATATATATATACACACACATATACATACACACACACACATATATATGTGTGTGTGTGTGTATGTGTGTATATATATATATATATATATATATATACACACATATATATATACATATATATATATTTGTATGTATGTACCTATACATATATATACAAGAAAATACAATGCACTGCCATCAAGTCAGATCCAACTCATAGCAACCCCTCCTTGACTTTCCGAGGCAGTAGCTCTACAGAAGCAGATTGCCTAATCTTCCTTCCAAGGAGTGGCTGGTGGGCTTGAACTGCCAGCCTTCTGATTAGCAGTCACATGCCTTAGGCACTGTGCCACCAGAGCTCCCATTTATATATATATTATTTTATAATTTAACTATATTATAAATTTAATTAACTACAAATACTAATTATATTATATTATATTATAAATTGTATTAATTATAATTATTAAAAATATTAGTTATAAATGTTAATTTATAATTAATATATATATTCATTTCCACACTTTAAGGTCTACTCATTGTGATATAAACTTCTGTTGCTTTTGAAGAATGCATAGTATTATGTATTCAACGTTACAGTGTTATACAGAAAAGTCTCGTTATCCAAAAAAATTTCATCTGGTGTCAATATTAGGATAGTGCTGGCATCAACAAATGAGGTAGGAAGTGTTCTTTCTTCTTCTTTTTTCTGGATGTTATTGTGGAGAACTGATTTCAGGCTCCCCTTAAATGTTTGGCAGAATTTGCCAGTGAGAAGATGTTGCTTTAGTGATTCTCTTACTCTTCTTTCCTTTTTAGAAAAATTTTGAGTCTCATTATCTTGCTGTGAGTTTTGGTAGCTTAAGTTTTTCAAGGAATTAGTCCATTTCACCTAAATATTCAACTCTGTGGGCAGATGGTTGTTCATAGTATTCCTTCATTACCCTTTTAATGTCTGTGGAATCAGTAATAATGACCCTTTTCATTTCTGAAAAGGATAATTTGTATCTCTTTTCAAGTCTTGGTGAACCTGACTTGAAGTTTAATTTTATTGACTTTTTAAAAGACTATAAATTCATTTTGGGAGCTCTGGTAGCATAGTGGCTAAGGCACTTGACTGCTAACCAGAAGGCTGGCACTTCAAACCCACCAGCCACTCCTTGGAAGGAAGGTTGGG
>NW_006921750.1:5721527-5748092 GCF_000298275.1 Orycteropus afer afer | reverse complement strand
TAATCTTTGAGCCAGATGCTATTTAAAAGTATGTTGTTTAATTTCCAAATATTGGGAGGATGTTCTATTTATCGTTCTGTTAATGATTCCCAGTTTAGTTTTATTTGTTGTTTGAGAGCATGATTATTATTATTATTTTGTATATTTGTTAAGTTGTATTTTGTGACATGGAATGCAGTCTGTTTTGATAAATATTTCATTTGAGCTTGAGAAAAATGTTCGTGTGGCTACTATTGAAAGGAATATTCTGTATGTGTTAATTAGACCAAGTTGATTAATAGTTCTGTTCAGTTCAACTATATCCTTATGGATTTGTTGCTTGCCCAATGTATAAGTTACTAACAGTTTTTTCCACCTGTTTCTATAACTTTTTTTTTTTTTCATTTTTATCATGATTTGGGTGAAAGTTTACAGAGCATTTATCTTCCATACCACAGTTCACACACACTTTGTCTCATGATGTTGACTGCAATTTTCCACAATGCAGCAGCTCCCCTCCCGCTTCTTCCCCATAGTTACCTCTGCCCTGTGTCCTTCCCTCTCATGCAGTCCTGCCCTCTCCCCCCAGCTATCTCCTGTGCATACATAGCCCTTCTATTCTTCCATCATCGATCTCTTCAAAGAGTATATCTACTTAATGTAAATGTTCAGCTCATATGCCTGTCTTTTGCTTGGCCAGAAGCCATAGGAGTGTGTTCAATTCCAGGCCTGAAGGGTAGCCAGGGGCTATAGTCTCAGGGGTTCTACCAGGCTCTATCAGACCAGCAAACCTGTGCCCTGCCTCCCCTTTTTTTATGATTTTGTTTTGTTCCACATTGTTATCCCACTCTATTCAGGATCTCCGACATAGATGCCCCTCCAAGTAGATGACAGTAGTAGCCAGGCACAGTCTGCTTCTTCTGGTCTCATAGTTGTATAGGCTGAAGATATCATGATGTACCAGTCCCTTAGACTAATTATTTCCATGCATCTTTGGTTTTCTTCATTCTTTGCTCTGGATGAGGAGACACCCTTTGTTGTATCTAGATGGCTGCTTGCAAGCTTTTAAGATCACAGTTGCTACTTGCCAAAATATGATATGGAACAATGTTTTTGTGTAGTATGTTATGCCATCTATCAATTTTTTTCTCATATATTTTGACACTCCGTTGTTAGGTGCATACATGTTTAGGATTCTTTTCAGAGAATTGACTCCTCAGTCATTACATACTGCCTTAACTTCTCATGTGTGTGTGTGTGTGTGTGTATGTGTATTTGCTTTTCAGAATTAAACTTGGCTGACATTTAATACACTTATTACGGATTTTTTTTTTTGTTGTTGTTTTGGTTTTTTTTTTAATGTTAGCATGGTATATTTTTCTCTATCTCTTTAATTTTAACCTATAAGATCCTTCACTATTAAAGTTGCTTTCTTGTAGACAAAGTATTATTATTATTTATTTATTTTTAATCAGCTCTAATAATCACTGTCTTTAACTGGTACATGCTTTGGTTATCTAGTGCTGCTCTAAAGAAAATACTGCAAGTGTATGACTTTAATAAACAGGGATTTATTCTCTTACAGTTTAGGAAGCTAGAAGTCTGATTTCAAAGTGCTAGCTCTAGAGGCTGGGTAAAAGCCCTTTGACCTTGGGCTTTTCCTCTTCCTCTTGCCTCCAACCCATTGAAGCTGAAGGTGTCTCTTAACTCAGGTGGCTGCTGGCTGTTGATGTTTACAATCCAAAGGTTGGCAAGTAAAATGGCACACTCCCAAAATTATAAAATAACATGGCAGGCCACTAGTTCAAGTCTAGAAACAGTCTCAAGATCAGCAGACAGAATGACAGGTCACTGAGATGAAGACTTGCCCAAATACAGGATCCAAATGTGCCCAAAAGCTCAAGACATTTTTCAAAACATCTTCTTATCTACTGAAAATAGACCACTTCCCCAAGACAGCAACTCAGCTGCTCCAGTAGATTCCATCATGGAGCTGATTGTCAGTCTCATCATAAGGAATAACTTCATCCAGCTGCTCAGTCATTTAAAACTAGGTCCAGCCAAGTTGACTCATACCTTTAACTATCACATTGCATTTTGATCATTTATACTTAAATTTATAATTGATATGCTTGTAACAATATCAACCATAACTTCATTTTATTTATGGACATAGGCTTTTTTTTTTTCCGCCTTCTCTGGTTTAAGTTGAGCATTTCATCTCATTAAATTTTATTTCATCTCTTAGTATAGGAATTATACTTTTAAGATACTTTTAGTTTGGTTGCCTTAGACTTTACAATGTACATTTAAAACCGATGTAAGTCCACATTCAAATAAAACTTTTCCACTTCATATGTAGTGCGTGCACCTCATAATGGAAATTTTACAATTCCTCATTGCCAACCCTGAGGACAATTCCCATTGCCAAAAGGGCAAGGAGGCCACATCTTCTGACCTCCTCTAACTGCACAAGAGGACAGAATCACCATCAGCAGCCTAAGGCCTATCCCTGTGAGGCCAGACATGCCACCTCCCTCCAGCCCTTTCACCAACCCTGACAACAACCATTCCTCCTGCAGCACTCACCATCTTTCTGCTGGGTTCAATAATTCATTTCAGTGGCCATACAGAACTCACAGATTATCAGGCTTATTAGGGAAGCACCAGGCTACAACTCAAGTTCAGGAAAAACGCTCAGTCTCTCTTAGCCCGCTGTCTCTCAACCAATATTCTCTCACAGTCTCCCTCCCAGCAGTGCATGTCCCTTGGTGTCTCACTCAGCAATGCATGTTTCTTGCATCTCTTTCCCAGCAGTATGTGTCTCTCAGGAGCACATGTCTCTTTCAGAAGCATGTCCTTCTCAACCAGCAGTCAGAGAGACAGTTCTGCCTCTAGGAAGCCTCCTTTTGAGCCTGACAGAGTGGCCAAACTAGCCAAGCATAACATCAGAATTCTAAGCTCCTGAGAGAGGGCAAACCTCCCAGAACATTGCTTTGTGCCGCTCTCAACAGAAATACCCCAGGTGGATAAATTTTACAGTCAGAAGCTCCTCAGTTGCTCACAGCAAATTCTACCATGGAGTTTACAAAGACTAATGGCTAGAAAAGCCATACCAGGTAATTTACTACACTGCACCCTTATATTGTATTAATCCCATATATTGTTAATATTGTTATTTTAAAGAAATAGTTAATTTTGGAGCAATTAAGAATAAGAAAAAAAAAAAAGATTTTGTGTTACTTTCATTTATTTCTTATCCAAAACTCTTTCTTTTCTTTCTTCTTTTTTTTTTTTTTTTCTATATGTGGATCCAAGTTTCTTCCTGATAAAAAATCTTTTAACATTTCTTACTGAGAGATTCACATCTCCTCAGGCTTATGTTTTCTTCTTCATGTTGTTTGTTTATGAAAGCCTTTATTTCTTTTTCACTTTTTGAAATACATATTATGCTAGGTTTTTATTTTATTATTTTACTGTTTAGATATGAAATACTTGCATGGTATTTTTTTCCTTTCAAAATTTTAGATATCTCAATGCATTTTCTTCCAAGGTTTTTTTTATCATGGCTTCCAAGGTAATTTATCATGTCAGTTAGGTAGTATTTCCATTAGAAATGTTGATGCTGCTTCAAGCAGATGAAGATGTCTTTCTCTTGTCTCACTTTTAACAAGAACACATACATACACACTGTCTCATTTTTGACCACCAGAAAAAATACTTTATGGGTTTCTGTGAGAAGCTGAATGGCACCATGCCTGCCTGAGTGAAGTGACTTCAGGGACCTGGGATATATAAGGCAGACAGATAAAATGGTGGACACCCATTAAAATTTGAATTTCAAATAAACCATTAATAATTTTGTGTATAAATATGTTAAATTTTAAAAGGGTAAGACCCTCACTGACATAGATTGACACAATGGCTACAACAATGAGCTCAAGTACAGCCTTGATTGTGAAGACAGTGCAGGACTTAGCAATGTTTTGTCTTGTACATAGGGTCACTATGATTCGGAACAGACTCGAGGCTCCTAACAACAACAACAACGCTAGAGATGGTTATTCTTTCCCAAAAAACAATTCCATCTTAGGGGCTAATGTTTTCTTCTGTAATAACTTAATCTTTCTTATCACACCTTGAGGCCAATTTACAATAATTACAGAGGGTGAAAAATGAGAATGAAGTAATGATCTTTTCCTATGGAACACAAGGCATAGGAAGAAAGCTTCAGTCACTCAAAAGAGATGAGACATTCTGACTTGTAAGCTGCATAGTGCCTAAGACATTTGACTGCTAACCAGAAAGCTGGAGGTTCAAACCCACCAGCCACTCCTCAGGAGGAAGGTTAGACAATCCACTTCTGTAGTGATACCACCTTGAAAGCTCGAGGAGGGGTCGCTATGAGGTGGAACTGACATGATGGCAGTGAATTTTTGGTTTGAATCTTCTCTAATTGTGGGCTACAATATTCACATCCAAAAATGAACTTAGCACATGAACTGGCAGGACGTATTCATACTGCACTTGGCTGAATTTGGATGGCATGTTAAAAGTGCAGAAGTAAATAAAACTCTTATTGAGAACTGACTGTATGCCAAATATCATACAGAGTGCTTCCATGATACTACTCCCATTCCCATAACACTGCAAATTTGTCTCGTTAACCTTTTTCCCACAAGTTTAGTTAAGCTTCAACACAATTAAGGAAGGTCATACAGCTAGCACAAATCTTCACGTCTGAAATGTTCAGGTCTTTCTCAGAATTCAGTATTGTGCAATCATTGAGGTATTGTGCATTCCATATTGAGGAATATGGAAGGTTTCAACAGTCTGACAGAGTGAGGCTCCATGAAGGCAACATTTCCAATTTGGGGAGAAATAAAACTCAAACTCACTGCCATGGAGTCTATTTGACTCATAGCAACCCCTCCTTGGGTTTCCGAGGTGGTATTTCTATGGAAGTAGATCACCTGATTTGCCTTCTGAGGAGTGTATGGTGGGTTTGAACCACCAGTCTTCTGGTTAGCAGTCAAATGCCTTAGGCACTATGCCACCAGAAGGTATCATAATTATTTCACATAAAGACATGATGCATGAACTATCTAGAATAGGCAAGTATATAGGGACCAAAGTTTATTATAGTCTCCAGGAGGAGACAGGCAGGTAAGAAAAGGGAGAGCTATTGTTTAGGGAAAAGAGCTCTAGTTACATAGTGGATAAGACATTTGGCTGCTAACCAGAAGGTCAGCAGTTCAAACCCACCAGCTTCTCTGCATAAGGAAGTTGGGTGATCTACTTTTGTAGAGATTTACAGCCTTGGAAACCTAAAAATGGTTGCTATGAATAGGAACTGACTCGATAGCAGTGAGTTTGGTTTTTGGTTTGTTGCTTAGGGAACAATGATCTACTGTTAAGTGTGAAGAAATTATTAGGAAATGGATAATGTTGATGGTTGAAGAACAATGCACATGATTAGTGACTCTGAAATATACATGTGAAAAAATGTTGAAATGGCAATTTTTTTGCTACATATATAACAACTACAATAAATATTGGTCTTCACAACTGTGCCAATAAACAATATCATGATAAATGGAGAAAAGATTGAAGTTGTCAATAATTTCATTTTATATGTATCCATAATCAACACCATGGAGGTAGAAGTCAAGAAATCAAACAACATATTGCATTGGGCAAGTCTGCCCCAAAAGAACTCTTTAAAGCATTAAAGAGCAAAGATGTCACTTTGAGAGGTAAGCTGCACCTGACCCAAGCCATAATATTTTCAGTTGCCTTTTATGCATGTGAAACCTGGACAATTGATAATGATGGTCAATGAAGAATTTATGCCTTTGAATTATGTTGTTGGCAAAGAATATTAAATATATGATTGACTTCCAGAAGAACAAACAAATCTGTCTTGGAAGAAGTTCATCCAGAATAATCCTTAGAAGCATGGATGACAAGACTTATCTCACCTACTTTGGATATGTTATCAGGAGGGTCCAGCCCTGGAGAAGGACATTATCCTTTATAAAGAGTCAGTGCAAAAGAGGAAGTCTTTTAATGAGATGTATTGAAACAATGACTGCAAAAATAGACTAGAACATAGCAATGATTATGAGGATTGCACAGGACCAAGCAATGCTTCATTCTGTTGTGCAAGTCAGAACTGACTTGACAGCACTTACAACAAGAATAACAATTAAAACAATATGGGAAAAAAAAATCAGGGCCTCAGGTCTTAGTAGAAATGATTAGAGTAGCCCCATATTATCTGGACTATCCATCAATGAGGATATAATTTACTTCCCCAAACAACCTTCCTGTGTCAATGTCATAAATGCTAATAATTTAATATTTTATTTAATTCATAAAATAACATTTTAACTTGTTAATTTTTTAATACATTTTACATGATAACAAGCTCAGAAAGATAAAAATGATTTTTGATTGTCTTCTGGTGAGAAAGTCATTGAACCAAGTCTCAAATTCAGGGCTATTTAGAAACCTTTACTTTCTCCACATACATTTCATAGCCTCTATGAATGTTTACAATATATAATATATGGAAATAAAACTTTAAATCTTTGTGAAACCTGCTATAGATTGTCCCATCTTGCCAAGTTATATAGGGTACCCATTTATTTTTAATCTGTCACTTGTGATCAGAACATATTTCAGAGGGAGAAAGTCAGCTTTTAGATTCTTACTTTGCTATGGTATTAAAAGAACTCAAGGAAAATGTAAATATGTAGTCTTTAATTTAAACCCAATAGAGTCCAGTCCAGAATCATAGGCTTTTATTTCATTTTATTCTGCTAAATTCAGTCTGAGAAAACATTGGCTTTTGAATTTTGCATAGAGTGTTTAAGGGCTCAACATTAAGACCTCTGGGCAACAGAAGAAATCAGCATTGGTGGTTGTTTAGGAAGTTAATCTGGGATAGGAAGTTCCTAAGTGGTGCAAAAGGAGCTCTGGTAGCATAGTGGCTAAAGCACTTGACTGCTAACCAGAAGGCTGGTGGTTCAAACCCACCAGCCACTCCTCGGAAGGAAGGTTGGGCAATCCTACTTCCGTAGTGATACTGCCTCGGAAACCCAAGGAGGGTCGCTATGAGTCGGGGGTCGACTCGACGGCACATAACAACAACAACAACAAGTGGTGCAAAAAGTTAGCCTGTTTGGCTGCTAACCAAAGGGTTGGAGGTTTGAACCACTCAGAGGCACATAAGAAGAAAGACTTGGTGATCTTTTTTCCAAAAATACCACCCATTAATAACCCTCTGGAGCATAGTTCTACTCTGACACATGGATCTCCATGAGTCAGAGTTCACTTGACAGTAACTGGGGTAATCTGTATATCCAAAATATGATGAAACTTATCAGAAATAAAGCCCAGCCAGAGCCCCAAACACCAGGAAAGAGGGTGAGTTTCTAGGACTATCAGAAGAATGGGATGAGGACTAATAGCAGAGAGGTCACATAACTATAGTTTGAGGGTCCACCTATACAAATGTTCCACTATTTCAAATTTAACTAGGAAATTGGCCATCTATCGCTGATACACTGACGACCCTGCACAGGAATCTAATGAGAGCACCAGGCAGTATAGCATTCTTACTTAGAATTGTCACTTCTATCTCATTCCTGTGTCTTCCTTAGGAAGCATTGTTTTAGCCACTGACACCTATTTTGGTCAAGATGTCATAAGGACAGTCATTAAAGCCATAGCCTGAATGAGGAAATGATAACTTTGTGAGCTCAACCAACCACCCTGGCATTATATTATGGAATCAGGACCTGAACTGTAATTATTTCAGTTCTACTGTAGTGGACTAATACTAAGCTCATACTGTATTTTCTCCCCCCTTATCAAATTCCTTACTGATAATGTCCTTTAAATCTCAATCAATTCAGGAATATGATTACATTCCTCAAGGAAAATATAAGCAATGCTTCCTTAGAGAAGTGGAGATTTTGTCAATATGCTTTCCAGTCGGTATGGTGTCAATCATTACAGTTTATTCTGTATTTTTTTAATGCCATTTCTGAGGTCCTTGAATTGTTCAATTATGTTTAAAATGCATATGTTTAAGTCATATCTCTTAAGTGAAGAGTATTATCTCTGAATACCAAAGTGGGATCTCCTCCATGGAAGGCAAAAATGTGGCCACTGAACCACAATGCTTGCAACTAACAGGTGTCTGTCTAGTGGAGGTTTGCATGTTGCTATGATGCTGAACATGTTTCAGTGGAGCTTCCAAATTAAGATTGGTTAGGAAGAAAAGCCTTATGATCTACTTCTAAAAATTAGTTAAAGAAAACCTTACAGATCACAATGGTTCAATCTCATTGTGCATGAGGCAACCCACTCAACAGTATCTGTCAACAACAAATACCATGAAGGTGGAGGATTTGAGAAAGACCTATAGGAACTCTGTTCCAGTGCTGCAGAGAAATTTCTGTGTTTGCTCTATTCTGAAAAGACAACGACAACAATAACAAAATACTGTAACCAATCTACTCAAATACCAACGGTATTGTTTTACCCATTCTAAGGTCTTATATACATGGAACCATGCCTAATGAGACATTCTTTTGGCTTCTTCATCTAACGAAAATCCACTGTGCTATGCATCTGAGACAATCTTGCTTAGGGCATCTCCAATACAACAATTTTATGAATATTTTCATTACAAATCTCTTCATTTTAAAATAATGAGATAAATGTTTATTGAATGCATATATCACAGAAATTAAAATTTGTGGTAAATTAGAGATACATTTATCTATATTATGAGTCCCCTATATATAGGATTAAAAAAATATTGTCAGTCTAGCTTGGGGTCAGTGAGTATCATTTAAGCCATAGAATTGGCCTAAGATAGTTTTCATTGATATATCGTTTAAAAATATTCACATTTGTATATAACATATTTACATATGGGTTTATCAGATTAACCAAAATCACACCAGGGAAATTGGGTATTTATCTTTTTTTTTTTTTTTTTAAGTGTCAAAATTCACTCAATTGTATTATTGCCATAAACCAAAAAAAAAAAAAGGGGGGGGGAAGCTCTGGTGGTATAGTGCCTGCTAACCAGAAGGTTGGTGGTTCAAACCCACCTGCCATGCCTCAGAAGGAAGAAGGTTGGTGGTTCAAACCCACCTGCCACTCCTCAGAAGGAAGACTGAGCAATCTACTTCCATAGAGACAGCAGATCAGAAACCCGTAGAGATTAGAAAATTTGCTACAATATTTAAATTCTTAAGAAATATGCAAACATAGCATACTGTGTGCTCAGGAATGTCATTTAATAATAAAAACATAAAGTTTTTTTCATGTATTTAAAAATTAAAATTATGTGAGTGATAGTCCACTAAATCATTGTCAAACAAATTACCAGTTTTCATAAACTCACATTTGGTTATAAAGCCTTAGCCTATGTTTTACAGCTACTTGTTGTTGTTACTGTTAGCGACCCCTGACTTATGCTGCCAGCAATTAAATGCTGCCCTGTCCTATGCTCTCCTCATGATTGTGGATTGGATCATTGTGGTCCAGGGGTTTTTAACTGGCTGATTTTTGGAAGTAGATCACCAATCCTTTCCTTCTTGCTTGTCTTAGTCTGGAAAATCTGCTGAAACCTGTCCAGCATCATAACAGTGCACAAACATCCACTGAATGATCGGCGGTGGTAGAGCATGAGGTAGTTAAAAATCCAGAAGTTAAGAGGACATAATGAGATTTTAACTGTTGTTGATCTCTCTCCAACATAATGTCTATCACTTTTTCCTATCAAAGTGTACATATATGTTGGCTTCCCTTGTTGTTGTTGTTGTTAGGTACCGTCGAGTCAGCCCTGACTCATAGCGACCCCTCCTTGGGTTTCCTAGGCAGTATCACTACAGAAGTAGGATTGCCCAACCTTCCTTCCAGGGAGTGGCTGGTGGGTTTGAACCGCCAGCCTTCTGGTTAGCAGTCAAGTGCCTTAGCCACTATGCTACCAGAGCTCCCCTTATCCATACTAAATTGAAAATTCAACAATAAAATTTACCATCCATTCTTTCAAAAGAATGACAACTATGATGTAAAAGTACCTAATTCTGATCCCCTTAATAGAAATCTTAGAGTCAACCCAAGAAAGCATTTCTCTTTCTAGACCCATCTATTCCAGAAAGATTTACACTCTGTTGGCTTCCTTTCTCTTGCTCCATCATGGAATGGCAGGGAAACCTCACTGTTATTCATACTTCATAGATCATGCCTTGCAAAAATAAATAAATAAAGAAAGAATACACACACACACACAGAAACACAAACAGAAACACACACACTGTATGAGAAACAGTACCAGGAGTATTATGTCATAGTAAAGAACCCATCTGTCAGTATGGGAGGTTGTCTCCAGAAGTAAAAACAGTGACAGAAATTAAATGGATATCCATTTGCCTGGGAATTTACCATTCATAGATGTTTAGTGTGGCATTAACAAAGAAGCTGGAATGTCATGTTTTGGCCATCTATTCTACTTTTGAAAAAGTTAAGTCTTCATTTTGTAGGAGGTGGCCTCTTGGAAGTTTTTGAGATGTAATCAGGCATGGAGCCTGCGGTAGCCACTGAAGGCTTGCCCAACAGAGCACTGTGCTTTATCACTCTACTGACTGTCATAACTCCTGTCCATGGAAACAATCTATGCATTCTGGGGAAGTGTTCAAACACAGCTTTCTTACTGCAGTGGGAACAGAGAGGTTCTAGACTGAGCCTGTATACCTTTGCCTGACAGAAACCTCTGCAGTGTCTCAGCAAGGCCAGATGTACATCTCTCCACAGAGCTCACCCCTAGCATCCTTCTTTGTTTTCCCTCTTACCATGGAAAATAAGGCAGTTGAAAAAGTGTGCAGTTGAGCAGCCAGTGACCAGTGTAGGTGTTCTCATTTCAGCACATTGATTATAATTTTTTTCAGGGCTAAGTAATAATCACCATTAATGAACAACACTATAATTTGCAGCTATAAATCACCAGTTCCTTGGGTTGCCATTCAGCAGAATGAATTAGAGAGTCAGTCCCCAGAACTTAGCAAGTCTCTGTGTTTCTTCCCTTTCGCTCAGCATGTATTGCAATATGCAGGGGACTGAAGGGGATCTTTATGCAGAGGAAACATTCTGCATTCCTTTATATTAACCACAGGCATAAAGACACACTTCAACTCACCACTGATGGCCTGGTCGTTGCTGAGACAAGATCCTGCACCGTTTGCATTGTGTTGCTCCTGGTAAACTATTCACAACTTGCTCATCCCAGGCTATGTTGTAAGGGCCTGCTCACTGTAGTCTCTGGCCCTGCACAAGGATTTGAATTGGACTTCCAATGAAGTACACTGATATCTAAGATTTCCTGGTGTAAGGCTTTAGAAGGATGGAGGGAAGGAGAAGGATAGGAAACACTTAGTGACTAAGAATATACCCCAACCCAGGGGCCATATAGACACTTCATAGCTATAGAGTCATCCTAAGGAGAGAACCTTTCTAGGAGTAAAGTGAAGATGAGAAAACTTGGTCATGAAAGGGCAATGCTTGCCCAAGGCCACTTGCCAAGTGACTATCAGTAATCAAGCTGAGATTCAAGACTTTCCATGTAACATTACCTGGATAGTTTGATCAATATATGTTTAAATATTTTCATAGTTTCACATCTTGATTTCCTCACATGTAGACTCAATATTTCCCAAAGCAAGGACTATAGTTCTTATTCATTCTGTATTTATTTACAATGCCTGTGTATCCATTTAATGCTTAAAAATATTTATGGAATTATATGAGAAACATTTTGTAATGAAATTAATGAATATGTTATATATATCAAGACTGAAACTCAAACACTTTGCTGCCTGATCAATTCCAGCTCATGGCAACTATTGGACAAAGACCTTGGTTTGGACTCTTATCTCTGGTTTCTAAAAACATCCCTTGGAATTAGCCAGAACCCAAGGTACCTTTGTTTTATAACACTGCAGGTAACACTTAAACTTGTGTAATAAAGGTTTTTAACTTATAAATGTATTTAAAAAACAAAACAAAACAACAAAAAAATATGTGGATAAATGACTAGGGGCTACATATGCCCTATCCTGGTAACAAGACTTAGAAAGATAGCTGTGGTGCCTGATATAGTCAACAATGTATATTCAATGATTGGATCAATCAAAACTATAAATTAAGGCTCTAGTCATGCATATTCACTGAGGCACCAATGGCTATGAGACCCTAGGCCTTAGAACTTTCTCTTTGGTACCTTTTGGATTGATGAGAACAGCCATACATGGGAGAGGATGTGACATATCCCTGGGAATAATAGAAGCCTCATGCTGCTGAGAACTCTCTCAGATCTTGCCCAATGTGTCTCCTTGTTTCCAGCCTTTCTGGTTATAATAAATAGTTAACTCCAAGAATTGGTAATAGTCTCCATGAATTTTGTCAGTCCTTTTTATAGAGAATATCAATGAATCCAAAGAGGGCAATGAACCAGCAGTGACAGGTAGGACACTCTTAACTAGTGAAGAGACCAACTCTGTGTGGCTGATGATTAGGGAAAGATGGCATGGGCAATCAATGAAGGACAGAGTCTTTTAGCTTGTGACCTGCTCACAGGGGACTGGGAAGAGAGAGAAAGAGAGAAAGAGCAGTTGTGTGGTATGCAGTACAGAGAGTTGTGCAGACTCCTGCACCTACAGCTGACTCCAGGCATCCAGAAATGAAATTTGACCAAACTCTGGGTGATTAAGTCAGAGACAGGAAGTGCTATGGTAGTGTCTTGTGACAAGGAGTTGATAAAGGTGGAATTTTCCTGCCTTTCCTCTTCAGTAGTATAGCAGCTCCAGATATTTTAGAGTAGAAGTGCCCCATAAGATTTTTAATGCCTGTAATCTTAAAAAAGTAGATCTCCAGGCTTTGTTTCTGCTGCATGGATTCAAACTGACAACCTTTAGGTTAGTAGTCAAGCAGTTCTACACTGTCCTTAGGGTCTTTATGAATTGGAACTGGCTCAACTGCATTGGGTTTGGTTTTGGATTTTTAAATATTTTATATTCTATTGAAAGAAAGAGAGAGAGAAAAAAACATTGCAGTCAAATTTATTTTGACTCATAGTGGTCTTGTAGGACAGAGTAGAATTGTTCCATAGGATTTGCAATGTAGCAAATCTTTATGGAAGTAGACTATCACATCTTTTCCCTATGGAGTGGCTGGCTGGTTTCAAACTATAGACCTTTAGATTAGTAGCTGTGCATTTTAACACTTCACCACCAGGGCTCTGTATACTCTAATGCACATCAACTATTATATATATTTTTATTCAATAGAAACTACAGAGCTTCCATAGGCCCAAATGATATTAAAATACAGAATTTGGCTTGAAAAATAGCACCATTAAAATAATCAATGATAAATTACTATCTCTTTTATTCCATTAATGTTTTTTAATAGCCTCCAGTCAGACTGAATCAACGTTGTACATCCTCATTAATAAGTGATTTGTCAAAATGTGACCTGAGTTTACAAAGGAGAAGATTACAATAGAAACCATGACCCTCAGTTTGTTAAAAGTGAAACTTAATTAAATGTTCTAGAAAGCTCACAACTCAGAATATAACTCCAACTTGATTGAATATAAGTCTTACAAAAAAACTTCCACCAATTTTCTGTTTAATATAATAGAAATATAGATAGATATTGTTTTAAACCTTCAAATAAATAATCTTAAGAACTGATCACCCATATATGGAAAGGTTAGCAACCTCAGAGAAGCAAACCACTACTGAAGAAGAACAAAGTCAGAGGTCTCATACACTTCAATCGCAAAACCTACTATACAGCTGCAAACAGCCTGTCAAACAGATTGATATCAGTTTAACCAACAGACCAGCGGAACAGAATTGAGAACCCAGAAATCAATGAGTGCCCCTATGGTCAACTGATTTTTGTCAAAGAGCTAAAATTCATTCAATGGAGAAGAGGTGCTCTCTTTAACAAATGGTGCTGGCAAAACTGTATATCCATTTGTGGAAAAATGAAACAAGATCCATACCTCACACCATACACAAAAACTAATTCCAGATGAATCAAACATTTAAATGTAAAACATAAAACTGTGAAGTTCATCAAAGAAAAATATAGGAACAGACTTAGGGCCCTAATATATGGCATGAATAGACAGACTGTTGTTGTTTTGTTGTTGTTATGTGCCGTCGAGTCAGCCCTGACTCATAGCGACCCCTCCTTGGGTTTCCGAGGCAGTATCACTACAGAAGTAGGATTGCCCAACCTTCCTTCCGGGGAGTGGCTAGTGGGTTTGAACCGCCAGCTTTCTGGTTAGCAGTCAAGTGCCTTAGCCACTACGCTACCAGAGCTCCCTATGAATAGACTATCAAGCATAATTCAAAATGCACAAACAGAAGAAAACAAACTTGATGATTGAGATCTTCTAAAAATTAAAGCCTTATGTGTATCAAAAGACTTCTCCAAAAGAGTCTAATGAGAACCTACAGAGTGGGAAAAAATATTTGGCAATGACATATCTGACAAGGGAATTATCTCTAAAATGTATAGAAAATGCCAACATCTCAACATCAAAAGACAAACAGTTCAATTAAAAAATGGTCAAATGACATAAACAGACATTTCACCAAAGAAGATATTCAGGTGGCCAACAAACACATGAAGAAATGTTCACAATAATTAACCATTAGAGAGATGCAAATCAAAACAACAATGACATACCATCTCACCTAGCACTAATAGCAAAGTTCAGCAAGACAGAAAATAACAAATGCTGGCAAGGATGTGGAGAGATTGAGACTCTCATATACTGCTGGTGGGACTGTCAAATGATACAACCAAGGTGGAAATTGGTATCACAATTCCTTAGAATGTTGGAAATAGAAATACCATTTGATCCAGCAATCCCATTACTAGATATATAACCTAAAGAAGTGAAAGGCAGGACACAAATAGATATATTCACACCTATGTTCATTGCAGCACTATTCACAATAGCAAAGAAATGGAAACAACCTAAGTGTCCATCAATGGAGGAATGGATAACCCAACTATGGTACCAAAACACCATGGAATACTAATCAACACTAAAGAATAATGGATAATGTAGTATTCTTGAAATACTCCATAACATGGATGAACTTGGAGGGCATTATGCTGAGTGAAATATGTCAATCTTAGAAGGACAAATAATATATTAGTTTAGTAGTTTTAAAAGTCAAGGAAAGATTTATATATGGAAGGAAGCTTTCTTTGTTGGTTACCAAGGATGGAAAGAAGGGAGGGAAAATTTCCAGACAGGTAAGAGACAATTATTGATTTGGGTGAAGGAAAAGGCAACATACCAAAAAGGAGTGACCAACACAATAACACCAAGGAAAAGGAAGACACAGAGAGATGCACAAGATGTATGGACAACAATGATAAACACTTTTAACATACACAATGTTGTATTATCAGTAACAACAAAGATTAACATACAGGTAGATACATGAGTAGACAGGCTGAGTGATCAGGTATGTCTGGCCAAAAGAAAATATACCCATAGATATATATAAAGTTGGCAGGCAATATTTCTACATATGTATTTTTATGTGCTGTAAGATTGCCCATATAAATAGAACTAACAGTGGGAAAGCTATGATAACTTCTTAGCCAAAGTCAACCACCCTGACATAGTGAGTTGTTGGACTTGCGGGGTCAGGACCATGGTCATGAGGACATCAAGCTCAATTGACAAATACACCGCACAAAAACATTGCTCCACATACTAATTTGGTGAGTAGTGACTGGAGTCCTAAAAGCTTACAAGTGGCCATCTAGTTTCAACAATTAGTCCCTCCTTGTTCAGAGCAAAGACGAATGAAGAAAACCAAAGACATGTGGAAACAATTAGTCCAAGGGACTAGTGGACCATGCAAACCACAACCTATATGTCTATGAGACCAGAAGAACTAGATGGTGCTTGGCTACCACTGTCAGCCAATCAGAAAGTGATCAGTGTTAGATATCCCAGATAGAGTGAGATAAAAATGTGAAACAAAACTCAAAATCATAAGATAGCCCAGGCATACTGGTCTGATAAGCCCGGTGAAACCCCCACAACTATGGTCCATAGTTACCCTTTAAGCCTGGAATTGAATTGACTCCCATGGCTTTCAGCCAAAAAATGGACAGACATATAGAGTGAATGGTTACACCAGGTATATACACTCCTTAGAATAATCAACTATAGGAAATCAGAAGGGCAGTATTTTCACAGGTAGATAGCTCAGGGGGGCAGGAATGCATAGGAAAGAATTCCATAGGGAAGAGTGACTACAAGGAGTAAGTGGGGATTGTATAGTGACTCTATGTACTCCTCTCATCTTCCCTTGATACTTCCTGTGTCATTCATATATATATATATATATTTTTTTTTTTTTCTCCCCCCATAGAATCCTTCATTATGAGAACTTAAGGTTTGATTTTTTTTCTCTGGTGGGGATTGCTGTCAATATCATGAAACAAAATGTGTATGAACTGCTATATGAAAAATGAATTTG
This sequence comes from Orycteropus afer afer, assembly GCF_000298275.1. Lineage (NCBI taxonomy): Eukaryota > Metazoa > Chordata > Mammalia > Tubulidentata > Orycteropodidae > Orycteropus > Orycteropus afer. The sequence goes on along the minus strand of NW_006921750.1, from coordinate 5,731,506 downwards.
CTCTATAAACTTCCACTGAAATCACAATAAAAATTCAAAAAAAAAAAAGGATTGACCTCCCCCCCAGTAGAACCCCAATGTGGTGGCAGAGGATGACAGTGATCTCCAAAAGCATGAAGGTCAAATGGCATGCACAGAAAGGATGTTTTGCTTCAGGTTGCTTTTAATCCTTAGATCAGGAAGTATTCTCACAGCTCTCAAATTAAATGAAAGTTTTGAAATAGTTCACCCAGATTAACTTTATTGACTGAAATTTGTATTTTATGTTCAGTGTGATATGAGGACCTATTTATTTATATTACTTTTTCTTCTATTACATTTACTAATTAAGACATCATAAAATCATTCTCTTTTTAATAGGGATTTTTTTTTTCCCCTTCTCATGCATAATCACTGGCATGCTTACTAAAGAAATTTTTGGGATCTACAGAAGAGCAAAGCACAAGTATGGATAGTTAGTTGTTCAAACTGTTTTAGCCAGTTTTATTCTCAGCTCCTTTAATGAAAAGGTCTTTTATGTTCTTTACCTCATTTGGCCACCATTCTTCTCTCAGTTTACTGTACTGTGATGGTTTATGTGATACTGTGATGCTGGAAGCTATGCCACTGGTATTTCAAGTATGAACAGGGTCATCCATGGTGGACAGGTTTTAGCAAATATTCCAGTCTAAGAGAGAATAGGAAGAAGGAAGTGGCAATCTATTTCTGAAATCATTGGCCAGTGAAAACCTTATTAATAGTAGTGGAAGACTGCCTGATATAGTGACAAAAGATGAGTATCTCAGTTGGAAGACACTCAAATTGTGACTGGGGAAGTGAGGTTTGAAACAGCTAAGGGAGACAAACTTGTCTGTCAATTGTCCTACTATGGTGGCTTCTGTGTTGCTGTGAGGCTGAAGACTATGCCACTCATGTTTCAAATGCCAGCAGGGTTACCCATGGTGGACAAGTTTCAGCAGAGCTTCCAGACTAAGACAGACTCAGAAGAAGGAAGAGGCCATCCATTTCTCAAAGAATTAGCCAGAAAAAAAAATTATGAATAGCAGTAAAACACTATCCGATATATTATTGGAAAACTTTATGAATAGCCCTGAAACATTGTCCAATATAGTGCCAGAAGATAAGCCCCTAGGTCAGAAGGCACTCAAAATATGACTGCAGAACAGTAACCTCCTTAGGGTAGAGAAGATCTTAATGACATAGATAGAGAAAAGCTTTCGGGACTTCAATTTATTGACATGGCACACCTCAAGATGACAAGAAACAGCTGCAAATATCGATTAATAATCATAACATGGAGTGTACAAAATATGAATCTAGGAATATTGGAAGTTGTCAAAAATGAAATGGAATGCATAAAGATCAATATCCTAGGCATTAGTGAGTTGAAATGAACTGATTTTGCCCATTCTGAATAAGACAATCATATGATCTACTATGGGAGTTGTGGTAGCATAGTGCCTAAGGCACTTGACTGCTAACAGAAGGCTGGCAGTTCAAACCCACCAGCCACTCCTCAGAAGGAAGGTTGGGCAATCTACTTCCATAGTGATACCACCTCAGAAACCCAAGGAGGGGTCGCTATGAGTCAGGTCTGACTCAACAGCACATAACAACAACAACAAAATGATCTACTATGCTGGGAATGACAAGTTGAAGAGAATGGTGTGGCATTTATCATCACGAAGAATGTATCATGATCTATTCTGAAGTGCAGTGCTGTCAGTGATAGGATAATATACATACGCCTACAGTTAATACTGTTATTCAAATTTATTAACCAATCACCAAAGCCAAAGATGAAGAAATTGAAGATTTTTTACCAACTTGTGCAGTCTGAAATTGACCAACATGCAATCAAGATGTGTTACTTATCACTGATGATTGGAATGTAAAAGTTGAAAACAAAGAAGCATCACCAGTAGTTGGAAAATATGGCCTTGGTGATAGAAATAATGCTGGAGATCACATGATAGAATTTTGCAAGACCAACAACTTATTCATTGTCAATATCTTTTTTCGACAACACAAGCGACTGCTACACACATGGATTTCAACAGACAGAGTGCGCAGGAATCAGATTGACCACACCTGTGGCAACAGAAGCTCAATATCTTCAGTCAAAAAAAGACCAGGAGCTGATTGTGGAACAAATCATCAACTCCTCATATGCAAGTTCAAGCTGAAGCTGAAGACAATTAAAGGAAGCCCACAAGAGTGAAAATATGGCCTTGATTATATTCCCCCTGTATAATGACTGTAAACCAGGGGAATTTTGGAATGACATTGTGTTGAGATCACAAAACGTCATTAAAAAAAAGGGGGAAGGCCCTCAACATCATCCATGAAGAAAGCAAGAGGTCATTAAAAAGACAGGAAAGGAAGAAAAGACCAAAATGGATGTCAGAAGAGATTTTGAAAATTGCCCTTGAACAGAGAGTAGCTGAAGTAAATGGAAGAAAAGACAAGATGAAAGAGCTGAACAGAAGATTTCAGAGAGCAGCTCAAGAAGACAGTCAATTATTATAAGGAAATGTGCAAAGACCTGGAGTTAGAAAACCAAAAGGGAAGAACACACTGGGCATTTCTCAAGCTAAAAGAACTGAAGAAAAAAATTAAGCCACAAGTTGCAATATTGAAAAAGTCTATGGTCAGTATATTGAATGATGCAGGAAATATCAAAAGAAGATGGGTGTAATACACAGAATCACTATATCAAAAAGAGTTGATCAATGTTCATCCATTTCAGGAGGTGGCATAGGATCAAGAACAAATTGTACTGAAGGAGGAAGTCAAAGCTGCACTGAAAGAATTGGAGAAAAACAAGGCTCCAGGTTTGATAGAATACTCATTGAGATTTTTTAACAAATGGATGACATGCTGGAGACACTCACTAGGTCATGCCAGGAGATTTGGAAGACAGATACCTGGCCAACTGACTGAAGAGATCCACATTTGTACCCTTTCCAAAGAAAGGTGATCCCACAGAATGTGGAAATTATCACACAATATTATTAATATCACATGCAAGTAAAATCCTACTGATGATTATTAAAAAATGGTTGCAGCAGTATATTGATAGAGAACTTTCAGAAATGTAAACTGGATTCAGAAGAGGATGTGGAATGAGAGATACCATAGCTGATGTCAGATAGATCTTGGGTCAGAGCAAATAATAACAGAAAGATGTTTATTTGTGTTTTATTGACTATGCAAAAGCATTTGATCATGTGGATAATAACAAATTATGGATACATTGAGAAAAATGGGAATTCCGGAATACTAATCTGCTCATGAGGAACCTATACATAGACCAAGAGGCTGTCATTCAAACAGAACATGTAGACAATGCATGCTTTAAAATCAGGAAAGGAGTGCTTTAGGGTTGTAACCTTTCACCATACTGATTCAATCTGTATGTTGAGCAAATAATCTGAGAAGCTGAACTATATGAAGAAGAATGTGGCATCAGTTTTGGAGGAAGACTCTCTAACAATCTGCAATACACAGATGACACAATTTTGCTTGCTGAAAGTGAGGATGACTTGAAGCACTTACTGATGAAGATTGAAGACTACACTCTGCAATATGGATTTCACCTCTCTCTCTCTCTCTCTCTCTTGGTCTATATATATAAAATTCTTATAACTGGATCAATAACCAGCATCACAATAAATAGAGAAAAGATTAAAGTTGTCAAAGACTCCATATTACTTGGTTCTAAAATCAGTATCAATGAAAGCAGCAATCAAGACATCAGAAGACTTATTACATTGGGCAATTCTGCTGCAAAAGACCTCCTTCAAGTGCTGAAGGGCATAGATGTCTCTTTGAAGACTTTGAAGCCTAACCCAAACCATGGTATTTTCAATCACCTCAGATGCACATGAGAGCTGTCAATGAATAAGGAAGACAGAAGAAGATCTGATGCTTTTGAGTTGTGGTGTTAGTGAAGAATAGTGACTGTACCATGGACTGCTTAAAGAACTAATAGATCTGTCTTGGAAGAAGCCCAGCTAGAATGCTCTTTGGAAGCAAGAATGGCCAGACTTTGTCTCACCTACTTTGGTCAGGTTGCCAGAAGTGACCTTTATCGGGAAAAGTTTATCATCTTTGGTAAAGTGGAGGGTCAATAAAAAACGGGAAGGCCCTCAATGAGATAGATTGACACAATGGGTACAACAATGAGCGCAGGTATAGTGGGGATTATGAGGCTGGCACAGAACCGGGCAGTGTTTTGTTCTATTGTACGTAAAGTTGCTATAAGTCAGAGCCTCCTTGAAGGCACCTAATGGCAGCAACACCAACAAAAGCTGCCGTGTAACAATAGAGAGACCTTAATGACATGGATGGAGTAAAGTTTTCAGAACTTTCATTTGCTGTTGTGGTATGACTCAACATGTGAAGAAACAGCTGCAAACATTCATTAACAATTAGAATGTGGAATGTACGAAGTATGAATCTAGGATAATTAGAAGTCTTATGCAGTCTGAAATGAATCAAACATGCAAGCAACATGTATTGATAATTACTGGTTACTGGAATGCAAAATTTGGCAACAAGGACAGAGGTTTAGTAATGGAAAATATGGCCTTATTGATAGAAATAAAATCACACTATAGAATTTTCCAAGACCATTGACTTATTCATTGCAAATACTTTTTTTTTGGTAACAACATAAATGGTGACTTACATGTTGACATTGTTGGAAAGAATATATAGGAATTGAATCAACTGCAGCTGGGTAAAGAGAAGGTGTAGGAGCTCAATATCAGTCAGAACAAGGCCAGGAGCTGACTGGAACAAACCACCAATTGCTCATATGCAAGTGCAAGTTGAAGCTGAAGAAAACTAAAATAAGTCCACAAGAGTCAAAGTATAATATTGTGTATCTGAATGTAGAGACCATATTTAGAATAAATTTGATGCATTAAACACTAATAACTGAAGACAAAATGAGCTATAGGTTGATATCAAACATGAAGAAAGCAAAAGGTAAATAAAAAGACAGGAAAGGAAGAAAAGACAAAATGGATGTCAAAAGAGATTCTGAAAGTTGCTCTTGAACAAAGAGTAGCTAAAGTTTATGGAAGAAACAGTGATATAAAACAGCTGAATAGATTTCAAAGAGTAGCTCAAGAAGACAAAGTAAAATATAATGAAATGTGCAAAGATCTGGGGTTAAAAAAATCAAAATAATAGAATTTGCTTAATATTTCTCAAGCTGAAAGAACTAGAGAAAAAACTGACTCCTCAAGTTCTAATATTGAAGGATTCTGTGGGAAAAATATTGAATGACACAGGAAGTATCAAGGAAAGGTGAGAGGAGTACACAGAGTCACTATAGAAGAAATAATTGCTCACTTCTCACACATTTCAGGAGCTAGCATATGATCAAAAACTAATAGTACTGGAAGAAGTACAACCTGTGGTGAAGGCATTGGCAGAAAACATGGCTTGAGGATTGGACCAAATACTAATTGAGATGTTTCAACAAAGTAATGCAATATTGAAAGTGCTCATTCATCGATGCCAAGAAATTTGGAACATAGCTACCAGACCCAATGACTGGAAGAGATTCATATTTGTGCCCATTCCAAAGACAAGTGATCCAACAGAATGCATAAATTATCAAACAATATCATTAATATCGGGAGCTCTGGTAGCATAGTGGCTAAGACACTTGCCTGCTAACCAGACGGCTGGCGGTTCAAACCCACCAGCCACTCCTCGGAAGGAAGGTTGGGCAATCCTACTTCCGTAGTGATACTGCCTCGGAAACCCAAGGAGGGGTCGCTATGAGTCGGGGCCGACTCGACGGCACATAACAACAACAACAACAATCATTAATATCACATGAAAGTAAAGTTTTGTTAAAGATAATTAAAAACAGGTTACAGTAATACATTGACAGGGAATTGCCAGTTTCAGAAGAGGATGTGGAGTGAGGGATATTATTGCTAATTGTAGATGGATCTTGACTGAAATTAAAGAATACCAGAAAGATGTTTACCTGTGTTTTATTGACTATCCAAAGACATTTGACTATGTGGATCCTCAAAAAATTATGGGTAACATTGTGAAGAAGGGAAATTCCAAAACACTTAATTGTGTTTACATAGAAAGTATATATAGATCAAGAAGCAGTTGTTTGAAAAGCACAAGGAGATATTGCATGGTTTAAAATAAGGAAAGGTGTGCATCAGGATTATATCCTTTCACCATAATTATTCAGTCTGTATACTGGGCAAATAATACAAAAAGATGGAATATATGATAAAGGATGTGACTTCAGGATTGGAGTAAAACTCATTAACAGTTTGCAATATACAGAAGATATAATCTTGTTTGCAGAAAATGAAGAGGCATTGAAGTACTTACTAATGAAGATTGAAGACTGCATCAGAATGGATTACAACTCAAAATAAAGAAAACAAAATTTTCACAACTGGACCAATAAGCAACATGATAGTAAACAGAGAAAATATTGAAGTTATCAAAGACTTATTTTACTTGGACCCACAATCAACACCCATGGAATGAGCAGTCAAGAAATCAAACAAAAAATCTCATTGAGCAAATCTACTGCAAAGACCTTTTTAAAGTGTTAGAAAACAAAGACATTACTTTGACGACTAAGGTGTGCCTGATTCAAGCTTTGAAATTTTCAGTTGCCTCGTACTCATGTGAAATTGGACAATGAATAAGGAAGACTGAAGAAGAATTGATGGATTTCAATTATAGTGTTGTTGAAGAATACTGAATGTACAGTCAGAAGAATGAACAAATTTATCTTGCTGAAAATATAGCCAGAATGCTCCTTTAAGAAACGATGATGAGACTTTAGCTCTAGTACTTTGGACATAGTATCAGGAAGAACTAGTTCCTGAAGAAGAAAATCATGCTCTGTAAAGTAAAGGGTCAATGAAAAAGAAGAAGTAATTCAATGAAGCGTATTGAAACAGTGGCTGCAGCAACAGGCCCAGCCATGGCAATGATCAGTTAGATGCTGCAGGACAGGCAGTGTTTTATTGTATTATACATAGGGTCAGTATAAATCAGAATCAACTCAACAGCACCTAACAACAACACATCACCTCAGCATGAAGGAGGCTTTTAAAGGTAAAAGAAAAAAAAAAAAAAAGATTTATTAATGCATTACCTTACATACAATATGTTTGAATGCATATTAAACCAGTTGTTGTCAATTCAACTCTTACTCATGGTGACTCCATGTTTATCAGAGTAAACCTGTGCTCTGTATGGTTTTTTCAATGGCTAATTTTTTTTGAAATTAGATCACCAGACCTTTCCTCCAGGCGCATATCTGGCTGGAACCAAGCTTCCAGCCTTCAGTTAGCAGTTGGGTTGGTCAACTCTTACTCACTTTATCAAAGCACCAAAACATTTTCCTATTGAACATGTCTTCATTTGAATTTCATAATTTCTTGTGGTATCATAATTCTATGTTGTAAAACATAAACAGACAAAATGTTTAATATGTATATTCTCTTAATATTTAAAATCTCAAGCTACATTTATGTCAAACTATTCAGCTATTTGAAAATAAATTGAACTTCTAGGTAAATAAGGTTAGATCACAAGTCTTTTTTCCTATCAGTAAAGAAATGAATATTTAAATAAAAGCCAAAAACACATTAGAAAATGCACAAAAGAAGGTATAGGGTATGATCTTACATTACAAACTTTCTAATTCGGTTGCCAAAGAAAGAAACATAGATGATGGTGTGATGTGCTGCCGCTTCAAACCAATTCCTTCCCCTCAAAGTCAGTGCTTATGAAAACAAGAGAGTAAAATTTCAGGGATTCTTACTAGTTGACCCACTCAATTTATGGAGGTAAGAAGAAAAATTCAAGAGGCACTGTTAAAAATCAAAGCCCTATCAAACTACCAAGAACCTGCACGCAGTAGAAATTGCTGGACAATATGCTGGATTAGGGAAATGCAATGTAGGTCAGAGGAATATGCTAGCCCTGTTGTTGGGTATTGTAGGCCATATCTGATAATTCTCATAAGATTTTGGTAATGATCCTAGCCTTCATACCAATATGAGCTACAAGAAACCCCAGTTAAGCTATCATCTACTTTAGGCTATGAGAATGTGATTGGAAACTAAACTAGACCTACAAATACTGCTCATATGAAAGACAGAAACATTGAATTGAGTATAGGGGATGTCAAGGAGAGCATTTTCCCATTATAAGAGATAGACAGAAATTTCACAAAGAGATACCCTTTGTGAATTAGAGGAAAAATCTTTACACTATTCAAGTTTTACAGAGAAAAGAACAAAAAGTAATTGAGGAGTAGGGTGTGTGTGGGGGGCAGATTGTAGTAATGAAGAGAAAACTAGGAAAAAAGGGTTCCTATATCCCAACATTCTTTTTAAAATAGTTGTTAATGAATACAAGTATGAATTTAGACTCAAAAATACCATCAATTTGATACATTTTCTAAAATCCTCACTTGTTAAGCATACTATAAATTTAGATGATCCTTACTACACAATAAGGAGCTCTGGTGGCATAGAGGGTAAGACGTTTGTATGCTAACGATGTAGGTCATTCAAATCCACCAATTAATCTACAGGAAGGAGATTAGGCAATCTGCATCTGCTTCCATGAAGATTTACAGTCTTGGAAACCCACTGGGGGCCGCTGTGAGTCATAATCTTCTTGATGGCGTTTTTTTTTTTTTTTTTTTTACTATGAGATAGGGAAAAAATAATTGTAAAAGTTTTGGGTTGTTCCAAATATTCACATTTTCATTCCTTTAGAATTAGGTTAGTACCCAATCAGTTCTGTTCATGCCTAGAACTATGCATCAAAAATTCATTAGACTTCTCGGGGAAATATAGGAGATTTTATTGTCACTATTGACAGTCCTTAACATCCTTTTTCTTAATTTTCCTAATATTTTTGTTCATTTTATCACATTCTTTAACACACGGTTTCTCAATCATTGTTTTAGGTAAAATGAAAGATAATACTCACTGAGGTCATTGGACCCATCTACCAGTTTGCCATTCTGTGGTGGCTTGCATGTTGCTGTGATGTTGGAAACTATACTACCAGCATTTAGAATACCATCAAGTTCACCAGTGGTGGACATGTTTTAGCAGACCTTTCAGACTAAGGCAGCCTGAGAAGAAAGGCCTGATGATCTATTTCATGAAATTAGCAAGTAAAACCCTGTGGATCACAAGAAAACAGTGTCTGATGCCATAAAATGGTGGAATAGGCAGAAAGACTGCACAGACCCTCTTCAACAAAGGGAAACCAATTAACACAGACACAGAAGATAATCCTGGACCCCTGAGCCTTGAAGGGAAGGATATAGAAGTGAACTAAACTCCAACTGGCAGAATAATTTGCATGAAAATACCAAAAACGGAGACATACAGAGCTGCAGTCTGGCAGCGATCTTGACTGATCCTGACAGAACAAACAGCTTGGAGATTGCCGGGTGGTAGTAGGACCTAAGAATTAACCTAAAAATCAGCTCTGCTAGCCAGGGACTCCACGGAGGACTGCTTTGCTGGTTGGGGAATAAAAGGCGAAACACCAGCGAAGAGGAAGGTGGGCTAAGCTGTGGACTTTTGCCTGTCTGGGGGCATAGCCACTTTGACTGTTTACAAGCGGCATGAAAATTTTGGATATTTAAAGCAACAGCATTCTCCCAGATTCCATGGGCTTAAGAAGAACAAGTTCCACTTGCCAGTAACCACAAGGACATTCTGGACCTGGACAGCTGGAAAGGTGAGACATTCCCCTTATTCCTCTTAGACCCTACACCCGCTTGGTGAATGAAAGTGCAGCCATCCTCCACTCCCACCCACATTCTGAGCCTGCAGGAACATGATCCCAGTCTGTGTGCTCTGATGGAGCCTGGGTGGCCTGCCATGCCCTCCCCCAATTTTTTCTTTTTTTCCTCTTTTTCTTTTCCCTGTTCCTGGTC
>NW_006921750.1:5718394-5720149 GCF_000298275.1 Orycteropus afer afer | reverse complement strand
GCAATGGGATGGTATATATAAAACCCTGAAAGAGAAAAAGATTTCATCCAATAATTATATACCCAGAAAAATTGTCCCTCAAATATGATGGTGAAATTAGGAGATTTCCAGATAAGCACACATTAAAGGAATTTCTTAAAACTAGACCAACCTTACAAGAGATACTAAAGGGATTCCTTTGAACAGAGAACCAAAAATATCAAATAACAACCAACCATAAATAAACAAGATGACATAACCCAGAAATTACAGCTATGGACATATCCAAAGTAAAAAGAATTTACAAGATTGTACACAGGGAACCAGAGACTTCAATTGGCAAGTGAGGACAATTACAAACAAAAAGAGGGAAAAGACTGTGCAGATACAAGTTCAAATTGGAGTCAAGCCAGTGAGCAGCACGCTTTATCCCTCTGGCATCTAAGGTCTTGGAAAACTAGCCACAACAGTTTGAATAAGGAATTTCATTGCTCTGAACAGCTCACAGATTCAGAGTACATCAAACACGGAAGAGAAGAATTAGAGGAAAGGCACAGGGAGATTATTTAGGAAAGAGCTACTGGAGGAGGACAGACGGGCACCCGAGAGAGGCATTGGAAACTCTTCTGGAGCAGTCATTGTGTGCTGGGCTAGGGCACCCACCTGAGATCCCTGAGCCAAGAGGGAGGACACCTTATAACAGCTTACCAGCGACCACTCTAATATTCTGGTGGACAGCAGCAGAGACCTGCCTCCAGCAGCTCATCTTGATTTTTTGGAGGTAATTTGGGTCTCCTGGGAGCTGACTGATGGCATGGACACCTCTGCTGAGATTCAGAGGAAAACTTACTGTTGTGACAGGAAGGGTAGCTCCCTCCCCTCCCAGCGGGTCACAGAGTAGACTGGCATCAGACTGGGAGACATCGTGCTTTTCTTTGTCACAGAGACTGGGACCTCAGGTCACTAGCATGTACTCCCCCGACCCACAGCTAAAACTGTGCACATCTTTGGTGCCGCAGCTGGGCGGTATCACAGAAAAACTCCAGAGCTGGCCATTAGCGATCTGGCGGGATTAGATCAGCACTGTAGGCAGACAGAACAGGGAGAGGGAAGAAACGGCACTCCCGGGATTTTTGCATTGAAGCCATTCTTTAGCACTGTGGGGCCGCGGAGGTGGGATCTTTGAGTGTGCCTGAAATTGGTGGAAATTTGTGATGCTCTAACAATAAGAATCTTTCCTGAGGTTGAGCTCCAGTCTTGCAAATAAATATGTCATCAAAAATAGCCTGCTCAAAGCCCTAGAAACTGACCCTAGCAACACCAAGCTTTTCTTCTTCCACTCCCACCTTCTCTGACAATATCTTCACTCACTCAACAGAAGAAAACATATTCACCAATTACCATAAAACCTCCTGCTTTGAACTCTAAACCCGCTTTACAACAAAGAAAAACACATATCCACACTACACACAGGGATTCTACCACCATAAAAAAAATAGCAGAGCAACCCAACACACTTGAATCAATAAAACAAAAAACAAAACAAAAAAAACCACCAGCTTCACTTTTTCAAAATATTAAACAATAAAACCAAAATATTAAACCATAAAACTTCATGTTCAATTGATCCTTTAATCATTATATAATGTCCTTCTTTGTCTTGTATGGTGGTTTTTGTCTTAAAGTCAATTTGATCAAAAATTAATATTGCCACTCCTGCTCTCTTACAGTTGCCATTGGATTGATATATCTTTTTCCAACCTTTGATTTTTAGTC
>NW_006921750.1:5709928-5713149 GCF_000298275.1 Orycteropus afer afer | reverse complement strand
GGAGGGGAGCTGTTGCATTGTGGTAAATTGTGGTCAATGTCATGAGACAAAGTGTATGTGAACTGCTGTATGGAAAGTGAATTTGCTCTTTAAATTTTCAACGAAATCACAATAAAATAAATAAATAAATAGATAGTTAGATAGATAAAAACAGTCTGATATAATGCTAGAAGATAAGCCCCCTAAGTCGGAAGGCACTCAAAGTATACAATGGCCTTAACAAGGGAGTGGATCATACCAATTATTTGAAAATGAGACAGGACCAGGCAACATTATATTCTGTTGTACAGAGGGTCATCATGAGTTGGTGCTGACTTTATGGCAACTAACTAAAACAACTAGCCATATGAAGTTCTGGACAAGATTTGAGGTTTGTCTAATCCTCCCAAGTTAGTTACTTCCAGCTTTGAAGTGAGCAAAATAATCAGAGATTGCTTAAAAAGAAGTCTGATGATCAGAGAACAATGTGGAACAAAACTGAAAATCATTTGGAAAAACAAAAAGTGAGGGACTGAGTTTGCTGGTCTGATAGCGCCTCATAGAGCCACTGAGACTATGGCCCCTAGCTGCCCTTCAGGTCTGGAACTGAACCCACATCTGTGGCTTCCAGTCAAACAAAGATAGGCATATGAATTCAACATTTACCTGAGGTAGATACACTCCTTGGAGAGAACAATCATGGGAGAAAGAAGGGCTGTTTATGCATAGGGAGACAGCGCAGGGGCAGGAGTGCATGGAAGGATGGACAAAGGGAAGAGGTAACTATTATGAGGAAGTGGGAGGGGAGCTGTTACATTGTGGTAAATTGTAGTCAATGTCATGAGACAGAGTGTATGTGAACTGCTGTATGGAAAGTGAACTTGCTCTTAAAGTTTCATTCAAATCACAATTAAAAAAAAAAAAAAAAAAGAGGTCTGATGAGAGGTGGCTCTGATGTGATGCTCATGGTTCCTGTAAGGGACAACATGAGAAACAATGTGCAGCCTTGAGCTTGGCACAGGAGGTGATTTAATGGACATCACAGAAAAAGAGCTTTAGGAGTTAATTGAATGTGAAAGGAAATACTGAGTGCTACCTGGTGAGGTTGTTTGGGACCTGAGTCTTCTCAGTTCCTCTCTGATGACATGTTTGAGAGGCAAGAGGCATGGTAAAGCAGTCTGCAATGGTCTTCACATATATGGGACATGTCTGTATGTAGCTGGTATTCATTTTTAGTGGCATCATGACAGTTAAATGGGTGTAAAAGTATTTTCAATTTTATATCAACTGCTTCACTATGGTGCCAATAAAAAAGCCAAAGAGATTTCCATTAAGAGGTATTAATAAAGAATTGTATATAGTCATTTTAATAATAAAAAAAAAATGTGTGCTCTTTAAGGCTGGTGGTTCAAACCCACTAGCCACTCCTCGGAAGGAAGATGGCGCAATCTACTTCTGTAGTGATACTGCCTCGGAAACCCAAGGAGGGGTCACTATGAGTCGGGTCCAACTTGATGGCACATAACAACAACAACAACATAGAAGCAAGCACAAGTTTTTAACTAATTATAAAACTAATGGATTTTGAAGGTTTACCTAAAGAAATCAGTATCATCCTAATATTTTTTATTATCATAATATAAAGATAATATAATTAATATTGTTACAAAATCCCATTAATATGCCCCCAGATATCTTCCAGGTCATCTCCATACCTTAAAGATATAATTTTCTACATTTGCAAGAAATATATACACAATCCATTCATTTTTCCTTCTAGAATTTTATGTCGATACTAGTGGCATGAAATATTTTCTCTACTCTGCCACCATTTTTTTCCTATTCCAGTGTTACTCATCTTCAAGTCCCAGTTTAAAGTGGGCAACAATATGCTCTCTTAAGTATTGTTTTTTTCGTCTCAGTTCCTCTCTAATGACATGTTTGGCTTTTGAATATATTCTTTCATGGGACATTATGTACAACAGCATGGCTAGTCCTATAGCACCTAGTCTGTGCTTTGTACTTTCCTCGTACTCATTGAGTATTTGTTGAATGATTAATGAGTACAGGGAAGAAGTTTCATGATTGGCATGCCACTATTTGCTTTGATGTATATGCACGTTTAGAAATTCTATTTTGTAGTTGGAGGAAAAAGGCAGTTAATACATGAGATGACAATGTAAAGATACAAACTCGAATGAGAGAGAGATAGCTAGACATGTAAAAACCAGAGCTAACAAATACATAAGGACAGTTTTCCTTCACTTTGCCTGAAATCTTGTTTTTAGTTATTCAGAAAAAAACAATGAAACATAATGCATCTTTTGTAAATCAATATTAATATTCATGTGATTTGCAATATATACTCCAACAGAATGGTCTCATGGATTTCTAGTTGGTTGCATCTGTTTATCTATATATTTACCTATCCATTTATGCATTTGTCTATGGTAAAAATATGTTAACATCTAAAATTAAATGAAAATTCTACTGAGAAAATTGTTATTCGGTGCTGTCAAGTCACTTCTGACTCCTAGCAACCAACCCCATCTACAATGGTACAATTTTATATGTATAATTATTGCTGTTTAAGTCAATGTTTGCACCCACTTTGTCACTCCATCTCATTGAGGGCCTTCCTCTTTTTTTTTTTTTTAATTGTGATTTGGGTGAAGATTTACAGAGCAAATTCACTTTCCATACAGCAGTTCACATGTGCTTTGTCCCATGTCATTGACCACAGTTTACCACAATGTAACAGCTCCCTTCCCACTTCCTCCCCATAGTTACCTCTTCCTAGTGTCCATCCCTCCATACACTCCTGCCCCCTGAGCTATCTCCCTGTGCATAAGCAGCCCTTCTTTCTCCCATGATTGTTCTCTCAAAGGCATTTATCTACTTGAGGTAAATGTCCAACTCATATGCTTATATTTTGTTTGGCTGGAAACCACAGGTGTGGGTTCAATTCCAGACCTGAAGGGCAGCTCGGGGCCATAGTCTCAGTGGTTCCACCAGGGTCTATCGGATCAGCAAACCTGGTCCTCCTGCCTCTTTTTTTTTTTTCTCCAAATGACTTTGAGTTTTGTTCCACATTGTTCTCGCTCTCTATCAAGGATCTCCTACATAGATCCCTTCCAAGTGGATGATAGTGGTAGCCGGGCACCATCTAGTTCTTCTGGTCTCATAGTTGTATAGGCTGGAGATCGGATGGTGTACCAGTCACTAGGACTAATTGTTTCCAT
>NW_006921750.1:5702158-5709302 GCF_000298275.1 Orycteropus afer afer | reverse complement strand
TCACTCTGCATAATGTCCTCCAAGTTCATCCATGTTATGCGGTGTTTTGCAGATTCTACATTATTCTTTAGTGTTGCATAGTATTCCATTGTGTGCATGTACCATAGTTTGGTTATCCATTCCTCAGTTGATAGGCATCCAGGTTGTTTCCATCTTTTGGCTATTGTAAATAGTGCTGCGATGAACATGAGTGTGCATGTATCTGTTCTTGTCCTGGCACCTTCCTCTTTTTTGCTCACTCCCTAGTTTACTAAGCATGATGTCCTTCTTTAGTGACTACCCCTTCTGATAACATGTCCAAAGTGCATGAGATGAAGTCTTCCCATCCTCACTTCTAAGGCGTATTCTGGCTATACTTCTTCCAAGACAGGTTTGTTTGTTCTTCTGGCAGGCCATGGTGTATTTAATATTCTTTGCCAATACCATAATTCAAATGCATCAATTTTTTGGTCATCCTTATTATCCAGCTTTCTTATGTATATGAGGTGATTGGAAATACCAAGGCTTAGGTCAAGCACATTTAATCCTCAAAGTGGCATCTTTTATCATTGTGAAAAGGTCTCTTTGCAGCAGATTTGCCCACTGCAATACATCATTTGATTACTTGCCTGCTGATCATGGATCCAAGTAAAATGAATTTTTTGACAACTTCAATATTTTCTCCATTTATCATGATGTTGCTTATTGGTCTAAATGTGAAGATTTTAATTTTCTTTATTCTGATGATTCATACTGAAGTCTGTAGCCAAGAAATTTGAAGACAGCTACATTGCCAATAACTGGAGTACAACCATATGTATGTCCATTCCAAAGAAAAGTAGTCCAATGAAATATTGAAATTATTGAACAATAGCATTACTATTACATTCATGGAAAATTTTGCTGAGTATAATTAAAAAAATGGTTGCAGCAGTACACCAATAGGAAACTGCCAGTAATTCAAGCCAGATCAAAATGAATATTTCAAACAACAGATATCATTGGTGATGTTAGATACATCTTGGCTAATAACAGGGGATACCAAAAAGATGTTTACTTGTGTTTTATTGACTACACTGAAGCATGCAACTGTGTGGGTCATAATAAATTATGGATAATATGGTGGAGAATGGGAAATCCACAACATTTATTTGTGCTTAAGGGGTATTTGTACATAGACCAAGAGGCAATCATTAGAATGGAACAAGGGAATACCATGTAGTTTAAAATCAGGAAAGGTTGGATCATGGTTATATCCTTTCACCATACATATTCAATCTGTATACTGGGATAAATAATCTGAGAAGCTGGACTATATGAAGAAGAATACAGCATCAGAATTCTTCCTCATTAATAGCCTGCCATATGCAAAGAACACAACCTTTCTTGCTGAAAGTGAAGAAAACTTGAAGCACTTACTGATGAAGATTAAAGACTACAGCTTTCAATATACAAGGAGTCTACTTTAAAATCAAATTAGGAGCCATTTTTATTACTGGGTCTATAAATAAAAACACAACTGTAATTTTCAGATGATATAAACTTGCTTATTGAAAGTGAAGATTTAAAGCACTTATTGATGAAGATTAAAGGCTACACCTTCAGTATAGATTACACTTCAACATTAAAAAAAAAAAAAAAAAAATTCTCACAACAGGACAAACAAAAAACATCACGATAACCGGAGAAAAGATTGAAGTTGTCGGGGATTTCATTTTACTTGGATCCACAATTAGTGCTCATGGAAGCAGTAGTCAAGGAACAAAAGGATGTATTGCATTGGGCAAATTTGCTGCAAAAGACTTTTTGAAGTGTTAAAGGACAAAGATGTCACTTTGAAAACCAACGTGCATCTGACCAAAGGCATGGTATTTTCAATAGCCTCCTATGCATGTGAGAGCCGGGCAATGAATAAAGAAGACTGGAAAAGGATTGATGCATTTAAATTATGATATTGGCAAGGAATATTGAATGTGCCATAGATTGCTAGAAGAACAAACAAATTTGTCTTGGAGTAAGTACACTTGAAATGCTCCTTAGATGTGAAAATGGCTTGTCTTCATTTCTTGTAGTTTGGTTAAGTTGCCGAAGGAATGAATCCCTGTAGAAAGATATCATTCTTGGTAAAGTGGAGAGTTGGGCAAAAGTGACCCTTAATGAGATGAAGTGACACAGTGGCTGTGGCAATTGGCTCACACATGGCAACAATTTTGAGGATGTTGTACACTGGTTGCTATGAGTCAGAACTGACTACATGGCACCTAACAACATAAATTAATTAAAACAAGTACCATTTTAAAAACATGATGGTTACTAGACTGGTTATGAAATCATTAGTCTTCTAAACTGGGATGTCTGAGTAACTTAAACATTGATGTGAGTACCACATCCAAGTTCTTTCAGAAGAATAAATGATTTTCACATGGAATTTTGGCCATCTGTTGCTTTGTTTGACCTTATCTCACTGTGTTTAATTTGCTGCTGGTGCTGAAGAAATCTCCATCTGTTCTATAGGTAGTATTCTGATGATGTTTACCTAACAGCTATGTGGAATAATTAAAAGGCCCAGTTTTCTTCTTGAAAACCACTCCCATGACTTGGTTGGAGAGAGAGTACAAGATTAATCACACAGAGAGCAGTATCAGCATTTCTGAAAGTGAGGAGGCCCCAGGATGTTTGTGTAGTAAGGATTCCAGTATCTTTTATGAATTGTCTATTTTTTTGTCTGCCTTCCTTTCTATTTTCTACTATTTGCAGGGATGGAGGGGGTTGAATCAGTGCCCATAAAAGCCACACATATACACCACCATGAAGCATCAAACCTAGTTTAATATTTACTATGTTTCGTCAACTCTAGTCCCAAGTCCACTTCAAAAAAAGAATAAAAAATGAAATGAGTCCCAGTGCTAAAAGTCAGAATTGATCCCAAAGGATAGGATTATTGGCCATAGCACCATATAGGCACATCAACACTCACACATTCACACCCTCACCCAAACACACATACACACACACACACATACACACAGGCACAGTGTTTTCTAAGTCTTTATATTTTTACAGATAAAGCAAATTCAAATCTGCTATAATTAAAAAAATCCAAAATTTGTTTGAAAGATAAATGATAAAACTAGATTAATGTGCTATATTTTCTTTAAGAAGCCCTGGTGGGATAGTGGATAAAGCATTTGGCTGCTAACCACGAGGTCAGTGGTTCTAACACACCAGCTGCTCTGTGGAAGGAAGACATAAAGATTTACAGCCTTGGAAATCCAATGGTCAGAATCAACTTGTTGGCAGTGAGGACTTTTTTTTTTTTCCCTTTCAGATTATTAACAATCTTCGATATGCCAGAAAACTCAAAAGTGATGGTCTCTGTATAAAAATAATAATATTAAATATGAATATTAAAATTTAAATACTTACTAAAATTAATTTATTTCAACCAGATTTTATAATGCATGATTTTAGATATTTTTGTTAGTTTTTATGATCTGAAACATTTATATTAACCAACTGCTGTTAAATTTTGGTCAAATATTTATTTTATTTCTTAAGATTGGTTTGGTTTGATGACTATAGAGATCTTAGTTTCAGACCTAAGGTTTTGTTTTGTGTTATCCTAATTGTCAAGACTAATTCACTAGTAACAAAGCAAGATAGAGGTAAAATCTATGAAAAAAATATTTTAAACTGTATCAGTCATCAAAATGCATGTAACCTCACAAAGTATAATCATAATAAGACTTGCTGCCTTTAGAATATGACTAAATTTTCAGCTCTACCACATATTTTCTGGTAATCTTGTGCAAATTATATAATGTCTCTGGATCTCATTTTCTTCATTTGTAAAATAAGAGGTAATTATACCAATCCTAGAAGGCAATTATGGAAAAAGAGAGAGAGAGAGAGAGACATAAAATAAAATTATGCATGTAACTATTATTTATCACATTTTCAATATAATCTTCACTTGGCTGGAATCTAGGTCCTATTTTGCCCATAAAAATGCAACATCATTTAAAGAACATTTCTGTTTATTTTATTTCACAATCTGAAATTTGTAGTCATTTTTGTTGTTATTAACTGCCATTGAGTTACCTCAAACCCAAAGTGTTCCTAAGTACCATGGGACAAAGCACTGCCTGGTACTACACCATCCTTCAACTACAATCAGTTGGTAATCAAACCGTTGTGATCTATAAGGTTTTCATAGCCGATTTTCACAAGAAGTTCATCAGACCTTTCTTTCTGTTCCATCTTAGTTCGGAAGGTCTATTGAAACTTGTTCAACATCAGAGCAATGCACAAGTCTCCACTGATAGGCAGATGAGTGGTGGTTGTGCATGAGGGGCATTGGGCAGAAATCAAATGAGGTTTCCCTGAAGCAGATGTCACCAGAGCCCTAACTCACTCCAAACCCAAAAAAATAAACTCACTGCTGTCAAGGCAATTCAACTCATAGAGACCCCTCATTGGGTTTCTGAGGTGATATCTCTACAGAGGCAGATTGTCCAATCATCCTTCTGAGGAGTGGCTGGTGGGTTTGAACAACCAGGCTTCTTGTTAGCAGTCAAATGGTTTAGGTACTATGCCAGAAAAAGTCCCCTAACTCATTCAGGGTGGACATTTACATTTTCTACCCAGAAATAAAAAAAGGGAACATTTAGGTGTCACTTATGTGTGGCAGAATTAATGTTTTTAATGACTTTGGCTATTAGAATCTATGATCTTGAATTTATATACATGAAGTAGTTAAAGCTCAGAGCATTGAGACTTCTCCTAATTACCCACTGCATCTAAGAGGTGGAAAGGTGAATGAAACCAAAGTGGAACTCATAGCTTGTAATCTTCAATATGTGCCCTTTTCTCCCAGGACCATTTCTAATATCTTAGAATCCCAAGGCAAGAGCACAAATGGAGGCCCTTTTTCTTTCGCTCAGTCTGACTCCCTCTTGAGGAGGACATCCTCTATATGTATAAGAAGGACTCCATTTGCATGACCAAGCTTTTTCCAAACTTGGGGCCAAAAGGGGCTTGTGGACCTTTCCATCTTTTTGGTATTGTGAATAACACTGTAATGAACATGGGTGTGCATATATCTATTTGTGTCATGACTTTTATTTCTGTAGGAAATAACCTAGTAGTGTGATTGCTAGATCATATGGAATTTCTATTTCCAACTTTTTAAGGATATGAAATGATGTTTTCTGTAGTGGTTATACCATTTTACAGTCCCACCCATGGTTTATGAGTGTTCTAATCTCTCCACACCCTCATGAGGATTTATTGGTTTTCTTTTTCTTCTTCTTTTTTTTTTTATACCTTTGCTGTTAATGCTGGGATGAGATGATATCTCATTGTTTTGATTTGCATTTCTCTAATGGCTAATGATTGCAAGCATCTCTTGATATGTTTTTGACTGCTTAAATGTCTTCTTTGTTGAAGTGTTTGTTCATGTCCTCTGCCCATTTTTAAATTGGATTGTTTTTCCTTTTTTGTTAAGACCTCTTTGACCCTGAGACCAGAAGAACTAGATGATGCTCAGCTACCACTAATGACTGCTCTGAAATAATCACAATAAATGGTCCTGGATAGAATGAGGAAAAACTGTGGACACAAAACTCAAAATAATAAAAAAGACCATCCTCTCTGGTGGGGTAAGACTCTGGTGGAACCCATAAGACTTGGTCACCCTTTAAGACTAGAACTGTACTCACCTCTGTGGCTCAACTTTCATCCAAAAAAAGAGAATGGTCTATAAGGTGAATAGTAAAATCAGGGAAGTATGCTGCCCTTGAAATAATCAAATATTCAAGATAAAAAAAGGTAGCTTTGGAGCAAGGACAAAGTTCAGAAGGCAGGATGAGATTGGAAAGAAGGATTAATTGATAAGGAAAAGAGAGGGAAAAAGTGAGATGAGTGTTGTTATATTGTGAGGATTGCAAACAATGGAATGAAACTAAATGTGTATGAAGTGTTAAATGGATAACTGATATGTTCTGGAAACATTTATCCAAATCAGTATAAAAAGAAAAAAAAAAAAACTTTTTCTTGGGAAGTCACATTTGATAGAGAGGGTCTCGGCACAGACCCTGAGAATATCTTGAACCCATCTGAACAGGGAATTCAGGGTTCCTAATATCTGGAGAAAAAGAAGTGGGTAAGCACTTGGCTGTTAACCAGTGGTTTTAATTCCAGTCACTTCATGGGAGAAAGGCATGGTAATCTCCTTCAGGTAATCTGCCTTGGGAACCCTATGAGCAGTTCTACCTTGCCCTGTAACATTGCTATGGTTTTGAATCAATTGAGGGCAATGGGTTTGTCTTTTGTTTGATATCTCAAGGGTGGTCCTGAAAGGGAGTGGAAGTAGAGTTGTCTTCAAGTTTTAGTTGGCCTCTGAGTGAAAGATTTGGGAGGTTATTACAGGGATTATTTAGAGAGTGTGAGGAGGTGGAAAAGGAAAGGTGAAACACAATAAAGCTGTGCTCATGAGAAGCTGACCACTGTGGACAAATGTGGTTCACTCCACTGGGCACTATCCCAGAGACTGTGTACAGTGCATCTCAGAATTGTCCTATGGTGGGGCAAGAATCTGGAGTCATCCCTTGTTGATTGTGCATTTCCCTCAGCACATGTACAAGATTTTCTATATGGCAAATGTATAGGAATACTATGACACTGCAAGCAGAGAATGGAAGTTGCTATTCTTCCAAACCTGCCCAACAACAGGTATTTTGCCAACTTTTTCCCTTCCCTTCCTTATTATATTGTGTTTCTTCTATTCCATTCTACCTATCAGATGGATATAAAATATCTATTCAGTTTTTGTGTTTTTTTTTTAATTTTTAAAGCAACAAATGATGTTCAGTATTTCTTACATATTTACAAGGTATTTGGAAGACTTAAGTGGTACAAAGATCAACAATTGAAAACTATGGAGCAAAGATCTACTTGGACACACATGGGGTTGCTGAGTTGGAGTTGACACAATGGCAATTGGTGAAGATAATTGGTATTTTTTCTTCATCAATGTTCATTTTTCTGTCAATTTTTTTTTTTTTGGTCATTTTCTTATTGAGCCATACAATACTAATCTGTTATTATATGCAGTGAAAATATCTAGTGCCTGTCTAACTTTTTTTTAAAAAAATTTATGCCATTC
>NW_006921750.1:5687214-5697853 GCF_000298275.1 Orycteropus afer afer | reverse complement strand
AAAAAAAAAAAAGAAATAATTTTCTACCCTAAATTTATAAATTTTTTTTGTCCCGATATTATCTCCTAAAATTTGTACAGATTTGGTTTTGTGACTTAATCCAAAGATTAACTTATTTTGGGCTATGGTAAGAGATAAATAAGTAACCAATGAAATATTTTCCTTATGTATATCCAATTATCCCATTTTCATTTATTTTACACTCTATCGTTTACCAACTGATACTTGATCACTGCTTTTTAATGATTCAAGTTTTCATTAGGAGCTATGGTGGTATAGTGATAAGGCACTTCACTGCTAACCAGAAGGTCAGTGGTTCAAACTCACCAACCACTCTGTGGAAGGAAGATGAGGCAATCTAATTCCATAAAGATTTACAGCCTCAGAAACCCAAATGCGGGTTGCTATTAGTCCAACATGCCTCAATGGCAGTGAGGTTTTTTTTTTTTTTTTTTTGGTTCTATCAAAAATAAGAAAGCTTTCTTAAACTCACTTAATTTTTCTTTTTAATTAAGAATCTATGTATCATGAATTGAATTGTGTGCTCCATATGTTTGTTAAAATATTAATATTTGTACTTATAAATACAATCCTGTTAAAAAATTAACCATTGTTTGGGGATTTGTTATGTTACTGCAGCTTTACCAAGATATGTTAGGCCCTAAATCTAATCAATTCTGACTTATGAAAAGACTCAAACACACACAAAGATGTACTGGAGGAAGACAGATACCAAGAAACACTAAAAAAAGCTGAGGATAACCAGTTTACACCAGAAATGAAGAGGGAGGCTCAGAGGAGGAATTAACATGCCTGAGATCCTGTTAGGGACTTCTATTTAGATCCAGAACTGTGAGAAAATGAAATCCTATTCTTTGTAACCACCTCTTTGTGATATATTCTTGCTATGGCAATACTAAGACATTTTGATTTTTTTTTTTTTTAAAGATTGGTGGATATTCAACTATTTCAGGAAATACTGTATGATCAAGAACAAATGGTATTGAAAGAAGTCTAAGCTGCAATGAAGAAACTGTCAAAAAACAAGGTTGCAGGAATTGATGGAACACCCACTGAGATGTTTCAACAAATGAATGTAGCACTGGAGGTGCTTACTCATCTATGCCAATAAATTTGGAAGATAGCTACCCGGACAACTGACTGGAATAGATCCATATTTGTGCCCATTCAAAAGAAAGATGATCCAACAGAATGTGGAAATTATCAAACAATATCATTGATATGTGCCTGGTGAATTGAACATTTTAATACTAATAGTGGGAATCTCCTATCTAATAAACTTTCCTCAGATTTTAATTTGTCCATAATAACAATATCCAAACAGCAGTATTCTGTTTATTGTTTCCCTGGAGTAAATGTGATGTGGGGTATTTTGTACTCATTGTGATTATTTATATTCATTTGTATTTATTTCTACATCTTTTTTTTTTTTTTTGTACCTTCTGTTTGTGTGCTCTTTGCTTTTTCTATTGTTTAAATTTCTTTACATTTTTATTCCTTATTTTCTTCTGTCTTGATAGAGGAATTTTATGTTTTTATTTATTTATTTTTATTTTGTTTTATTTTTTTACCTAACAAGCTCTAAAGTTAACCTGTATCTCCTCTCTTTGGGAAAATAAACACAAAAAGTTTATTATTATTTATTTTATTTTAAGATATCCACTGGCCCAACAATACTGAATAGAAATAAATTTATATAGGGGGACAGTGAACATGGTGTCTCACCTGTAGCCCACATGTTAGTTGCCTCTAGCATCTTAGTGCCTGAAAAACTAGGTGCAGCAGTTTTGAGTGGGAATTTTAGTGCTTTGAGCAGCTCATTAAGTCATAGAACATCAAACTCCAGGGAGTAGGAGTAGAAAAGAGGGAGAGGCAGCATAACTAGCTGGAAAGACTAAAAAATAGGGGAACTTGCCTTGAGGAGCACAGACAAGCCAGCAAGATGGGGCATCAGGGGACACTCTGGGGCAGTGGAGAGAAGGCACTGGAGGACCTGCAGCCACACCATAGATCAACATTTAGCACCTACTTTTATCGGTAAATTTGGGACCACAGGGAGAGAGTAGAGACCCCTCTAGCTCCAGGTGCTGCTGAATTGGGAGCAGAGAGGAAGCTCGCTGCAAGTGAGAAGACCCTGGGTCAATCGTGCAGTGTGGGTAAGGGCAGCTATTTCAGAACAGCTGGCATGGAGGAGCTTGGAGTATGGGGTTTTTGTGGCTGTCTGAATCTGGCAGAAAGTGCCAACCCCCTAAACATTGTGGTCTTTGCTGAACTTGATCTGTGGGCCTGTGAGTAACAGGATAATGTCATCACTAGCAGCCTACCCAAAGCCCTAGGAATGGCTACTGGTGCCTTGGAGTTTTTATTTTTCTCTCTCTTTTCTTTCTCCTTTCCCCACCTCTCTCCTGCCCCATCCAATAGAAGAACCACATTAAGGCACCACAACACCTGCTAACTTAAATCCTAAACCCCCTTTACAACAAACAAACTTGCACCCACATTCCACACAGTGATTCCATCATCACAAAGAAAACTGCAGAGCAACGCAGCACACCTGAATCAATAACCAAAAAATTAAAATACACAATCTCCACCTTTGCAAAAATATTAAATCATAAAAGCAAGACAAAACAAATCAATACATAACTAATAGTTAAAGACAATTTAAAATGTCTAGGAAACAACAGGCAACCTCAAATCAAACAAACAAACAAAATAAATAGAATAAGACAATAGAATTAAAATCCTAAACAAAGGTCTCATTAAATATTGAGGAAGAGAAGGCAATAGAATTATCTGAGAAAGAATTGAGAAGGTATATTTATAGAACTCTACAAGAGCTTAAGGAAACCCCAAAGAGAATCAAGGAGCACACAGAGAGTTCCCTGGAAGAACTCAGGAAAACCATTCAAGCACAAAATAACAAGATTAATAAACAAGCAGAATTCATACAAAAACAGCAGTTAGAAATCCAGAAGATGAATACCAAAATGACAGAATTTCAGAACACAGTGAAAGCACAAAAGAATAGGCTAGAACTGGCTGAAGAATGCATTTCCCAACTAGAAGATAAATCCCTTGACACCAGCCTGTATGAAGAAAAAATCAGAACAAAGATTTAAGAGAAATGAATAGAACCTAAGAGTTAAATGGGACAAGGACAACATGAAAAGAAACAACATTCACTTCATTGGAATTCCAGAACAAGAAGAGGTTAACAAACAAACAAACAAAACAAACAAACAAACAAAAAAAAAAAAAACAGTGAGAAAATTGTGGAAGACTTACTAATAGAAAACTTTCCCCATATCATGAAGGAAGAAAAGATACTTGTTCAGGAAGCTCAAAAGAAACCAAACAGGATAGATCCCAAGAGAAAAATATCAAAGCATATCATAATCAAACTCTCCAAAACTAAAGACAAAGAACAAATCTTGCAAGCTGCCCAGGACAACAAGAAATTTTACTTATAACAATCAATTAGGGTGAGTTCTGATTAGTCAGTAGAAACCATGCAAGCAAGAAGGCAATGGGACAGCATATATAAAACAATGAAGGAAAAGAACTTCCAAGCAAGAATCCTATACACAGCCAAACTGTCCATCATACCTGAGGGTGAAATCAAGACATTTTCAACAAACAGAAAATAAGGGATTTCTGAAAACCAGATAAACCTTACAAGAAATGCTTAAGGAAGTCCCTCCGATAGAGAACTCACAACAGAGAACAACAAAATCAGGACACAGGCCATTGACACTAAAACTAAATCAGAAATAGATGCTCAAAATAAGACCATAAAACATTGTACACTAAAAAACAAGGAAGTCAATCTGCACATGAGAACAGCAACAAAGCAAATAGAGGGAACACAAGTTCTAGGTAGAAAACTTCCAAATGGAGAGGAAAAAAGGACAATGTCCTCAAAGAGTAGACAGTTGCAAAAATATAGAGACAGAAATTCACTCCCAGGTAACCACAGAGAAAATTAACAATCCTCCTAAGCAAACCCAGAAGGAAGGGAAACATGGATTTAGTAAGCACAAAACCAACAATAAAGAAGAAAGAGAGGAAACACTTGACAGTAAAATGAACTCAGAACAGAAAAGTATATGGACCAAGAAAACTCTGACAACATGACAAAAAACTCAATAGAATGTCAGCAATCAATGCACACCTATTCCTAATTACACTCAATGTGAATGGCCTAAATGAACCAATCAAGAGAAAGAGACTGACAGACTGGATAAGAAAAGAAGACCCATTGATATGCTCCCTACAAGAGACCAACCTTAGACACAAAGGGAAAAAAAAAAAAAAATTAACAGTTAAGGGGTGGAAAAAATATACCAAGCCAATGATAACCAAAAAAGAGCAGGAGTGCCAATATTGATTTCTGATAAAATAGACTTTAAGGTGAAAAACAACATAAGAGACAAAGAAGGTCACTATATGATGCTGAAAGGGTCAATTGACTAAGAAGGCATCACTATAATAAATATTTATGCACTCAATGAAAGTGCTCCAAAATACATGAAGGATATATTAACTGAATTAAAAGGGAAAATAGACAACACTACAACAGTAGTAGGAAACTTTAACACAGCACTTTCAGGAGGGACAGATGAACTAGAAAAAAGCTCAATAAAGAAACAGAAGAACTCAACAACACAATCAACCAACTTGACCTCATAGACATATACAGAGCACTTTATCCAACAAAAGTACAATTCTTCTCCAGTGCACATGGATCATTCTCCAGAATAGATCACATGTTAGGACAAAAAACAAGCCTCAATATATTTGAAAACATTGAAATATTACAAAGCATTTTCTCAGACAACAATGCTATAATATTAGAAATTAATAATAGGAAGATCAAGGAAAAAACATCAAATATGTAAAAGTTGAATAACACACTGCTCAAAAACTGCTGGGCAATAGAAGAAATAAAAAGTGAACTTAAAAAAAAAAATCCCTGGAAACAAATGAGAATGAAGATATATTTTACCAAAAGTTGTGGGACACAACAAAAGCAATACTCAGTTTATAGCAATAAATGCAGACATTAAAAAAGAGGAAAGAAAAAAAAATCAACAATCTAACTCAACAACTCCAACAATTACAAAAAGAACAACAAAAGAATCCTACAGTTTCTAGAAGTAAGGAAATAATAAATATCAAAGCAGAAATGAATGAAACAGAAAACAAACAAACAAACAAAAAATAGAGAAAAACAACAAAACAAGAAGCTGGTTCTTCAAAAAAATTAACAAAATTGACAAACCATTGAAAAATATAACCAAAGCAAAGAAAAATAAGATGCAAATTACTAGAATAGTAAACGAAAAGGGTTGTCATCAAAATAGAACCAACTTAAATAAAAAAGATACTGACAGAATATTATGAAAAACTGTACTCTAACAGATTTGAGAACCTAGAAGAGATGGACAAGTTTCTGGAATCACAAGACCTACCTAAACTATCCCAGGTGGAGATAGAATACTTGATCAGACCCATAACAAAGTGAGAAATTGAACAGGTCATAAAAAAAAACTTCCCACAAGACAAAGTCCTGACCCTGATGGCTTCACTGGAGAATTTTACCAAATATTCAGGGAAAAGTTGACACCTATACTAATCAATCTATTCCAGAACAAAGAAAAAGATGGATTACTCCCAAACTCATTTTATGAAGCAAGCATAACACTAATACTAAAACCACTACAAGGAAAGACACCACTACAAAGGAAAACTACAGACCAATATTCCTCATGAGCATAGATGCAAAAATCTTCAATAAATTCCTAGCCAACAGAATCTAACAACATATCAAAAAAATAATACAACCTGATAAGTGGGATTCATACCTGCTATGTAGGTATGGTTCGACATCAGAAAAACAATCAATGTAATCCACCACATAAACCATACAAAAGAAAAGCATATCAATCGACACAGAAAAGGCATTTGATAAAATTCAACACCAGTTCCTGTTCAGAACTCTCAGCAAAATAGGGCTAGAAGGGAAATTCCTCAATATAATAAAGGTCATATATTCAAAGTCAATGGCCAACATTATTATTAATGGAGAAAGATTCAAAGCATTCCCCTTATGAACAGGAACCAGAGGTGCCCTCTATCATCACTTATATTTAGCATTGTATTGGAAGTCCTAGCCAGGGCAATAAGGCAAGAAAGTGAAATAAAAGGCATTCAAATTGGCAAAGAGGAAGTAAATCTATCTCTATTTGCAAATGACATGATCCTATACATAGAAAACCCAAGAAACTCAGAAAAAAAAATACTGGAACTAATAGAGAGGTTCAGCGAAGTGGTAGGATACAAGGTTGACATGCAAAAATCAGTTGGACTCCTCTACACCAACAAAGAGAACTCAGAAAAGGAAATAAGGGAAACAATACCATTTACAATAGCTACTAAAAAAGTTTAAATATCTAGGAATATATCTTATGAGAGATACAAAATACCTGTACAAAGAAAACTATAAAACACCACTCCAGGAGACAATTACAGATCTGCATAAATGGAAGAACCTGCCTTGTTCATGGATAGGTAGACTGAATATTTTGAAAATGTTAATAGTATCTAAAGCAATCTACACATTCAATGCAATCCCAATCCAGATACCAACATTTTTAAGGACATGGAAAATCAATTACTAACTTCACATGGAAAGGAAAGAGACCTCAGATAAGCAGAGAAGTTCTGAAGAACAAAGTGGGAGGTCTCACACTCCCAGATCTTAAAACCTACTATAAATCTACAGTAGTCGAAACAGCATGGTATTGGTACAATGATAGACAGATAGACCAATGGAACAGAATACAAAACCCAGAAATAAACTCATCCATATATGGAAAGCTGATGTTTGACAAAATACCAAAACCCATTAAAAGGGGATAAGATAGCCTCTTTAACAAATGGTGCTGGCAAAATTGGATATCCACTTATACGGAAAAATGAAACAAGACCCATACCTCACCCCACACACAAAAACAAACTTGTGTTGGATCAAAGGCTTAAATGTAAAACACAAAACTATAAAATTCATCAAAGATAAAATGGGGGCAAATCTTGGGTCCCTAATTTACAGCATAAATAGACTATAAAGCATAACCCAGAATGCACAGGAGGTAGAAGAGAAGCTAGATGACTGGGACTTTTTAAAAATTAAATTCTTATGCACATCCAAAGACTTCACCAAAAGGGTAAAAAGAGAACATACAAACATACATATGTTTGCCTATGACATATGTGACAAAGGACTTATATCCAAAATCTATAGAAAACTTCAACACTTCAACACCAAAAAGACAAAAAATCCATTTCAAAACTAGACAAGAGACATGAACAGACACTTCACTGAAGACGATATACTGGTGGCCTACAAACACATGAAAAATTGCTCGTGATTTTTATACATTAGAGAGATGAAAATCAGAACAATGAGGAAATACAATCTCACTTCAGCAATAATAGCAAAGTTCAACAGGACAGAAAATAACAAATGCTGGCAAGGTTGCAGAGAGATTGGAACCCTTATACACTGCTGGTGGGATTGTAAAATGGTACAACTATGGTGGCAAACGGTATGGCGTTTCCTTAAAAAACTGAAAATAGAAATACCATTTGACCCAGCAATTCCATTACTAGGAATATATTCTAAAGACATGAGAAGCAGGACACAAACAGATATATGCACATCTATGTTCATTACAGCACAATTCACTATAGCAAAGAGATGGAAATAACCTAAATGCTCATCAATAGATGAATGGATAACCAAATTATGGTACACTGACATAATGGAATACTATGGTACATTAAAGAACAATGAAGGATACACGAATCATCTCACAATGTGGATGAGCCTGGAGGACATTATGCTGCATGAAATAAGTCAATCACAGAAGGACACATATTGTATGAGCCCATTACTGTAAAAAGACAAGGAATGGTTTGCTTAAGGAAGGGAACTCATTTTGAAGGTTACTGGAGTGGGGAGGGAAGGAGAGGGAATAATTTTGGGCTAGTTGGAGGCCACACACTGAGGTGGGCAAGGGGAGGGATGGTATGGAAAGAGTGTGTGACCACTAGGATAACACTGGGGAAAGGGAGGACACCAAATTGTGTACGTAAGATATGGATGACAGAGGCTAATACCTATATCAACAATACTGCATTAATCTTGTACAGATACAAGTGATAGAAAAATATCCAGATTCCTTAAAGAAATAACAGAAGACAAATATAGAGCAATCCCTCACAGCAGCCAGATACTGTGGTAGAGAGATCTAATGGATCTACCAACTCAGGGCCTTGGTATTAGGGGACACCAGACTCAACTGGCACAACAAAATACATAAAAATCTTGTTGCACAACCTACTTTGGTGAAAAGTGACTGGGGTCTTAAAAGCTTTCAAGCAGCCATCTAAGATGCAGCTAAAGTTCTCCTATTCTCAGAAGCAAAGAAGAGGGCAAAAAACCAAGGTCATTTGGAAACAATCAGCCCTAGGACATGACAGATCTTTAGGCCAGAAGAACTAGGTGGTGCCCGGCTACCAATGCCAACCAGTTGGGAAAAGATCAAAACTGAGATCCTGAATAGAGTGGGAGGAAAAACATGGAACAAAATACAAAAACACAATAATGACCAGAATTACTAGTAAGATGGAGTCCGGTGGCACCCGCAGTACTATGGCCCTGGGACACACTTTGGGGCTGGAATAAAACTCACTCCCAGGGGCTGGCTCTCAGCCCAAAAGTAAACAAGATGTGCAGGCAGACCACTCAACCCAGGGTGATGCACCCACATACTCTATGTAAATGCATCCCTTGAAGCAATGGACCATGGGCACCAGAGGGGCAATATTCACATTGAGGAAATGCAGGACACACAGAAGTGCATAACTATGAGGGGCGTGGGATAGGGTACTGAGCAAGGAGGGGAGGGGAAAGGGTTAGGGTTGGAGATGGTAATTGGGGAGTAAAACCAAATGTACACAAAATGTTGAATGTAAAACAAACTCTGATCTGTAAATTTGCACTTAAAGCACAATTTAAAAAAAAAAAAATAGAGTATTTGCTCTTTTAAAAATAAAATAAACAAATGTACATATATAGATTCTTCAAAGTAATAACTTCATGTCAATTATAAATATGAATGATTAAAAAGACCCTTAAGAAAGTAAATCTAACAGAATTAAAAGAAAAAGAATATACCAAAACCAAGTTAAGTTTTTTCCAGAAATGGAAGATTGGCTTAATACTGGAAAATTAATCAATTTAATGATTTTCATAAACAAACTGAAGAATCATATGGTGAGCTCAAGAGATTCAGAAAAAAAGTTTGAAAAAATTTGGTAACATTTATAATTAAAATGAAACAGTAACAATAAAAACTCTATTCTAAGTAGAAATAGAGAGGAAGTTCCTCATTTTCATAACTGGTAGCAATGTAAGTTTTACTCACACACGTAACTAATGGTAAAAGTTTGGAAAATTACAATCTAAGACTCAGAATAAGAAAATGAAACTTTTTATTATTATAAATCATTATTGTATAGAAAAGTCTAGTTAACTCAAAGACAATAAGAAAAAAAGAATTTCATTTTGAGAAAGAAAAAAAACTGATAACATTCATTTGACATGTTTTTATATATAATGTAGAAATATCAACAGATAAATTGCTATAAGTAATAAGTTAATATAGCAAGGTTTCTACAAGGTCAATATATAAAAATCAATTGAATTTCTATGTAGCCAAACAAATAGTAAATGAAATTTAAAAATTGATATAATTTACAATAGCACCAAAGTATAAATACCTAGAAGTAAATCTAACAGGAATGTATAAGACTTCTAGGCATAAATCTATAAAATTTTATTGAGAGAAATTGAAGAATTAAAGAAGAAAATATAAACAAATGGAAGACTATATACCATGGATATAGATTATAAATTTAATGTTTAAAGATTCATCAATACTCTTCAAGCTCATTTGTAGGTTTAATGTAATATCAATAAATCAAAATAAGTGCACTTTTTCTCACTTTTTTAACAATGAAATATTCTAAAATTTGTATGAAACTGAAAATAGCCAGGATACTCTTACTTTATCTACCAGAAATACAGACCTATTGTCAAACTACAGATTATGTTATATAAATAATTCTTTTAAGAAATCAATAAGCACATCCATTTGAAAATGGAAAGAGACCTAACAGATATTTTGTAAACAGATTATCCAAATTCTAACTAAATATATGGAAAGTTTTTTAAGCTCTCATTCTGGAAACACCAAGGGAATTGCAATTAAATTTAAAAATTGCATGGTAAAAATGAAAATTAGAGAGCAGTTCAGGTGTGAAAGTGTATATAGAGTAAAAGAAACTGTTATATGATTCCAGTTGGTGTGTAAATTGGTACAATCTCTTTGGGAAAACAAATAAACACCACTAACAACCAAAAAAGTTTGCATCACTTATTGTATTTGAGGATAAGCATATCCTATTAAGCATATGCTATGGCCAACAATACTGAATAGAAATGAATGTATACACACACACACACACATACATAATATATAATAACACA
>NW_006921750.1:5678158-5686919 GCF_000298275.1 Orycteropus afer afer | reverse complement strand
ATATAAAACTGGAATTTGTAAGGAATAATTATTTATAATATGCTAAAACTAGGCACAACCCAAAGTTCCATGAGCAGTAGAATAAATAAATTTTGACATATTCATACAAAGAAATACTATGCCAGGATAAAACAAACAAACAAATACAAAACTTTATTTGTAAGTAAAAGCATGATGATCACAAACATAATATTCAGTGAAAGAAGTCAGATTGAAAGATTACATATTTGTATTCTATTTTACATAATATTGTGTGATCCCAACTATATACATTCCAAAGCAAAGCAAAATTAAAGTGTGATGTTCAGGTGGTAAACACTAAAACCTAGCAAGAAAATAAATAGCAGGATGCTAATTTCTTTTTTGTTGTTTTGTTTTGTTTTGAAGATCATGAAACTGTTGTGATTAGAAGGGGCAAATACTTAGATTCTAAATAGTCAGCATCGTTCTTGTTGTGTGGCCAGTTACATATGTTTGTGCTTTATAATAAACACTTTTTTTTTTTAAAGCGGCACATTTTAGGTTTTATACTTTTCTCTAAATCAAAACCAAACCAAACTCACTTCTCTGGAATCAATTCCAAATCATAGAGACCCCACTTGGGTTTCCAAGGTTGTAAATCTTAAGCAAAGGAGATTGCCTTCTTTCTGCAGAGTGGCCAGTGGGTTTGGGTTGCCAAACTTCTGATTAGCAGTCAAATGTCTTAGGCACTGCACCACCAGAGCTCCCTACACTTTTCTCTATATATACAAAAAATTTTAAAAAAGAAAACAAAAACAAAAATATTTTTTTCTATACATATAACCACTGAAATTGCTTGAAAAAAAAAATGCCTAGAAGAGAGATCATCTATATTCTCTACATTTTCTAATAAGGTTTCCATAGCAACCCATGTAGCACGAGAATAGAGTCTATTAAATTCACTTAGTGTATTGGCTTTTCTGGCTAGCTGTCATCAGTCTCAAAATAGAAGTCCTTCAGATTGGCAGAGTGATGCCATAAGCAATCTTTGTCTAAACAGAATCTACAGATCAGTAACAGCTTAAGATAGCATTAACTGAAGATATTGAGGGTAGAGATCTGGTCATTGTCAGGACTCTTAAGAAAAGCTCCTACTGAGATTTCTGCAGAGGAAGGACTGATCCATAACAAAGCATCTGGCAAACAAGGCTGGTGTTAGTGGATCAGTCCACCTTCCAGCTTCAAAAAGACAATTGAACAAAAATAGCATTAGGGTTGAATAAATCATCTCTTATATGTTGTCTGGTTGGTTATTTCTGCCAGAGCACGGTAGCACTCAGATGAAATAATTTTACTTCAAGTAGAAAATTTGTAAATAAGGATTAGTACCTTAAATCTAGACCATTCTAACTTTGAAATCTCCTTGTATTCTATACGAACAGTAAGTCAACATTAGTATTCCAACTGTGACATCAGCATTTGCACCTGAATACCTAAGAATATCTCAACACTCTTAAAGTCTTCCCTGTTCCAGACCATGCAACCAGCAGTACAGTTAGAAACCAGTTGCCATCGCACATCTATTTTCACTACAGCATTTTTTACAACAACAAAAAAATGCAAACAACTAAGTACTCATCAACAGATGAATGGAAAAGCAAAATATGGTAGATGCACACAGAGGAATACCATAAAGGACGATGATGAGTCCATGAAATATATTGTAACATGGATGGACCTTCAGGGCAGGGGTACATAATATAAAAGGAAATAAATCAAACATATAAGATAAATATTATATGATCTCACTTTTATAAGAAGACTATGTATACATATACACAGTTACAGATACTTCTCAGATGTAACAAAATAATTTGCAAAATTGGTTCTTTTAGTGTCATGGGACCACTCAGTCAATTGGCATAACACAGTTCACAAAGTTCATGTTCTGCATTCTGGTGAGGTCATAACATCTAGGGTCTTAAAACTTGTGAGTAGCCATGTGAGATACAAATACTGGTTTCTATTCTTTAGGAATTGGCTGCACTGAAGGAACTGCCAAAGAACAAGGCTCCAGGAATTAACACAATACCCATTGAGATGTTTCAACAAATGGATACTGCACTGGAGGCACTCACTTGTCTATGCCAAGAAATTTGGAAGATAGCTACCTGGCCGACTTACTGGAAGAGATCCATATTTGTACCCATTCCAAAGAAGGATGATCCCACAGAATATGGGAATTATCAAACAATATCATTAATATCACACTCAAGTAAAATCTTACTGAAAATAATTTAAAAATGGTTGCACTAGTATATTGATAGAAAACTTCCAGAAATGCAAGCTGGATTCAGAAGAAAATGTGGAATGAGGGATATTATTGCTGATGTCAGATGGATCTTGGCTAAAACCAAAGACTATCAGAAAGATCTTTACCTGTGTTTTATTGACTATGCAAAAGCATTCAACTATATGGATCATTACAGATTATGGATAACATTGAGAAGAATGGGAATTCCAGAACACTTAATTGTACTCATGAGGAACCTCTACATAGACCAGGAGGCTGTTGTTCAAACAGAGTAAGTGGATATTTAAAATCAGGAAAGGAATGTGTCAAGGTTGTATTCTTTCATCATACTTATTCAATTTGTATGCTGAGCAAATAATCCAAGAGGCTGGACTATATGAATAGAACATGGCATCAGGATTGGAGGAAGACTCATTAACAGCCTGCAGTATGCGGATGACACAACTTTGCTTGCTGCAAGTGAGGATCATTTGAAGTACTTAATGATGAAGATTGAAGACTATAGTCTGCAGTACAGATTACACCTCAATATAAAGAAAAAAAAAATCCTCATAACTGGACCAATAAGTAGCATCATGATAAATGGGGAAAAGATTGAAGTTGTCAAAGATTTCATATTACTTGATTCCACACTCAACATGAATGGAAGCAACAGTGAAGACATCAGACAACATATTGAACTGGTAAAATCTCCTGCAAAAGACCTCTCTCTTTAAATTGTCAAAGAGCAAAGATGTGTCTTTGGAGACTAAGGTGCCTCTAACCCAAGCCATGGTGTTTTCAGTCACCTCATGTGCATGTCAGAGGTGGACAATGAATAAGGAAGATGGAAGAAGAGTTGATGCTTTTGAGTTGTGGTATTGGCAAAATGCCATGGACTGCCAAAAGAACTAACAAATCTGTCCTGGAAGAAGTGTAGCTAGAATGCTCTTCGGAAGTGAGGATGGCCAGACTTTATTTGACCTACTTTGGTCATGTTGTCATAAAAGACCATTCTCTGGAGAAGGATATCATGCTTGGTAAAGTGGAGGGTCAGTGGAAAAGGGGAAGGCTTTCAATGAGATGGATTGACTCAATGGCTGCAATGATGGGGTCAGGTATAGCAAGCATTGTAAGACTGGCACAGGACCAGGCAGCGTTTATTCTGTTGTACATAGGGTTGCTATGATTTGGAGCTGACTTGATGGCACCTAGCAACAACAACAATTCCTTAGGAGCAAAAGAGAAAGAAGAAAACCAGTCTCAGAGAACAAACTAGTCTACAGAGTAAGTAGCCTACAGGAGCCACAGTCTAACCTGAAACCAGAATAATTATATAGTGTCTGGCTATCAGTAATGACTGTTCTGACCAGGGCTACAATAGATAGAGTCTGAAGGAATGGAAGAAAAACATGAAATAGATCTCAAATTCTCCAAAAGTCCAGACTCCCTGGACACTGAGACAAGGACTCCCTAAGACTATCAACTTGAGATATTCTTTAAACCTTGACCTGAAACTGAGGTCACCTTTTAGTGAAATAACAGATTGATACACAAAATAAAGGACATTACCATTGAATATGGTGTTACATCAGGAAAAAAAAAGAAAAAAACAGTCTTCTATATTAGACCAAAATATCAACAATTACTCTAAATCACCCTAAAGCAAAGATGGGAAGATAAGAGGGCAGGTAAACTAAAGCACTGGAAATGAAACAATCACAACACAGTTAAGAAAATATTGACACATTGTGTGAAATATGTAATTAACGTCACCGAACACTTTGTGGAGAAAATGTCAAATGGGAACCTAATTTGATGTGTAAGCTTTCTCTGCAAATACAATAAAATATTATTGAAAAAAATCCCTGTTGTCATAGAGTTGACTCCAACTCAGGGTGACCCTATGTGTGTACATAGAACTGTGCTCCGTAAGTGGTTAATTTTCGAGAAGCAGATCACCAGGCCTTTCTTTCAGTGAAATTCTCAGTGGACTCAGACCTACAAGTTTTCAGTTAGCAGTTCAACATGTGTATCCAGGACATACATCCTTACAGTTACTGAATCTGAAACCCTGTTGTCATCCTCCATTGCTCACTCTCAATCCCCATATGTGGCTAATCAGCAAATTTGGTCCACTCGTTTTTTAGTATAGATCAAGAATTTGGTTATAATTCACTTACTCCACTGCTGAAATATTTGTTCAAGTCATCATAATATCTCCTCTGGATCCTCACAGTAGTCTCCTAGCTGGTCTTTCTGCTTGGTTATAGTCAGTTTTTCTCAAAAAACTCATCCTCCATTCCTCAAAATCTGCCAACGTTTTTCCATTTTCTTTGCAGAATAAGTCTTTACTTGACTTAGCCTCTGTAACTTCTCTGACCTCATTGCCTACTACTCTTCTCCTTACTCTGCTCCAGCCACATGGATCTTGTTGTTCTTGAACTTGGGTGCCCCTCTTCCTGGAAATTCCCTTCTCCAGATGCCCACATAGTTACATTTGCTTGTCTTTACTTAAATGCCACTTTTTCAATGAAGTCTTTCCAGGAATCATAATTGAAAATTCTAGATCTGGTAGTGTAGTGCCAAAGGCACTTGACTGCTATCCAGAAAGCTGGTGGTTCAAACCCACCAGCCAGTTGGGCAATCTCCTTCCATAGTGATAATGCCTTGGAAACCTATGAGTTGGGTCTGACTTGACAGCACATAACAACAACAACACAAGAACAACATTTCCTGTCCTGACAGCTCCTACCCTCTAACCTTCTTCTTTCTTCTCTCTATCTGCAGTGTAGTAAATTACTTAGTGTGGCTTTTCTACTCATAAGTCATTGTAAACTCAGTGGTCGAATGAGCAACTGAGGAGCTCCTGATTGTAAATGCTATCCACCTGGGTTATTTCTGTTGGGTGTAGCACAACACAATGTTATGGGAGGATCACTCTCAGGTGCTTAGAATTCTGTTGTTATGATTGGTTGGTTTGGCCACTCTGCCAAGCTCAAAAGGAGGCCTCCTAGAGGCAGAACTCTCTCTGACTGCTGGTTGAAGAAGACGTGCTGCTGAAAGAGACGCGTCCCTGAAAGAGACACATGCCCCTGAAAGAGACACGTGCTATTGGGAAAGAGACACAAGAGACATGCATTGCTGAGAAAGACACCAAGGGACATGCACTGCTGGAGGAGAGACTGTGAGAGACTTGGCTGAGAGACGGTGGGCTGGGGAGAGAGACTGAGCATTTTTCCTGAACTCGAATTGTAGCCTGGTTCTTCCCTAATAAACCTCATAATCTGTGAGTTCTGTGTGGCCACTGCAGTGAATTATTGAACCCAGGAGAGAGGTGGTGGGTGCTTCAGGAGGAATGGTTGGTGAAAGGGCTGGAGGGAGGCAGCATGTCTGGCCTTGCAGTAATAGGCCTTGGGCTATTGATGGTGACTCTCCTTCCTCTTGTGGGGTTCTAGGAGGTCAGAATATGTGGCCTCCTTGCTGTTTTAGCACCATCATTCACCAGAGAAAACTCCTCCATGTACTACTTATTTGTCTTGTGTTTCTAATCTGTTTCCCTTACTAGAATGTAACTCCACAAGGGCAGAGATGTTAGTCTGTTTTAATAATTCTGTATTGCCCACTGATTGGTATGCCATAAGTGTTCATATAATTTTGCTAAATAAATGAATGAGTAAACATCTCTCAAAGTGTAATGTACTGATCAGTGGTATTCCAGAAGTTACAGCTATTCCTTGTAAAATACTTTGTGATCAAATAGGTTTGGGGACTGCATATTCCCTTTCCTCTTCTAGTTTCATGTTTTAAAGGATATATGAATTGATACAACTTAAAAGCAAGAGTTAACATTTCCTTAGCACAGCATTTTCTAAACACACTGATCATGGAATTTTTTTATGTATATATGTCAGCATTTATTTATTGTAAATTGTTATATAAGGCATGAGTGTCTGTCTATGTATGTTCTATGTATGTGTGTGTGTGTTTGTGTGCGTGTGTAAAACAAAAGCAAACCCACTACCACTGAGTTGATTCTGACTTGCAGTGACCCTAGGACAGGGTAGAACTGCCTCATATGATTTATAAGGCTATAAATCTTTGTGGAAGCATATTGGCACATTTTTCTCCCACAGAGCTGCTGGTGGGTTTGAACAGCTAATCTTTTGGTTAGTAGTCCAGGGCTTTAACCACTGCACCACTGGGGCTCCAATGTATATAAAGCACCTATTAATGTTTCTAGGGAACATACTTTAAGAAATGCTGTGCTAGAATACAGAAATATATTTGTCTCTAAGTTCAGTTTTACTGTATTGGTGTTTTTTAGGGTGGATGTCTTTTCACAATCAATTTCTACTAATATACTCCCTTTAACCATGGGAAGTAAAAATGCAAAAAAAGAGTTGTACATAGTCTTTGTTTGGTGTAAATGATGCTATGATGTATTCCTACTCTTTAAGAAAATGATTTATAGTTCATCATTATAAATTAAATTATAATTTAAATAAATATAATCTAATTTAAAGTAATTCAAAAATAAAAATCTCTGTAAAATAACTCAATGACCAAACAGACTCAATTCTACTTCTGTGACTCCCACAGATTGTTGTGATGTATGTTTTATCACTTTGACTAGACCTACTTTTGCTAAACAAAGAAGAATACATTTATTGATCCCCTAAAGTTCCATTATTCTATGTTTGGTGCTTTAAGAGGTGTAGTCTCTTCATCTGTGAAATGCCAGTTATGTTTACTACAGAGAAGATAAATTGAGAAAGAGTTTGTACAGTATCTGGCTTAGTGCCTACCTCATTATAGTACTCTGGCAAATATATTTCCTGTATGTTTTTTAATTTTCTGTTTCAATACAGAAAATTTGGCTTTACAAAAGAACCTATAAATATAAATGACATGAGGTAAATTCAGATGAATATAACTGTGATTGGTACATGTCATGCTTTCCTGCACATATTTCTAATTACCTTAGAGCAAATTGTAAAACAAAGACTTTCATTGAAGCTCAATTATGAATGCTTATTCTAAAAATTTGCTCTATGCAACAGGGATTGGAAATCTTAGTGCAGAGCCAAATTTTCTCTGATTTCTCATAAACACTTTCAACCATTTTTGTTTTGTTTTGTTTTTATTTTCATATGAAGCAATACTTAGGTAAGAATAGAATAGTGTACTAGAGGCAGATACTGGAATATATAAAGACATAAGCAGTTACTTATGGAAATCCAGTCTTCCAACAGTATTTAACAAGAACCTACTATGTTCTCAGCTCTGTGCCAGGCACAGAGAAACCAAAGATGAATGTGGCAAAGGGTTATGAGCTTAAGGATTCTCCATAGAAACAGTCATGCAAAAAACAATATCTGTAAGTAGGGCCTACACACACTTTCTATGTCCTATCTTTAGCCAGTTCAAAACAACAAAATCATGAGACAGTTTCTCAAGTCTTTCTGAAGTGTAGAAACTGCTTCTCTGCTAATGCATCCTTATTGATTAGTATGATTTTCTAAGGGTGTCATGAAGCCTGAAGTCTAATCATACAAAATCCTCCTTGAAGAAGGAACCTAACTATCTTCATTCTAAACCAGTTTTCATTGAGTCTATTCTGACTCATGGTGACCCATGTGTGTCAGAGTTGACCTGTGTTCCATGGGGTTTTCAGTGTCAAATTTTTTTGAAAGTGGATTGTCAGGATTTTTTCAAGTGGCTCTGGGTGGATTCAAACTTCCAAACTCTCAGTTAACATCTGAGCATATTATTTGTTTGCACCACTTAGAGACACCATCTATCTTTTTATCTAGATATAAATAACATTAAATTGAAAAAGTGGAGGATCTGAATTGACTTCTATGTAAATAAATATAAAAGCACCCAGAGTAGAACCAAAATTCTGCACCTAGCAGCAGTTAGCCAATAAATGTGCTTTCAAATTCCTGCTGTGCCTAGGCTTGATCAAATCAATTAGGCAAGTCCAATATTGCTGGACTTCAGTTCACTACAAATGTGAGAATGTGGACTCCATTCTCCATGATCTCAAAGGTCTTTTTCATTCACAATATTTTATGATCCTAAAATATTGGACATAGAACACAGAATA
The DNA here is from genome assembly GCF_000298275.1 of Orycteropus afer afer. Taxonomy (NCBI): domain Eukaryota; kingdom Metazoa; phylum Chordata; class Mammalia; order Tubulidentata; family Orycteropodidae; genus Orycteropus; species Orycteropus afer. The sequence goes on along the minus strand of NW_006921750.1, from coordinate 5,678,553 downwards.
ATTCTAAACAAATCTATGGGACTGACAATAAACCTTGCCACAATACACAGAGTTGGTTCCAGTATTACTTTAATTCAGTAAGTCAACTGGAAAAAGTAAAACAATGCATTTAAAGCTGTTTTAATCTAGTTGGAAAAAACCTCAAAACATATCGATCCAATTTGAACATAAAACATAAAATATTTGAAGATGCCAAAAACATACCACCATTTCATTAAAATGACATTATACAAACCTAACCAAACTCAGGGAGCTCTGGTAGCATAGTGGCTAAGGCACTTGACTGCTCACCAGATGGCTGGCGGTTCAAACCCATCAGCCACTCCTCGGAAGGAAGGTTGGGCAATCCTACTTCCGTAGTGATACTGCCTCGGAAACCCAAGGAGGGGTCGCTA
>NW_006921750.1:5664237-5665471 GCF_000298275.1 Orycteropus afer afer | reverse complement strand
TGTTTTGTATAAAATGTTATGCCAATTGAGCTTGATGTCCCCTGTGACTATGGTCTCAAGCCTGCAGGTTCAACTACTCGGTCCCTCTGGGTAGCTGGTTGTGACCAAGCAGTGACTACAACCTAGCCCCTTGTCAGCTCTACCATACACCTGGGGATTCTGATCATTCACATAAACTTATAGAACCATTGTATGCCAACACTATATATATTCTTAGATACACTCCCCATTTCATAGACATACCTAATTGTTCAGCCTGTCTAACCATCTATCCATCCATATACCCAGGTTTGCCTTCACTGACAACGCAGTACTGTATATGTAAAAGGGTTCATATTTGTTGTCTGTACCTCCCATGTACCTCTCTATATCTTTCTCATCCTCAGTGATGCCATATTGGTCACTCACATTTGGTACATTGCCCTTCTCTTTACCCAGATCAATACTTATCTCAATCTATCTAACAGCCTTCCCACCCCTCCCCTCCCACCCTTGGTAACCAACAAAGAAAATTTCCTTCTATAGATAAACCTTTCCTTAATTTTTATAATAATGAACTAATACACTATTTGTCCTTTTGTGATTGAGTTATTTCATTCAGCATAATGTTCATCCATGTTATGCGGTGTTTTGCAGATTCTACATTATTCTTTAATGTTGCATAGTATTCCATTGTGTGTATGTACCTTAGGTTATCCATTCCTCAGCTGATGGACACCTAGATTGTTTCCATCTTTTGGCTATTGTAAATAGTGCTGCGATGAACATGGGTGTGCATATATCTGTTCTTGTCATGGCTCTCACTTCTTTAGGGTATATACCTCTTAATGGAATGGCTGGATCAAATGGTATTTCTAATTCCAACTTTTGAAGGAATCGCCTTACTGCTTTCTACAATGGTTGTACCATTTTACAGTCCCACCAGCAGTGTATGAGAGTCCCAATCTCTCCACAATCTCACCAGCATTTGTTATTTTGTGTCTTGTTGAACTTTGCTACTAGTGCTGGAGCAAGATGGTACTTCATGGTTGTTTTGATTTGCCTCTCTCTAATAGCTAATGATTGTGAGCATTTCTTCATATGTTTGTTGGCCGCTTGAATATCCTCCTTGGTGACGTGTCTATTCATGTCTTCTGCCCATCTTTTAATTGGATTGTTTGTCTTTTTGTTATTGAGGCGTTGGAGTTTTCTATAAACTCTAGAGATAAGTCCCTTGTCAGATATGTTATTACCA
>NW_006921750.1:5658020-5663347 GCF_000298275.1 Orycteropus afer afer | reverse complement strand
ATTGAATGTATAGATTGCTTTGGGTAGAACTGACATTTTCACAATGTTCAATCTTCCTATCCATGAGCATGGGATGTTCTTCCGTTTATGTAGATCTCTTATGGTTTCTTGAAGTAATTTTTTTATAGTTTTCCTTGTAGAGGTCTTTTGTGTCCCTGGTAAGATTTATTCCCAAGTATTTTATTTTTTGGTATTTATTGAAAACGGTATTGATTTCCTTATTTCTTTCTCAGCAATCTCTTTGCTGGTGTAGAGGAATCCAACTGATTTTTGGACGTAGATCTTATATCCTGCCATGATGCTAAATCTCTCAATTAGTTTCGGTAGGGTTTTGACTGGTTCTCTTGGGTTTTCTAGGTATAGAATAGCTCCATAGCATTTAATGTATTCAAGTCACAATCAAGTAATTAAAAGAGCAAAGGTTACATTCGAGGAACCATGACTTCATGGCACTGTGCCTTATAAAGAGCTAGGTTTTCACTCAATACAAAAAACTGACCAGAGAAGAGGGACAGGTTCAAAAAGCTGATCTCTGAGACCCCTTCTAAATTTATCATTGAATAATAATACATAATTTATTTAAATAAATGAGTTTGATTGGGCATTTATAAATTATGGAGTAGAAATGTAAAGCTCAAATCTAATTGGTAAGTTGGATTGGCCACAAGGATGGACTTGAACATGCCAGAAATGATGAGGCTAATGCAGGACCAGGCAAGTTTTGTTCTGTTGTATATGAGGTAGCCATACTGTCAACTCGTTGTTATTGGTCATCTGTTTGTGTAACTATAGATATATGTATAAAACTAAAATATGTATAGATAGAGATAAATTTATCAGTTTCCCTTGTCACACTGTTTATAGGAGATAAAGTCAAGTATCATTGCATATCTGCCTGGCTTCAGAGATACATCTTTTCTATCACACTCCTGAACCATATATATCCTTCTTCCTCACAGCTAAGAAAAGTAGAATTATTGAACCACTGCCATGATTATACAGTACAACTCAAGCTAATAGTCACCTTGACTTCTTCTGGTAAGAACAAAAGGCGTCATGTGTTCATAAAAACATGTTTGTGACTAAAGCTAACAGCCTGAATGTAATGGGGAAGTGAATAAGTAGAATACACTTGAAAACTCAGCTGTTAGTACTTCATTAATATTGCCTTGAACTGCATCTTCTGGTAAATTAAATGTTACTTTCTTTCTCAAAAGCAGATCAACTAAGTTAGCAGGATACTATTTGTTTTCTGAAGCATCTGCATGTTAGGTGTTAAGTTATTTCACACACAATAAGAACTTGGATTTGAAATACTCCATCAATTGCTCTGACAGCAGGATCTATCGTGCCCAGAAATAGGAATTTACAGGCTGCATTAGCCTTGTTAAACAAGCATAACAGTGAGAGAGAATTGGGTACAGTTTCATCTTTTTTTGCCTAATTCTCACTTCATAATAAGCACAGCTGCCCTCTGAGAGACAGAGAGCATTCTTGAGCCAATCCCTCTTGCTAGTTTTCCCCATTAATTCTGCTCATCTTTCTGCACTCTTCATATCAACTCTAATTCATCTTTTGCAGGGAGTGGATTGTGAGATAGAAATGGGTCATTGGGGAGCCACTCCTCACTGTGCTCATGGCCTCACAGAGAGGGTTGCCAGATAAAATACCTGACAAACAGTTAAATTTGAATTTCAGGTAAGCAATGAATAATTTTTTAGTATGGGTATTTCCTTTGCAACACATGGGATATATATACTAAAACATTAACTGCTCATTATCTGAATTTCAAAGTTAACTGAGTGTCCTGTAGTTTTATTGGCTAAATCCAGCGAATTTACCCAGAGCTGAGGTTCCAGTTGCATACAAGCATGTCCTCAGCCAGGGTGCTGAGAGTCCAGCATGAAGAAAAGGAGGAGAATATCAGTGCCTTTGGAGATGCACCATTTTCTGTTATGCTGGTGGGGAAGAACTATCAGGAGAGCTTGGTGTTCAGACTCATTTTGATTTGGATTATAAATAATCTCTATAGTCTGTTAGTTTGGCATATTGTTTTAATAATGAGAAAAGCAATTAATTTGCTTGATTTTTTTGAAAAACAAACCTTACATGGTCAGCATTCCTAAGTCTTCCTTTCTCATTAATAGCAGCCTCACTGATACACTAATCCATATATGGATGGCTTACTTGGATACATACCAAGGTAGCTCCCCAGATCCAGTACCCCACAGGATATTAAAATGAATACAGGATCAACTGTGCCAGGCCAGAAATTCAGCCTCTCAGGCTATGGTGATGGTTTATGTCACCTGTTAAAGATTCTTGATAACTCTGAAAGATTAAATGAGACAATCCATATGCAATCACCTGACCAGGGCCATATATTGTATAATAGTCAATAATAAACATTCATTCCTATCCCTCTATTTTTGGTAACAGATGAGTGCTTGCAAGTCCTATCAATTAAATGTTGTTGCTATGTGCCGTAGAGTCAGACCTGACTCATAGCGACCCCTCCTTGGCTTTCTGAGGCAATATCACTACGGAAGTAGATTGCCCAACCTTCCTTCTGAGGAGTGGCTGGTGTGTTTGAACTGCTGGCCTTCTGGTTAGCAGTCAAATGCCTTAGGCACTGCACCATGAGAGCTCCTTATCAATTAAATAGGCTTCTTTATTCAATACATTTTCAACAGAGCACAACCTTCTTCTTAAAGCCACATCCAAATAAATAAAGAGGGTAAAATCCTCCTGAGAAGAACAAATGCCACACCCAGGGATGTATTGATCTCCTTCACCTGTGTCAAATTCTGATGGAAATATTGAAAAAAGAAGTTCAGGCAGCCTGCACAACCAGGTTGAAAATATACAGACATTTTCTTTGGAACCAAATGCTGAAAATGATCTTCAGCTATCACAGGTATTTCTTTTTTGGGGGCAGCTAATTCTGAAGAGTTAGCTGACACTCCCTAGGATGTCCTGGAAAATGGCTTCTATAACTCTAGGGATCCCTACTTTCTAAGGGGCTAAAATTAGCACATAAGAAAAGGAAAAGTATTAATATTCAAACTGTCTTCACAGAAGAATCAAGGTGACTTCGTACACTTGAGGGTAAACCTCCAGCTGTATATGTGTCAGAAATCCCCACAAATGAATCTGCTTCCAAGAGGAACATATGTAACTTTATGTGTTTTGATACAACAGTGTGTGAGATGGGCAATGCCATTATCCCTCTAGCACAAGTTGGGAACATTAGGAATTTCCCTCCCTCTTCCCACAGAAAACTTACTTTTCCTCCAAAGGCCAGTTCAAAATCTACTTTGCCCATGCTCTGCAGGCAGAATCTCTTTCCTCATAGTTTCTCTAAATGTTCTGTCCTTGCCTCTCTCTATGCCCAGCATAGACTAGATGACACCAGAGTTATTCAGGCAGAGATTTGTCTATCCCAACTTTTTGGAGAACTCTAGAAGTCTAAGTTGTTGTTTTTTTCTTATTCAAAATTATAATACTCATGGTACCTCACAAAGATAGGAAATTTGGTGAATGCTTAGAGTGGAATCCTTAGGTTGGTCCATTAGCTGTTATTTTGCACATAATGTCTTCAGGTAATCTCCACATACCTACTGTCAGAGTAAGCAAATTAAAGGCAATATGACTGAAACTTTTAAGGACATTCTTTCTACAACAGGATAAAATTATACTTCCTTTAAAGGGCAATCCAGTTCACCATAATCTGCTCTGACCTTCTTGGCCTGCAATATCACCTATGACTCTCTTTCGTGCGTTCTACTTTTCTCCAATTGCATGGATGTCTTTCAATTTTCAGAAACCCGTATGTTCTTCCATCTCTTGTTTACTTTTTGCATTTTTTCCCTTTCCCTGATATCCCCTACCTCTGTCTCCAAATTATAGGATTTCTTTAATTCTTCCATATATAGCTGTCTCCATCTGCTCTAATGAGGTGTGACTACTCCTTTCCCTGTGTTACCTTATCCCAGCAGTAACCAGAGTGTGGTCCTGAAACCCTGGCTGTACGACATATGCTTTTGGGTCAAACAGGAAAGATGTTGGTTACTATAATCTTCAGTCTGAGGTTCACAGGTGCATAGAAGTATATCAAGGGCTCTGTGAAATCATGCTCTAGACTTCTAGAGCCTAGTATCTCTCACCTATAGGTGACTTCAAGTCTTATTTATATCAGTGTTTATGAAGCATATACAAACACCCTAAAGATGTTTATGAACACTTTTCTGTTTTTTTGAAAAAGAAATCAATTAAATTTTCTTGGGCACAGCATTGAAATAATTGGTTTACAAGTCTGTCCCACTCACAGAATTGTGAACTTGTTGAAAATCTGTGCCTTACTCCTCATACTACTACTTTGGCCTGCCTTCTATAGGCAGTCCATATATTCGAGTTGGATAAGTCATTTAATTAGGAAGCTATCAAGGAGACTGAGGAGAACCAAGAATACCTTCACTTTGTTGCATCTTCATGCTCCATTCATAATAGTTTTCTTTTCTTTTCTTTCCCCCCCTCTCCTGCCTAAGACATTTGACTACTAACCAGAAGTCTGGTGCTTCAAACCCATTAGCCACTCCTTCAAAGGAAGACTGGGCAATCTGCTTCCATAGAGATACAGCCTCAGAAACTCAAGGAAGGGTCACTATGAATTGGAACCTACTTGACAGCAGTGAATTCTATTTATTTATTTATTTATCTCTATTCCACAGGCTCACCCTGGCTCATGCAGCAATTTTTAGAGAAAAAGACCATTCATTGTATTAATCTCTCAAGTAATTACTTTCCAGTGACAATGTGTACTTTATTGTCACTCTTTTGTTCCTTTTTTTTTGGGTGGGGAGGTACATTCTAGATCTTTGAAACCTACTACCAATACATGTACACTTGAAATATGTGGCATTTATGTGTCACAAACTTGAAACTAGTCAAGATAACAGATTTTTATGAGTCTAATCTGATAATCCCAAAATCCAATCTTTTCTGTTAGATTTAATTATATCTGATAAAGTAGAAATCACCTCTGGATATAAAAGTTCAAAATTTGATAAGTGCTTAAGCTGTGTCCTTACTTATTCTGGTAATAAATAATGCTGCCCTTATAATATATTGTTAGAAGTGATATGATTTCCCCCCTAATTCATCCACATCTAAATTGTTTTTATAATCCGTGTTTCACCATATTTAATAAGTTTAGTCTTGCCAAATATTTTGTTAAAATTCATATATATATATATATATATTTATTTATTTATTTTAGTCTCTCCAACTAGTTTGTTGAAATATTTTGTTGAACAGAAAAGGGTGTT
>NW_006921750.1:5649576-5657710 GCF_000298275.1 Orycteropus afer afer | reverse complement strand
GTGGCTGATGAGTTTGAACCATCAGTCTTATCAGTCAAATGCCTTAGGTATTGCCCCACCAGAAAAACCATATATATATATATATATATATATATTTATTTATTTATATATATATATATATATAGTTTTATGTGAAATTTTTATATTAATTTTAATATTAATTTTATATGAATTTCAACACAATATTTGGAGAGACAACTTATTAAATATCATGAATCATGGATTATAACAATTTAGATATGGGTGAAGTGGGGGGCAAACAATATTACCAGAACTTCTAACATTATTTCATGAGGGCAACATTTTAGAGAGAGACAGAGAGAGAGTGAGTGAGCTCTGGTGGTGTAGTGGATCAGGCATATTTGGCTGCTAACCAGAAGGTCAGCAGTTCAAACCCAATAGGCTCTCCATGCAAGGAAGATGGGGTACTCTACCCCCATAAAGATTTATAGCCTCAGAAATCCAATGGGGGTTTCTATGAGTGGGAATTGACTGGATGGCAGTGAGTTGTTTTATCTATCTATCTATCTACACATATATACATATACATAATGTATTATATTATCTTAAGGACCTCTGGTAGCATAGTGGGTAAGATATTTGACCACTCACCAGATGATTTGGGAGGAAGATGATGAAACCTACTTCTGTAAATATTTTTAACCTTGGAAACCAATGGGGTTGCTATGAGTCAAAATTGACTCAATGGCAGTGGCTTTATATACATATATACATTTATACATATACATATACATATATATACATATACATATATATATATATATATATATATATATACATACACACATATATATATACACACACACACACATATGTATATGAGCTCCGGTAGAGTAGTGCCTAAGGCATTTGACTGCTAACCAGAAGGCCTGTGGTTAAAATCCATCAGCCATTCCTCAGAAGGAAGATTGGGCAATTTACTTCTGTAGTGATATCACCTCAAAAACCCAAAGAGGGGCTTCTATGAGTCAGGTCCAACCTGATGACACATAACAACAACAACACATAGAAATAATAATCTAAAAACATAGTTTGTTTGTTTTTTTAAAAAAAGAAAGAATTAATAATATTACTCTAGCAAAGATTTAATGGTCATATGTTCGCTGTTCTTTCCAATAATTCATAAACAATACTTTTCTCAGAGTCCACCAACAACATTTTTATTAACTGATTCCAGAAACTCATCACAAATTTATAGAAATGACCATTTTCTCCTTTTAATAAATCACAATTAATATACATGCATACTTTTCAGTTATCTCTTCATCGTATCCATCCCTCAAAACAGATAACTGAAAACCATTACTCAATCTCATCTGAAAATTCTCTCAACACTTATTTTATTTGGCTTAGTGCTACATGACTTTGTCCTAGGGGTCTTGGAAACACTCAAATCAAATCAGATATCTCCTCATTAAAAAAAAAAAAAAAATGATAGAAGAGCTTTGGATTAAGAAATCTAAAATGTTAGTATTTCTACTGAAATTTATGTCAAAAAATCAGTATAAAGAGCAAGTAAGTCATCATATACATAAGGACAAAAATAATTTAAAAAACAAGATTGTACAAGTTTATTTTTTTTAATTTTATTTTTAAGCAGAGTCTTGGGAAATAATTGGAAAGATGGCTCAATTCATTATTTCATTTGGTAAATGGTTCCTATTGGAGGAGATGAGTGTGTAAGACCTTTATGTTGTTGTTATGTGCCGTCGAGTCAGCCCTGACTCATAGCGACCCCTCCTTGGGTTTCCGAGGCAGTATCACTACAGAAGTAGGATTGCCCAACCTTCTCAATGGAATTCAACACTGGCCCCTACCAACTAGCCTCACTTAGCTGGATCTGTACTCATCAAGTGACCTTCAACTACTGTTAATACGGATTCTGTGTGGATTGTCCTACAAGAAACACTGCAATGAGCAGGCAATGTGAGCTTTCTGTTTGCTTGACAGTTATAGTCCTGAGTGTAAAGCAATAACTGGCATTTGGTTGTTATTTCCTTTTCTTGTCATTTGGCTAATGTAAGTTTCTACCTAAGTTTATTATGATTACATAGTATGCTGAAAACATTGCTTTCAAAACAATTAATAGATGCAGAACTGCATTGCCACTTGAAATGTTTTCCCTTTATCCACCTGTCTTGTCTACATGATTAGTTGGAGTGTTCACACAACTCAATGTACACTTGTGCTTACAAAGAAGTTTGCCTGGCCTGTAACCTGATCTCTTTACACTATGAGGGATAGTTAGAACATCTGACCATAAAAACCTCAGTTTTCAATCTCACAATAATAAATAAGCAGTTTTATTCACAAATTAAAGAAATATTTTTTTTGGTTATGGTTTTAATAGCAATTTGTTTTATTTTTTTTTCCCACAAACAATATTTTATTTGGATGAACTCCCAAACTCTTGCTCTAATTATGTCAGATAATTTTGTTTTTAATATATACTGTATTCTCAAGCAGTATTTATTATTGAACTATTCAATATTCTGTGCCCAGAAGCATTACTAGGAAAAATTCATAAATATAATTAAGGAAAAATTTTTCTGAATGTTTACATTTTTATAGAAATTATATTTGACAAGGGTCCGAGGATAGACTTATTATTCCTTAAATGAGTAAATCGAATCAAAGGTTTTTTTTTTATTTTATTTATTTATTTTTACAGAAGTTGATACCTTCTCTCCAGGCCTACCTGGTCTCCCTACGAAGTTCATGGACTCAGATAAAAAGACTGAACTAGCAAGACTCACCCTAATATGGAAGTAATGCAGAGATAGTATAGATGTGAGAACAAGGCATCACTTGGTACAGCCCTGGCTGGGACTTCATTTAAGAGTCTACTCCCCTGAGAAACCAGGTGTAAATTTTCCAAGCACATATAATTGCTACCTCTTTTTTTTTTTTTTTTCTCAGAGTGCCTTGTTTATTTATGCCATTTGTATAGTACTTATATCATGTCAATGTTGTGTAGCTTTCTCTCTCATTATTAGTCCTTGAATGCTAAGGGATATGGATTATGTATTTGCATCCTAAATATATTTATAATATGTGACATATTGTGACTGTCATAAATATATGTTGGATGAATATTAGGATTCCTGAAACGTACGATATTGTGTTCCTCACTATAAAGAGGAATTTGTTACACTGTGTAACATATTCAGTTTGATTTATGAGAATACATATAGTCCTGGTCACTGGGAGTCCAGAAGCTTGGAGAAAAGACAAGTGAGTGTGTTTCAGATCATTATCTTATAATTTCTGTTCCAACTCAAGGAAAGAAAAAATTAACATCATCCCCAAATTGGAAAGATGAAAATTGAGAACTTATTCTGGAATTCATTAAAACAGGACCAGCATTGATCATTTATAGATCCACAAATAAGTAAACATGATTGAATTTATAGACACTGGTATGGTTAATTTTCAAGAGACTTGGTGGTGCAATGGTTAAGTTCTGGCCTCTAAGCAGGTCAGTGATTAGAACTCACTTTCCACTCCATGCAAAAAAAGATTTAGCAATCTACTTTCTTAAAGATTACAGCCTTGACAACCCTACAGTGCAATACTACTCTCTCCTAGAATGTTGCTATGAGTTGGAACTCATTTGGTGGCACAAAACAATAAATCTAGGCTAAATTATGATGTTAGTATCTTCCATAATGTAACCTAATGTAATATACTCAATTAATCAATAGGAAAGGGAGTTTTCCTAGGAGTTGTTCAGCTTCCAGAATACAGATATTTTGGTAGACTTTTATACTCTTACAATTGGCTGACCTACTGATCTTGGGGTACAAGCCTCCAGGAGTCTCCAGCCTGTCATCTGATCTATGTATCTTGGACTTGCCAACCTCCTCCCACCATCACGTGAACTTACTCCTTGAAGTAAATCTTTCTGTATATAGCTATATATATATATATATATATATATCCATATATACCTATCTTACTGTTCTTTGGAGACCCTAGACCAAGATGGAGAAAGTGCCTATATTTCTGCTTCCCAGCATAATTAGTACATGAGAGGCTATATTACTGGGAAAATTTCAATGTTGGTGGAAGGAAAGTTGCTCATTCAAATTCTATAATCACAAGTTAAATCTAAAAATATTGCCAAAGTAAATAAACACAAATTGGTATTTTCAGTTTAAGCAATCTGCGAGAGTTAACTGGGTCTAGGATTGATAAGGTCACTGAAATTAGTTCACTCATTAAGTTTATAAACCTATTCACCATTACAAATAATTCTTTTTTAGTTGCTGTTATTTATGTACACCCTACTCACCCATTCTAATTCTGAGTTTTTGCCCAAACTCCAACACAATACCTACTGCTGTAGTCAACTATTTACAGACTCGGAACTCATTCCCTGTGAGGCTTCATAGATGACTTGCTTCTTACTTTTAGAAGACTTAATATAACCTTTTTGTTGTTGTTATGTGCCATCGAGTTGGACCTGACTCATAGTGACCCCTCCTTGGGTTTCCGAGGCAGTATCACTACAGAAGTAGATTGCACATCCTTCCTTCTGAGGAGTGGCTGGTGGGTTTGTACCTCCAGCCTTCTGGTTAGCATTCAAGTGCCTTAGACACTATGCTACCAGAGCACCTAATATAACCTTAGTTTTTAGATTTATATTGATGTGCCTCATTATAACTTATTTTTTTTTTCCTGTGCAGGAAATAAATTCCTTTAAATGAGTTCTAAAACAGACCTCTTAATACATATCTTGCTTGTTATACAGTAAGTTACCAGTGCCAGTGGAGGTCCTCAGGGAATGCTTAGTAGGAAGGAGTCTGGCTCCTTTCTTTTAACAGTGAGAATTAACCTATAGCAATCCTGGGTTACTGTCACCATGACCACACTGCCTGTGGGCTCACTTATGTTGTGTTTTCTTTCTCTGCAGTCATTCTAGATCCACAATTTAGGGAGCCTCTAATCTCAAAATCTGAAATCACCACATCTCATGCAGCTAATGTCTTTGGCCACTAGGCTCAGGTAACACTTTACTCAAAATAATTGTTGATGCTCATACCACCTTGGCTTGCATCCCTGTTATCATCAGAGAATGAGTACAGTGCCCCGCTCAGCAAACAACTCATGTTCTACTGCATAAACTTGCTGTGGTAGTTAAGTTTGTGTGTCAGTTTGGCTGAGCCTGGTTAAGTGGCTGGGAAGCTGGATGCAGTATTCCCTATGATGAGACTGATTATCAACTCCATGGTGGAATCTACTGTGAGCAGCTGAGTAGCTTCCTTAGGGATGTGATATGCTTCCTGTGTATAAGGAGAAGGAGTTCTGGTAGCATAGTGCCTAAGGCTCTTGACTGCTAACCAGAAGACTGGTGATTCAAACCCACCAGCCACTCCTTGGAAGGAAGATGGGACAATCTACTTGTGCAGTGATACTGCCTTGAAAACCCAAGGAGGGGTCACTATGAGTCGGGTCCAACTCGATGGCACATAAAAACAACAACATATAAGGAGAAGCCTTGGGAGATGGTCTCTAGCTTATGGCACGCATGACCCTGCATATAGCTGATTTGTTTGTTCAGCAGCCTGTCATGCTCTGCCAACCTTGGGACTTTCAGTGGACTGGAATTAATGGCCTTCTGTGTAGTCTGGTAACATTGGGACTGTGCTTTTTTACTTGTCAACTTTGGGCTTGTCAGCCTCAGCAGCCAACAGCTGTCTGAGTGAAGAAAAGCCTCTAGCTTCAGTAGGCCGGGAGCAGGAGGTAGAGCTGAAGCGCAAGATTGGGGGGCTTTCACCCAGCCCCTAGAGCCTGGCACTTTGAAGTCAGACTTAATGCCTTCAAACTAAGAGAATAAACTCCTGTTTGTTCAGTCATCCCATTTGTGGTATATTCTTGTCAGAGCAGCACTAGGTAACCAGAACACATGTCCATATTTTTCTATAAATCCTAGCCCTTTACAAAACTTTCTACCCTTCCTCTATTGCCTTAATCTTCAGCTTCACTCTTAGAAATTGCTGAATCACATCTGGCAATCTTCTCTACATTTTTGGTCTCTTCTCTGATTCTTTCCTCTTTCTTTTTTCCTCCTATTTTACCTGAAACCTAGATTTTACGTGAGAAGTCTAACTTTATCTTCCTCTCTCAAAAGCTATTTATATTTTCTTACATCTCAAAATTGGGTACCTGTTTTCCCTGGCTCCTAAAGTACACTTTATCTTCTCTCTTGTGGAAAGTTCCTGTTTCATTAAAGTTTATTCCATCTATCACATGGCAGAGCTAGTTGAAAATCTATATCCTTTTTTTCTTTGGCAGTCATAGGGTTCTGTTTCGCAGCATCTCTTGCAGTACATGTGAATGAGTTCTACCCAGTAAAATATGAACAGAAAAGTGATATGAGCCTATTTAGGCCAAGACTTTTAAGAAGTGAATATGTATCTACTATGTTCTCTTTCTTTCTTGAATAGATGCAGATGACAAGGAAATCCTAGGTGATAATGGAAGCACAAAATAGAATGAGCCTGTGTCTCTTATTTACTACTTTGATGAAAGTCAGTCAGTGCCAAGTAGGGAAAGTTATTTTATATTTGAAATAAATAGCATAAGGAAGTAAATTGCTACTGTATTTGACCCACTTTAATATTTTAGGGTCTATTTATTGATATAATTGACATTTCACTTATTTATATATGTCAGATTGAATTGTGTTCTGCCAAAATTTGTGTCAACTTGGCTGGGTGATGATTCTCAGTACGTTAGATGTTATGTAATGATGTAATGTAGCAGTTATGTAATGAAACCCCATGATGTGATAACCGAATCAGGTGTAAAGGAATGATCAAAGGTGGGTGACAACAATTTTAGTCCCATCCCAGCCCTGAGCTTATGTAAGGGGAGTTTCCCTGGGGTGTGGTCTGCAACATCTTATACCTTACAGGAGGTAAAAGGAAAAAGAAGAGAGCAGAGAATGGGAACCTACTGCCACCAAGAAAGAGGAACCCAGAGCAGAACGCATCCTTTGGACCCTGAGCTGGGATCCTAGTCAGAATAAGAGACACAAAGAGAGAAAGTCTTCTCCTAGAGCTGGCACTTTGAATTCATTATTTTAGTCTCCTAAATTGTAAGAGAATACATTTCTCTTTGTTAAAGTCCCCATTTTTGGTATTTCTGTTGTAGCAGCAGTAGAGATATAAGACGATATATATAACAAACCCTCCTTATTGTGATCGACTACACTCCAGTGTGTTCTATCTCATTTATTGGAGGCAATCTGCAATTCATCATAAGTAACTATAATATCCACTTAGACAAACTATCCAAAAGCAGTTTCTCAGATCTTTGACCTTTAGTCTAAGTTCTTCCTCCTCTATTCCACTCATTCTCAAAGGAATACTTTGAAATTGTCATCTTACAATTCCTCCATTTATAGAATTATTATCTACAAATTTGCTGTATGATCATAACTTTCTCTCCTTCCCACCAGTTTGTTCAAATGCTCTCATGGTGACTATTCACTTGTTTCATTGAGATAGCTAGACTACCTTTACCTCCTACCTCATCTACCTTATATATTCTATCATTTGAGTATTATCCTGAACTTCCTTAACCTGTCAAGTTTCACCACACCTCAGAAGGAATGTTGGGCAATCTATTTCCATAGTAATACCACCTCAGAAACCCAAGGAGAGGTTGCTATGAATTGAAGCTGACTCAATGGCACATAACAATAAGAACAATCATACCTCAAACCTTCAGGAGTTGAGTTATCTGCTTTTTCTCTGATTTGATACCTAGATAATATAGCACTAATGAATATTATCACACACCAGGAAAGACTAATTACCGTATAAATATATCATCACTAATTAAGGAGCTATGGTGGCATAGTGGTTGTTTTAGTTATGTGGTGCTGCTCTGACAAGACTATACCACAAATGGGATGCTTTAACAAACAGGAGTTTATTCTCTTATAGTTTTGCAAAAACGACAAGGAGGCCACATGTTCTGACCTCCTCTAACCCTACAAGGGGAAGGCAGGATTACCAGCAGTAACCCAAGGCCTATTACTGCAAGGCCAGACATGCTGCCTCCCTCCAGCCCTTTCACCAACCGTTCCTCCCAAGGCACCCAC
>NW_006921750.1:5645998-5649191 GCF_000298275.1 Orycteropus afer afer | reverse complement strand
AGCCAATCACAGCATCAGAACTCTAACCATGTGAGAGAGAGTGGGAACCTCCCAAAACATTGTATTGTGCCACGCCCAACAGAAATAACCCAGGTGGATAGCTCCTCAGTTGCTCATAGAAAATCCCACCTTGGAGTTTACAAAGACTTATGGGTAGAAAAGCCACACTAAGTAATTTACTACACTGCAAGTTTGGAAGCTTTAAGTCTGAGTTCAAAGTGCCAGGCTCTAGGGGCTGAGTGAAAGCCCTTCAATCTTGAGCTTCAGCTCTGCCTTCTGCTCCCAGCCCACTGAAGCTAGAGGCTTTTCTTTACTCAGACAGCTGCTGGCTTCTGAGACTGACAAGCCCAAAGTTGGCAAGTAAAAAGGCACAGTCCCGATGTTATCAAACCATATGGCAGGCCATTAATTCAGTTCCATTGAAAGTCTCAAGGTCAGCAGAGTATAGCAGACTGCTGAACAATGATGACATCATTACATGCAGGGTTCAAGTATGCCGTAAGCTAGAGAGTGTTCCGCAAGAATTATCCTTATATACAGGAAGCAGGCCTCATCCCTAAAGCAGTTACTCAGCTGCTTATAGTATATTCCACCTAGGAGCTGATTACCAGTCTCATCATGGCGAATACTACATCCAAGCTGCCCAGCCACTCAACCACGCCCAGCCAAGTTGACACACAAACTTAACTACCACAGTGGTTAAGGCATTTGGCTACTAACCAAAAGCTTGGTGGTTTGAACCCATCAGTTGTTCCACAGAAGAAAGATGGGGCAGTCTGCTTCCGTAAAGATTTACAGATTTGGAAACACAACAGGTGTTGTTCTGAGTTGGAATCAACTTATAGCAGTGAGTTTGTTTTCTGTTTTGTTTTAATCTCTAATTTACCCTCAAAACTTCTAGCAATAGAATTACCAACTTGATATCTCTCAGATATATCAAAGGTACCTCAGAAACTCTATTTCCTCACCTAATCTATTAAACATCACCCATAAATCTTCTTCTCTCAGTATGCTTTTTCAGTAAATGAGCTAGCACTTATACAAATGTAAAAACTATAAGCCCTGTAATCATCCTCGATCATTTCTCTCTTCTAGCCTTCAACATGTATCTCAAATATTTGTTGATACCACTTTCTAAATATGTATTAACTTTTTCTCATATCTTCCACAATGATAGTAGTCCAAGCCAATATCATCTTATCTAGAGTAAACAAAAAAACAAACAAACAAAAAACAAACTCACTGCCATCAAGTCAGAGCCAACTTATATTGACCTCTCTTTCGGTTTCCAAGGAGGTATTGCCATGGAAGTAGTTTGCCTGATCAAATAGGTCCTAACAAATTTATGACTTTATATTTATTAATTTTGTTACCAGATTAATATTGGTAAGCATACTAAACTGTATGTTCTCCATCAAACTAAGTTTTCTGTCCAATTTTACTAACCATTTTATTTCTAGCATCTTGAACTTTTTTCTTGGTTTATACTGAACATTCAATAAATATTTGTTGAATTAATGGTTAAGTTAATACAAGTAAATTTATAAGTTGTTGTCATTGTTATGTGCTATTGAGTTGTCTCAGACTCATAGTGACCCCTCCTTGGGTTTCTGAGGTCATATCACTGAGGAAGTAGATTGCCATCCTTCCTTCCCAGGAGTGGCTGATGGGTTTGAACTGCTAGAGTTCTGGTTAACAGTCAAGTGCCTTAGGCACTCAGCCACCAGGGTATATAAGTTGTTGTTGTTGTTGTTGTTATGTGCCGTGGAGTCGGACCCGACTCATAGTGACCCCTCCTTGGGTTTCTGAGGCAGTATCACTAGGGAAGTAGATTGCCCCATCTTCCTTCCAAGGAGTGGCTGGTGAGTTTGAACCGTCAGCCTTCTGGTTAGCAGTCAAGTGCCTTAGGCACTACACTACCAGAGCTCCTATATAAGTAGTATCTTATTAAATATATGCAAGTATGAAACAATTATT
The DNA here is from genome assembly GCF_000298275.1 of Orycteropus afer afer. Classification (NCBI taxonomy): domain Eukaryota; kingdom Metazoa; phylum Chordata; class Mammalia; order Tubulidentata; family Orycteropodidae; genus Orycteropus; species Orycteropus afer. The sequence continues at coordinate 5,647,214 of NW_006921750.1, read as the reverse complement.
CATAGCCACATCAGGTAAGTGAAAAATCTGAGAAGTAACAGACTAAACAAATAGAGCACAATAAAATTTGCTTTCAAACTTCAATTTGAAACTTCAATTTCACAGTCTTAATTCCTGAATTTAACAAGATGCATCAAACTTTATAGATTGTTTATTTTCCATTTTACTTAACATATAGACCAATTCTTAATTTTGTTAATTCTTAATGCTGCTGTAATTGTTATAAGAAGTTATCTATGGATATAGGAAATAATGTCAATGGGAAGCATTCTATATTTCTTTAAAAATGGGTTTTTGCAATGCAAACAATTTAGAAAGAAATATTATAATTTTATACAAGGAAATGTTTATCTGCTCCCTCCAAATTAAGATTAACAGTTAAGATTCATACCAAAATGTGTCTAAAGTAGTCATCATACAAAGGTAAAAGGAATTAGAATAGGAAATAAGAAAAACAGATGTTGTTTGGACTATTCTCATTGTTTTCTATCATTTGTTCAGTGTTTATCACATTATAGATATTGTGCTAAGCAATTTATACATACAGTAACTTAGGACCTATTATTACCATTATTTTATAGGTAAGAAAATTGAGGATTAAAGAGATTAATCCAAACCTTGTCCTTAATTCAACTTCTTTGTGATTCCAGAAACAGCATATAACATCAAATTGCCTTCTCAGTAATTATTTCAATTTGAGTCATGACATCATGAAAAGTCAACAACAACTTTTTGTTACTACTAATAGCATTTGATAAGGAGACATGTCTATTATAATTAATGAGGAAGGAGATCACTATGTGTATTATACAATGCAGCTTTTCCAAGATATGTAAGGAGAAAATTGATTATTCTTACCCATGAATTCAATTCCCAAGTGGTCTGCTACACCAAAGTTAGCATGTAAAGAAAAGAAACAGAAAAACAAAAAAAAGGTTAGGAAAAATCCATACAGGATCCAATGCCTTTAAGACTGACTTCTGAGGCAAAGATGTCTCAATCTTAACTATCATTTTTTTACTAGAAATAGTTAATTTGCAAATTACAAAAAAAAAATTATATAGGGGTAATTTTCATGCTGATCAATTGTTTTCCAAAAATTATAGACTACAATTTTAGATAGAAAAGTATGTATAAATTATCAACTATGCAAGTATAAGTTTAGAAGGAGAAAAAAAGAAAAATAATTTATACAAAGAAAATTGTTACTAATATT
>NW_006921750.1:5635855-5645534 GCF_000298275.1 Orycteropus afer afer | reverse complement strand
AGGATTGCCCAACCTTCCTTCCGAGGAGTGGCTGGTGGGTTTGAACCGCCAGCCTTCTGGTTAGCAGTCAAGTGCCTTAGCCACTATGCTATCAGAGTCCATTGTATATATGTACCAAATTTTATTTATCCATTCATCTATTGATAGACCTTTTTACTACTGTAAATAATGCTGCAATGAACATTGGTATATATGTATCTGTTTTTCTTTCTTCTTTCAAAAAATTTTGAGTATATACCTAGAACTAGAATTGCTGGGCCATATATGGAAACTGTAAATTGTAAAGGTGTTTTGGTGGCACAGTGCTTAAGCCATTTGACTGCTAAGTGGAGCTCTGGTGGTGTGATGCCTAAACCATTTTACTGCCAATCAGAAGGTTGGTGGTTCAAACCCACCAGCCACTCCATGGAAAGAAGACTGGGCAATCTACTCCTGTAAAGATATACTGCCTTGGAAACCCAAATGGGATCATTATGAGTTGGAATCAACTCAGTGGCAGAGAGCTTTTTGGTTTAGCTGCTCCACAGAAGGAAGATGGGGCAACCTATATTCCTAAACATTTATCACCTTGGAAATGCAATGATGGGTTGCTATGAGTCAGAATTGGCTTGATGGTGTTCTTTTTCTTTCTTTTTTAATGGTAATTCTATATTTAACTCTTTTAGGAACCCTGATATTTTCTTTAGAGTAACTACTTGCTTAACATAAATCTGTTTGTACTATATGTTAAGGATAAATACAAGTAAAGCAGTATTTCTGCATGACAGACCCTAGATCAAGTACTACATCTGAATAACAAAACAGTGATTTGGATTTTTTTTTTCCATTTGTTAAATGAGAAATGTGTCCTTTATCAGGATTAACAATCTGATATAGGTCATAAAATCTGAGGCAAGTCACAGATACAATCTCATCTATCTGACCCTTAGTTCCATGACAAATGAACTTGACAATGTTTTCAACTAAATATAAGAAAATGTGTCCATGTCTCTCCCATGCTCATGTGATTGACAGATTTGCTTGACTTGCTAATTTCTTTTATCAACAGAGTGGTAAACAGGGGTGGTCTGGTGCCCAGACATTCAACCTCAGAGATTAGATTATTTAAATGGTAATTTATTTTAATCAAAAAGTCTGGTGGTGCAGTACAGCAATCAGTTGCTAACAAAATGGACAGCATTTGAACTCACCAACTGCTCCACAGGAGAAAGATGAAGTAGTTTACTTCCATGAAGATTTATAGCCTTAGAAAGCTTATGAGGCAGTTCTACTCTGTCTTATAGAGGTATATGAGTCAAAATCAACTTGATGGCAGTGAGTTTGGTTTGGTTATGTTCTTTTAAGCATTTAATTATTCACTATTTCATTCACTTTTTGCCAATTTATCAAATGATTTAATGATTTCTGTTACAGTAATATATTTTTAAAATAGCAATAAGTAGGAAAATATCATTCAATTTTATTTGTTTCCAAGAATAATTGTTAGGTTCCCTTTACCACTCTCTAGTAAGTAGGCTTTTCCTTCTGAGAAAATTTGAAACTTGTTACCTTGAATATATTAATGCTTTTCTTAATTATAAATTATTTATCTGATTGGCATCTATTTTAATTGTGAAACATTTATTTAAATAAGAAAGATGATAATCATGTCTTTAGAAAACAGATGCATTCCTTTCTTCACATGGCATTTTTTGATTGCTTGCTATGTGCTGCCATGCACTATGAGATAACTATTTTTATCTATATCTTTCTACCTGTGTATCTGTGTGTGTGTGTATATATATATACATATATATATGTGTATATATATGTGTGTGTGTGTGTGTGTGTGTGTGTGTATATATATATATGGCCTACTTTTATGAAAAGATAGCATTCTTATTCTCAGGTAGAATAGAAATCAGTAGGAGCCCAAGAGTGAAGCCAAAGTGAATACTTTAAACCATATTAAACTTATAACCTGTGGCCAAGAAGGAAATCAGAATTTGAAAATTATGCAAACACTGAAAGTTGTAAGTAGAAATCTTAAGAAAAAGATAAACTGTCTTCCTTAGCATAACAGCAAAGATACATCTAATTATTAGAGTCATAATTCTCAGAAATTCTATCAAGTAAGGTTGTATTTATAGTTTCAGATTTTATAAAGAAATTATTATTTTTTATAGTGAGTTAATTAGGAAAACTGAGACCACAAAACATATGAATAAAAAGCCATCTCTTATTTAAAACCTCTGTCTGTCTCTTGGACACACACACACACGCAAATACACACATGCACAGATTTCCATTCGTTTGCTAAATTGCTAAATACTGATCATGATTACAGGCTTGAAGATACTGACAGGCATTGGCTCATCCAGAATTATCAATAAAAATTATGAAGAGCAAATGACAAAAATTAATTTTGTCAGTTGAGTCACACACAGTTCATAAACCTCAACATTTCTCATAAACTTCCACTGGCTAATTCTCAAAGCAAATAACTCACCTGGGTATATTTAGGCCTTAATGAAAACAGAATGAATCATTTGTTTATTCACTCAACAAACTATGTGTCAAGAGCAGTGTATGTACTGAGAGCAAGGGACATCTAGCTTATTCAAAATCAGTTTGATTTCTCCTCTGGCACGTATTCTGTTTAATTTTCATCTTTTTTGCACTTAGAATAAATTTTAATTTTTTTAAATTCAGGTAAAAACCATATGACAAAATTAACCATTTTAAATGGTTTAAATTAACCATTAATGCCATTCAGTGGCATTCAGTTTATTTACAATATTGTGTAACTACCACTTTTATCTAGTTCCAAAATATGTCCATTATGCCATCAGGAAAGCCCATGCCTGTTAGGCAATTGCTTCCTATTCCCCATCCTGACAGCCTCTCTTAGATTAATTTGCATATATAAAATTCCAATGCTGTGGGATATTTATATTTTTTGTTATAGTTGTTGTTGTTGTTAAGTGCCGTCGAGTCGTTTCCGACTCATAGCGACCCCATGCACAGCAGAACGAAACACAGACCGATCCCGCGCCAGCCCCACAATCCCTGCTATACTTGAGCCCATCATCGCAGCCACTGTGTCAATCCATCTCCTTGAAGGCCTCCCCCTCTTTCGTCGACCCTCCATCCTACCAAGCATGACATCCTTCTCCAGGGAATGGTCCCTTCTTACAACATGACCAAAATAGGTGAGACGAAGTCTGGCCATTCTTGCTTCCAAGGAGCATTCTGGCTGCACTTCCTCCAGGACAGATCTGTTAGTTCTTTTAGCAGTCCACGGTACTTTCAGCATTCTCCGCCAGCACCACAACTCAAAAGCATCAACTCTTCTTGGGTCTTCCTTATTCATTGTCCAGCTCTCACTTGCATATGAGGTGATTGGAAATATCATGGCTTGTGTGAGGCGCACCTTAGTCCTCAATGAGATATCCTTGCTCCTCAGCACTTGAAACAGTTCCTTCGCAGTTGACTTTCCCAATGCTACACGTTGTCTAATGTCCTGACTGCTGCTTCCATTGGCATCAATTGTAGAATCAAGCAATGTGAATTCTTTGACAACCTCAGTCTTCTCTCTATCATCTGTCAGTTTGTTGTACTGTGGTAGCTCACATGTTGCTGTGATTCTGGAAGCTATGCTTCCAGTATTTCAAATACCAGAAAGTTCACCATTGTGGACAGGTTTCAGAGGAGTTTCCAGACTAAAACAGAGTAAGAAGAAAAGCCTAGTGATCTAGATCTGAAAATTAGCTGATAAAAAACCCTACGAATCACAACAGAATATTGTCTGCTACAGTGCTGAATGCTGAGCCCCATCGGTTGGAAGGCACTATGCAACAGCTGCAACAATGGTCTTGAAAGTGCCAGTGATCATGAGGGTGGTATAGGACTGGAAAACAATCCATTCTGTTATACATAAAGATGTCATGAGTTGGACATCATTCCATAGCACCTAATAATAACAATAATGTTTGATGAGCACTATGTCTGTCAGAAATGGATCTAAATATTATCTCACAGCAACTTATAAGTGTTGCTATTATTTTACATATGGGAATATTGCTCATTTTATATATGAGAAACTGAGGCATAGATAGCTTTCTCAAAACCACAGTGCTGTTAAGTAGTGGGAACATGATTGTGTTGGGAGTTGGATTTGTAGCCAGCAGTTATATTAAGAGATTATACATGCTCTCCCCAGGATGACAGAGCAGATTTTTACAAAATTATAGGGAATGAGATTACCAGGGAGGAGTCATTTAAACTACTTAAGAAAACAAATTGATCTCAAGCATCCTCAGGCATTGTATCAACACCACTTACTTGCTTACCCAAGGTTTATTAATGAAGTGCTAAAGAAGAGGGTGTTGGGGCATGCAGAGAAAGACAACCATTCCCAGTCTCAAAGGAACAAAATTGACAAATTTCTAGTATTTACTCTTTGGTAACCAAGTGGATCTCTTTATGATGATGCTTGACTAGTTAGAGTTATTTATTTGTACATGCATATTACCATTGGAAAAAGCTGTGTCTGAACATCTGCCAAACTTTGAACCAAATAGTCTTAAAATTGACAATATTTTAACAAATGTAAGTGGCTTTGCTGAAAAGCTGACACTTCATTATGATCTTAGGGCTAGGTATGTGACAAAGAAAATAAAACAAGTGTTCCATAAAGTCAAAAACTCTAAAAAGAACTTGGTTCCTGCCACATAATACTATAAGCTTATATACAGCACTGAGAGATAGGGTCATTTATCTCTGATGGTTTACTTGAAATTATGCTTGTAATGGAAATTTAAGGCTTGCATGCCCATGATTCTTTCTAAGTGAGCAATCCAAAGCCTCTTGCTTTTATGCTGACAGACAAATGTGGACTATTGATAGTTCCCCTAAGAAGTCCAGGCTGACAAGGGCAGTGAAAGCTATCTTAGACTTGATTCCAATCTCAAGGTGAGACAGGATGAGTTATTATCCAACCTGTAATAAAGAACACACTACATTTCAACACTGGGACAAAGATACTTTTATGTCAGTGTCAGTGTCTTTCCTATGTTAAAAATCACTGACAGACAATTCTACCATAGATTATTTCCAGATGTAATTAGCGGAGTCCTTGTTCATAGGGTGTGAAAAAAGCATGTCATGAAAGTACTGTTTTGTGTTTTAAAATGTTAGAATACTGGCTTAAAGTTCAAAAGGATTTTTTTCTGACAGAATCACAAAAGTCTTTTACATGTGTTTCTGGACTCTCCCAATGGTGGTTCAGTAGGCAGCATTTGTCATCTTAGTGAGGACAGCCATGTTATTCTGCATTTCTTTTGCAAATTGTGGTTTCTTATACACACTCTGTGAAACATATGCCATAGAACTATTCACTAAATTATAAACATATCAGTTATATATGGTTTATCTTAATAACTCAACTGAAATCTGCCACTTTATAGATTTCACCTGCAGATCATTGTCAAATGGCTTTTCACTGGTGACACTCTAGAAAGGGCAGAGTCCATCCACTGATATGGCAAAATTGGATTTATGAAGATGGGTCTTGAATGTTTCCTAACTCCTAACACTTGAGCTCATCACTCTATGGTAGTTCCCAGAATGATTTCAGAAAGATTTAATTGTCTCATATTCACAGTGAGTCTCTATTCTGCTTGCTTCTAGATGATACCAATCATGGACAAGATAAAGGAATGTCATATGTCAAGATATCATCATGTATGTTTCAGTTCATTTAGGAAGATAGGCAAATTAGGAAAAAATGGGATAGACCCTATAGTCTTTGATTAAAAGGAGAGCTGATGGTGGTCACTGACTCTGGTGGCTAATAGAAGCTTCAATCTGGAAAGTAATACATAGGATCTAAAAAATATGTATCCTCCAAAAAGGCTATAAATTCAAAGGACAGGGGAATAGGGTTACCACAGATTGCCAGATTATGCTGTTGTTGTTAGCTACCCTGACTCATGGCAACCTCATGTACAATAGAACATAATATTGCCCCTGTTCTGAAGCTCTTAATGATCACTGTTATATCTGAGTCTGTTGTTGCCACCATTGTGTTAACTTACTCCTTGTACTTCTCTAGCCTTCCACTATACCAGACATGATGACCTTCTCAAGTGATAGTTCTTCCTCATGATGCATCCAAAGTAAATGAGTTGAAGTTGTATACATTATTCTGTGATCCATAGGGTTTTCATTGGCTAATTTTTGGGAGTAGATTACTAAGCTTTTTTTCCTAGTCTATCTTAGTCTGGAAGGTCAGCTGAAATCTGGTCACCATAGGTAACCCTGTCAGTATTGAAAACACCAGGAATATAGTATCCAACATCATAACAACAGACAAGGTGTCACAATATGACAAAATGATGGAGGATTGAACTGTGTCATTCAAGGGAAAATGATACTTCTCAGACATTAAGACAATGTGGTAGCAAGAAACAGAGTGGTGGCCACAGGCCTGAATCTGACAGGTATTTGTTCCCATGCCGAGGCTAGCAAGAGGAAGATCATATCCCCTGAAAAGCAGGGCAGAAAGTCCTTTTCCAGCCACTTTATTCTATCCTAAAAGGAGAGGGATAATATCATATTATATTTTATCCTTTAAAGAGTTTGGATGAGACTACAGGCCAGATTCTCATCCTTATACAAACTCTTTATATTATGCTACTTCATTATATATATGTGTGTGTGTGTGTGTGTGTGTGTGTGTGTGTATACATATATATAAATATGTATGTATGTATTTTATGTATTTTATCACCACATGCATACAAAAACACAGACATTTCTTACTGAATGTATAGAAGCTCATGAATAAAATTTAGAAAGCACAAAATCATATTTATAAAAAATAAGTTTATACTATTACTATCTCCTGAAAATAATTCCTATTAACTTTTTGTTCTAATTCTTTCTAGTCTTCCCTTTACATATTGTGATAGTTGGAGCTGTGTGTCAACTTGGCTGGACAACAATTCTGTGTCGTTTAAACCATTGTGATATGGTAATTCCCATGATGGGATCAGATGAATATGTTTTGAGCAGCCAATCCATTGAAAGGGAGTTTCCCTAACGGTGTGGACTGATTCCAGTATATTTATGGACATCCCGGGAAAAGAGACATTCTTCTGTGGATCGGAATTCCGTTGTGTTGCTTACAACTGTCTGTGAGCAAACAATCCACCATTCGGCCTGGAGATCTTGGATTCATCATTTGTCAGAGTCAACAGCCAGTATACTGCCTGTCAACCTTGAGCTCCTCAGTCCCTGCAGTGGTGAGAGTCAGGAAAAGCCTCTGGCTTGATGTTAGATCCAAGAACTTTGGACTTGCCAGCTCTATGAGTGTGTGAGCAATTTTCCTAAGATACATTTCTCTTTCTCTCTATATATAAGCTTTACTGGTTTTGTTTCTCTAGAGAACTCAGTCTAACACATATATCAAATAAATTTAAAGGCAATTATGCACAATATCACCCTGCATCATGTGCATAAATCAGATGACTGTTTGTGGCCATTTCAGCTCCATAATCTCAATCCTCCTCTCACCTCTGTAACATTAGAACTGACAGCTTTTTCTAGCCTTGAGAGTAGGCTGTGGCATTATTACTCTCAGCACCCTTTCACCAGACAAGTCATCAATCACAGAGAAAGCAAAACACTTTTCCAGAAAAGCACACAGTCCAATTTTCCTTTGGCTGGGCTTTGTTATGAAATGTGATCTATTTATATTTCTTTTCAACACATCCATTGCTGATTTCAGTTCGATGGAGGTAATTTTATTTCTTATTCTTCTTCTGCTCTCTAAAGGATTGTATCTGTTCTGGTTACCTAGCTAAGGCACTTGACTGCTAACCAGAAGGCTGGTGGTTCAAACCCACCAGCCACCTCTCAGAAGGAAGATGGGACAATCTACTTCCATAGTGATACTGCCTCAGAAACCCAAAGAGTGTAGCTATGAGTCGGGTCCGACTTGATGGCACATAACAACACAACAACAGTGCCTCTCTGACAAGAATATACCACCAATGGGATGGCCTTAACAAACAGAAGTTTATTCTCTTACAGTTTAGGGGCTTTAAGTCCAAGTTCAGAGTGCCAGGCTCTAGGGGTGGGTGAAAACCCCTCAACCTTGGGGTCCAGCTCTGCCTCCTGCTGCCGGCCCACTGAAGCTAAAGGTATTTCTTCATTCAGACAGCTCCTGGCTGCTGAGGCTGACAAATCCAAGGTTGACAAGTAAAAAGGCACAGTCCCAATATTATCAAACCACATGGCAGGCTATTAATTCAAGTCCATCATAAGTCCCAAGGTCAGCAGAGCATGGCATGCTGCTGAACACAGCTGTATTCAGGTTTCAAGATGCCATAAGCTAGAGACCATTCCCAAAGCTGCTTCTGCTTATTTACAGGAAGCTGACCACATTCACTAAAACAACTACTCAGCTGCTTGTGGTAGATCCCACCATGGAGTTGATTGCCAGTCTCGTAATGGGGAATAACTACTACAATTTGCCCAGTCACTCAACCAGACCCAGCCAAGTTAACAGAAAAACATAACCACCACACATGTGGTGTGTCAAGGTTCAATTCTGGACCAGTGCACCTCATGCATTGCTACCACTTCTGTTGAAAAGGTTTCAGAGAAGCTTCCAGAGTAAGAAAGAAAGGCCTAGAAATCATCTTCTGAAAATTATCAAGTGATAATTGAATGAATCACAATCGTCTGATGCACAACTGATCAAAGGGATGGTGCAGGACCATGAATATTTTGTTCTGTTGTGCAAAAGGTCACAATGTGTCAGTAGACAACTAAACAGCATCTATCAAGAACAACAACAACAACATTTGAAGATTACTTGAGTCTTAATGTAGAAAATTCTCATAAATCTCAGAATTGAAGTGTTCTCATCTAGTTCAATCACTGTTTTATAATTCTGACCTATCATACAATCTGATATCTTGTAGATGCTCAATAAGTATTGAATGAATGAATGAGATGCTGTCTGGAACAGTCTCTTTGCCCACTCTGTGTGATGTCTGTATCTCTTTCACAGCATAATATAGCATGTTCTCTATCATCTCTGGGTTTAAGTAATTCCAAAGAACTCAACACCTCTGGTCACAAGTAAGTTGATATTAAAAAAAAACACAAAAAAACAAAACTCGTGTTTCCAGAAAACTTCCCTACATTAAAATTCAATTAATTGCTGCATATTTGAGTCTATAATTTGAGTCTATAATTATCCAAATATCTATATCTCTATCTCTATCTATCTATCTATCTATCTATATGTATGTATCTCCAAATAATTTACATATAAATTATTTAAGAAGGTCAAACATATGTAAAATTTTTATATGTAATGTTGTTGTTGTTGTTATTTGCTGGTGAGTCAGACCCAACTCATAGCGACCCCTTCTTGGGTTTCCCAGGTGTTATCACTATGGAAGTAGATTGCCCAACCTTCCTTCTGAGGAGTGGCTGGTGGGTTTGTACCACCAGCCTTCTGGTTAGCAGTCAAGTGCCTTAGGCACTATGCTATCAGAGCTCCTAAGATGGTCAAAACCAGATACAAAGTGTAGGAAAAAAGATTCCCCTTTTAGTGGAAAGAACTGGTAAGTCACTTGTTAAAATGTGTGAGTACAGTTGAGGTAATGAATATAACATACCA
>NW_006921750.1:5618200-5635755 GCF_000298275.1 Orycteropus afer afer | reverse complement strand
TTGTACCACCAGCCTTCTGGTTAGCAGTCAAGTGCCTTAGGCACTACACTATCAGAGCTCCTATTGATATGTAATGCTGTTGTTGTTGTCATGTGCCATTGAGTCATACCCGACTCATAGGGACCCCTCCTTGGGTTGCTGAGGTGGTATCACTAAGGAAGTAGATTGTCCAACCTTCCTTCCGAGGAGTGGCTGGTGGGTTTGAACTGCCAGCCTTCTGGTTAGCAGTCAAGTGCCTTAAGCACTATGCTACCAGTAATAGACTTTTGTATTTAATAGCATTCAACCATATAGGTGGTCAATTATCAGAAAAAATAAATACATTTTCCATAGCAATTAAAACATTATTATAAATGAGATTTAAAGATCTCACTGTTACTGATTTCAAACAATTTAAGCAATCTATGAAATAATTGTTGCATGTTCTATTACTGATTCTATGTTTCCAACTTCAATTTGTTTTAGTACCTATGAAGACATGAAGAGATATTATGGATAATAAATGTAATGGTTATAATAAAATGAAAGATAGCCTACTCAAAGGAGATAAGTAAACAAAATAAGGGAAAGAAGGTGGTACATGAAAAACCGTATTATATGAGTTTGTAGTTGCCATACCAACTGATTAAAGCTTTTGATAAAAATTTGTATAAGAATTGTGCTTTTAATCATAATGCTAAGTTGAACATTGTACGAGCTTCATGTTGAACACTGATTCAGGGAATTATGGACTCTACAAAAAATATCGCTCTGAACAATGAAAAAAAAAATTCACTGATATTGAGTTGGATTCCACTCATAGCAACCCTTCTTTGGGTTTCCAAGGGAGTATCTCTATGGAAGTAGATTGCCCAACCTTCCTTCTGAGTGGCTGGTGAGTTTGAACTGCCACCTTTTGGTTAGCAGTTAAAAGCCTCAGGCACTACAACACCAGAGCTCTCTGAACTATACTCCACTAAATTAAAAGCAAAGTAACTCACCCTCACATTCCAACATAGATAATAGTTTCATTAATATGGAAATCCCAGAAAAGGGCTCCTCTGCTTTCCATTACTCAAAGACAAAGGAGTCAAGCTAAAAGATTATTGGGGGACCTATGTGAGGCAAAAACTTTTTGTTCTAGAGAAATTTGCCAATATATTTATTCACAGCAGCTAAATGTAGTGATAAAGCAGAGCTGGCAGAAATCTCATCCGTGATAAAACAATAAAAGAGATAGTTCATGTTAAAGAGTAGCGATGAGATTTCATTTCAAGAAGATAAAGTGAGATTAAAACAAAGAAGAGATACTTAGGATAATGGGTAGCTGTTGAGAAAGCATAGTTTATGGTAGGCTGTATTAACTGATTCAGGATGAAGGACATAAAAAAGCGTACAAGTAAAGGCTTATTCTTAAGGGGTTGGTACCTGATACTTACAAGAAATGGTGTGGGTCAAGAGAGACCTGATAGGTCTCCACTCTTCTGGGTAACAACTCTTGGGTTTAGTAACTACTTAGTGGCCAGCCACAGTGACTTCTGCATGTCTAGCTTGTTTAGTTTTTCATTCTGGTTCATTCTGGTTGGCTTTGTTTGATTTTTTTTTTTTCTTTCAGTGCAGAGGTATTCCAAGAGATTAGACTACAGGAAGAAGAATGAGCCATCAGGATTGGAGGAAGTGTCATTAGCAGTCTGAAATATGCAGATGACACAACTTTGCTTGGTGAAAATGAAGACAACCTAAAGCATTTCTGATGAAGGTAAAAAACTGCAGCTTGCAGAGTGGATAACCCAGAGAATAAAGAAAATGAACATTCTCACATGATAAGTGGAGAAAAAAATGAAGTTGTCAAGGATTTCATTCTATGTCAATCAACAATCAATGCCCATGGGAAGAGCAGTTAGGAAATAAAATGACATATTACATTGAAAAATTTGCAGCAAAAAGACCTCTTTAAAGATCTAAAATGCAAAAATGTCACTTTGATAACTAACGCATGCCTGACTCAAGTCATGATTTTTCAATTGCCTCATATGAACATGAAAGCAGGGCAATGAGAAAAAAAAAAAAAAAAGAAGAAAAATTGATGCATATGAGTCACTGTTTTGGTGAAGAATTTTGAATTTACTGTGGACTGCCAGAAGAATAAGCAAGCAAGTCTTCGATGAAATACAACCAAATGCTTGGTGGAAGCAAGGATAGTGAAATTTTGTCTTGTTTATTTTGAATGGGAGCTCTGGTATCATAGTGCCTAAAGCATCTATCTGACTGCTAATCAGAAGGCTGGTGGCTCAAACCCACCAGCCACTCCCTGGAAGGGAGATTGGGCAATCTACTTCCCTAGTGATACCGCCTCAGAAACCCAAGGAGGGGTCGCTATGAGTTGGGTCAGACTCGATGGCACGTAATGACAAGAATCACTAGAAAAGTACATCATGCTTGATAAACTAGAAGATAGGTGAAAAATAGGGAAACCCTCAATGAGATGGATTGATATAATTGCCAAAACAATGGGCTCAAATATATCAAAGGCCACAGAGATGGTGCAAGACTGGGTAATGTTTCATTTGTCATGCAAGTCGTTGCTATGAGGTGGAGTCAACTTGATGGAAACTAGCGACAAAAACATTCATTTGTAGGGAAATAATCATAGTATCACAAAAATTTCTTTAAATACAGAGTTACCTACATATTTCAAGTTTCCCTGTAATTAAAAAACAAACAAACATAAACAAAAAAAATACCCCTTTGTCAAATGCTCTAAGCAATCTCTTTTGCCAGCACTTGCCCAAGCAGGCCGTATACTCACACACATCATGCTTTTGTTCCAGTCGTGAGCTTGTCTTAAGTATCTTTCCTGATGGACTCTTACATCTTCCACTAAAAATTTCACCCAATCTTTCAAGATTTAACTCCTCTTAGAACCATCTTTGATAGTCTTCAATAAAGTTACCTGTTCCATTTTTCAATGAATGTTAATGGAATCTCTTTAGCAAACAGGTTATTATATCTGGAATTATAACTAGTAGGAACGTATCTATACCATAATTAATTAGATGAACTGTGATCCCTCTTTCCTTGCCCAATCCCAATATCAGGTACCAAGTTAATACTTGTTGAATCTTTTCTCATAATCCTACAAATTTTCTTTTTCATTGTAAATATATATTTTTGGAAGTTTCCTAAACTATTCAAATAAGCCATAATTTAAATTTTTTATTTCTGCTCAGGTCATATTTGCCTTCTCAGATTTTCTGGGCATTTCCAACAGGTTTCATTAAACCATACACACACAGACACAAACAAAAACTCTATATTTGTGGTTGTACGATTTATTCCTCACTAGATTTTTAATCATCTGCGGGAAAAAAAAAAAAAAGTAATATCTTTTCCCATTCTAACACCACCGCAGTCAACAGAAATTCACTCAGAGAGCTATTCATACAAGATCTTCATATTTTAATGTCTTTTAAAAAAAATAATCAAGTAGCATTCAGAGCACCAGTGTTGCAGATAGAAACGTCCAGAAGGCCTTTCATCCTTAGCTACTTGTGGCAATCACGTTTTCTTCTGTGGTCATCTCTCGCTTCTCCTCCCAGTGACGGAACCCTAGCTGGGGGATGAATGAAAGTACTTCAGCACAACATGCTTCCTGAGAGCTCCATATCTGTGGACAAGCTGTTTTCTTTTGTTCTTTGAAGATGCAGCTCAAACACTTCCAAGAGACTAGGTTAGGCATCCTCTCCATTAATACTTTGTAGTTGGAATTCTATCTTGTAATCATTTGTCTAGCAACCTCATCACTAAGTTGACTATGCATCCTGTTGGCAGATAGTAACTGCACAAATATTATTTATTTTTTTTTTACTGATTGAATATACTTATGGATGGATAATGAATATCTGAATGTATCAATTAATTTGTTAGTTGAAATGCAAATATCATATTGTCTAATATTTGACATTGTGGTCTTCCAATGATACATAAAATGAAGGTATTGGCAATGAAATGTGGCAACCATATGGTGTCTATTGTTGCTATATTTCATTGTTTCATTTTAACAAGATAACATATTTCAATATTGGGTAACACTTCAATTTATTTTTAATGCCGTTAGTTCCCCCCCCCATAAATACCTCTGATATGCGAGTAGTTCTATAGCTTATGATTCTTATGCTGTATATTTTGTTACCAACTTTAAAAATCATATTAATTTATACTGCATAAACCCCTGAAAACCTGGGATTATTTAATAATGAGTATAACAAATGACACACTTGGGTTTACTAATGGATTTATTACTCTTGCAGATTTAAAATGTAGCAATAGACTGAAATTCTTTTTTTCACAAATGTGTAATCAACTGAGAGTGTTATTTGTCTCATTTAAACACAAAGAACAATCCTTTTGCTACCTGATTTCTAAATCCATACATAGTAAATAATATATGGACTAAATTTTGTCTCCTTCATTGAGTACGATTAAAGACATGCATATTAAACTAGGAGAGCTTTCTACCAATAAAGACTTCTCCCAAGTAACTGGGTTATTCTTAGAAGTCTAGAAAAAAAAAAGAAAAAAGAAAACCTCTTTATTAAAATAATGGAAGAAATAATTATTAAATATTGCCTATAATGGGAGCTCTGGTGATATAGTGCCTAAGGCATTTGACTGCTAACCAGAAGGCCGGCAGTTCAAACCCAGCAGCCACTTCTCAGAAGGAAGGTTGGGCAATCTGCCATTAGCTGGGCACTCAGTTGAGTGCATGTAAGTTTTTTATCCTCAACCTCTCACTACCATTTTTTGTAGTACAGGCAAACCCTGGATTATGAGTGAGTCACATTCCTAAATTTGTCTTTAAGTTTAATTTGTACTTAAGTTGGACATTTAGGTATGGTTCGTAAGCAATATCAGTTAGTCTTAGTATATACATATATATATATATATATATTTGTTGTTGTTATGTGCCATCGAGTCGGCCCCGACTCATAGCGACCCCTCCTTGGGTGTCCGAGGCAGTATCACTACGGAAGTAGGATTGCCCAACCTTCCTTCCGAGGAGTGGCTGGTGGGTTTGAACCGCCAGCCGTCTGGTTAGCAGGCAAGTGTCTTAGCCACTATGCTACCAGAGTTCCTATATATATAATGTACCTTTCTGTGCATAAAAAAAAAAAAAAGAAAGAAAGGAAGAAACACTTCCAGGTGTACTAAAACACCTTTAACATAATAATACAGTAACAATAATAATAATGTTTTGATGCACATTGCAAATTAGTGCCCATTTGTTATTACAAATATGTATGTAGCTTAAATTTTCAATATAATATGCTTTAGGGAGGTTGGTTTGTAGCTACAAGCATACTCATGGCAACCTCAAGCATAATGAAGCAAAAACTTCCTGGTCCTGATCAGACTGTTCTGATCCATAGGGTTTTCATTAGTCAATTTTTGGAATTAAATCACCAGGCCTTTCTTCATAATCCCTCTTATTCTAGAAGCTCTGCTGAAACCTAGTCAGCGTCATAGCAATAACCAATGCTCCACTGACAGACAGGTGACAGCTGAGCATATAGTTCATTGGCAAGAAAATGAATGAAAGTCTCCCACATAGAAGGTGAGAATTCTACCATTGAGCCACTGTTGACTCTTATTAGTGAGACCCAAACCAAACCAAACTCACTTTCATTGAGTCAATCCCAACTCGTAGTGACTATTCCTTAGGTTTCCGAGGCAGTATCTCTATGAAGTAGATTGCCCCATCTTCCTTTGGAGGAGTGGTTAGTGGGTTTGAACCACCAGCCTTCTGATTAGCAGTCAAATCCCTTAGGCACTATACCACCAGAGGTCCTATTAGTGAGATAGCGTTTTCAAAATGGTCTGCTGATGTCAGAAGCTAAGTAGGGATAAATTTAGAAAATTCTAATTTTATCTCACTTAAACATTAGTAAGAGAATTAATAGAGTCTACAACACTCTTCCTTGAAACTTCCACTTTAAAATTTTGCACCTGAGAGCCTACATGGCATACACCTTTATTCATCCTTATAGTATCATTCCTAAAGGTAGTATATTATATGTAGGAGAACAATAATATTTAGAGAAATTAGTTAATTTTCTCAAGCACTAATCATTCTTGCTGACTAAGTATAGACTCTGGGGACAGGTAGACTATAGAGCTCCCCTACTCCGAACATTACACTATAGGACAAAATGGAAGATGAAGACATGCAAGGTCTTGAGAGATGGGCCTCATATGTACCAAGGGGGAAAGAAGCTATGCAGATCAATTTGTTCTTCATGCATATAAGAGGCACAGTCATTGAAATCCTGACATGAATGGGTTTTGATGTTACAAAGTGTATAAGGTGTACTGATGAGATTTGTGAGTCAATGAATGAAAACATGACAGGAATTAGGACATCTCAGCAGATAACAATGGATAGGTGAGGGCACAGAGAATCCCTGCAACCCACAAACACAGCCCTCCAACCACAGAGATAACTGGCCAACCTAAGCCAGACCTTCCCTAGAACTTTGAAAAAAAGCCCCAGTAACAGGAGCCACTTAAATTAACAAGATTATACTTTTCTCTGATGTAGTGAAATGAAAACTTGAAATAGAAAATAAAGAAATTATATAATTAAATATAGTTTTATTCCTTTGAGAGTTTATTCTATTCAGATTCTCCTCTACACAACTTTAATGTCTTAATTTATTTGAAACTTCAGCAACTTTTTGAAGCATGTACTATTTTCCTTACATTTTACAAATAAAACTTAGGCACATAGAGGTTAACTGATATTGTGGACTTTTACCTGCAAATGCTAGGATCACAACCTAGGCAAATTTGTTTCAAGTATCTACTCTTTGAACTACTACATAAAAGTCTTCTTATAATAAGAAAATATATGCTATATTTTGTATACTGAGATTTATGCCTGCTTATAGATGTCATTTATCCATTACAAAATTAAAATTAAATGCTGTCATCTTATTTCTTCAGTTTTACTTTATTTAAACATTTAAACTTTTATTTTTCAAATGGCATTTATTGTTGTTAAAAAAATTGGAATATAAAATAAGATAATTTATATTGTAACAAAATAAAATACCTAAATTACTCAGTGTAAACAAATTTTCAAAATGTTCTGTGGGGTTTTAAGTTGTTAAGTACTTGCTATTGAATTGTTCTTGCTATGAGTATTTTATATTATTGAACCAAAAAATTTTACATTGTCAGGGTCAAATCGGCTTGAATATCTGTTTCAAGTAATTGACTTCTTTCTATTAATAGATAGATGGTGAACATTAGATAAAGGGCTTAGAGCACTAGAAGATTTAGATGAAGACCATTTTCACCTTCCCCAAGTTGAGCCTTCTCCAAAAAAAAAAAAAAAATATGACGTTCATTTGTTCATTTGCTCCTTGTAGTGACTAAAATGTGACAAAACTTGCTGGGCCGAGAAACACCCATCAGTGGTATGAGCAGGAGGAGTGAATGGTGTGATAACTGATGACTCCTTTGCTTTAGATGACTGCTTGACCACAGCTAGCCAAATTCTCCACTGACATCAACTTCATTTATTCCTTTCAGTAGTAACAGTCAGTATCCACTGATTAGCTATCTCTATTAAGGCAGTAAGCCAGTCCTGGGACCAGCGGAAGGTGGGAGTTTGTGTGGAGTCCCCTGTGGGGCAGGCTGGATAAGGGAACAGGGTGAGGGAGACTAGGAAATGAGAAGAGCAGGTTGGAACAGCTAAGGGAGACAAACTTATCTATCAGTTTTTTATACTGTGGTGGCTTAAGTGTTGCTGTGAGGCTGGAGGCTATGCTACTGGTGTTTCAAATGCCTGTCTACCGGTTACCCATGGTACACAGATTTCAGCAGAGCTTCCAGACAAAGACAGATTTGGAAGAAGGAAGAGGCCATCTACTTCTCAAAGAATTAGCCAGTGAAAACCTTGTCAATAGCAGTGAAACACTGTCTGATATATTACTGGAAAACTTTTTGAATAGCCCTGAATCATTGTGCGATATAGTGCCAGAAGATGAGCCCCTCAGGGTGGAAGACACTCAAAATATGACTGGGGAATGGTGACCTCCTCAGAGTAGAGCTGACCTTAATGACGTAGCTAGACTAAAGCTTTTAGGACCCCTATTTGCTAATGTGGCATATCTCAAGATGACAAGAAACAGCTGCAGTCATCCATTAATAATCAGAACATGAAATGTAGGAAGTATGAATCTAGGAAAATTGGAAGTTGTCAAAAATTAAATGGAATGCAAAATGATCAATATCCTAGGCATTAGTAAGCTGAAATGGACTGGTTTTGGCCATTTTGAATCAGATTATCGTATGATCTACTATGCTGAGAATGACAAATTGAAGAAGAAGGGCATGACATACATCATCACAAAGAATGTCCCAGGATCTATCCTGAAGTACAATGCTGTCAGTGATAGGATAATATCCATACATCTCCAAGGTAGACCAGTTACTACTACTATTTTTCAAATTTACACACCAACCCCCAAAGCCAAAGATGAGGAAATTGAAGATTTTTATCAACTTCTGCAGTCTGAAATTGACTGACTATGCAATGAAGATGTGTTAATTATCACTGGTGACTGGAATGCAAAAGTTAGAAACAAAGACGAATCACCAGTAGTTGGAAAATATGCCCTGGATGTTAGAAATGACACTGGAGATCTCATGATAGAATTTTGCAAGACCAATGACTTATTCATTACAAATACCTTTCTTCAACAACACAAATGACAGCTATAAATGTGCACCTCATCACATGGAGTACACAGGTATCAGATTGACTACATCTGTGGCAAGAGGCAATGGAGAAGCTCAATATCTTCAGCCAAAACAAGGCTAGGACCTGATTGTGGAACTGCTTATATGCAAGTTCAAGTTGAAGATGAACACAATTAAAATAAGTCTATCAGAGCCAAAATATGACCTTGATTATATCCCTCCTGAATTTAGAGACCATCTAAACAATAGATTTGATGCATTGAACACCAATGATTGAAAACCAGAGGAATTGTGGAATGACATCAAGAACATCATCCATGAAGAAAGCAAAAGGTCATTAAAAAGACAGGAAAGGAAGAAAAGACAAAAATAGATGTCAGAAGAGACTCTGAAACTTGCCCTTGAATGGAGAGTAGCTAAAGCAAATGGAAGAATCGACAGGGTAAAAGAGCTGAACAGAAAATGTCAAAGAGCAGCTCAAGAAGACAAAGTCAATTATTAAAATGAAATGTGCAAAGACCTGGAGTTAGAAAACCAAAAGGGAAGAACATGGGTAGCTTTTCTCAAGCAGAAATAACTGAGGAAAAAGTTAAGCCTCAAACTGCAATACTGAAAAATTCCATGGGTGATATGTTGAATGATGCATGAAACATCAAAAGAAGATGGATGGAATACAGAGAGACATTATACCAAAAATAATTGGTAGAGAATCATCCATTTCATGACGGGACATATGATCTAGAACCAATGGTATTGAAGGAAGAAGTTAAAGCTGCACTGAAGCAATTGGTGGAAAACAAGGCTCTGGGAATTGACGGAATACCGATTGAGATGTTTCAACAAAAGGATGCTACATGGGAGACACTCACTTGGCTATGCCAAGAGATTTGGAAGACAATTACCTGGTTAACTGATTATAATAATATTTATACCCATTCCAAATAAAAGTGATCCCACAGAATGTGGAAATCATCCGACAATATCATTGAATCATATGCAAGTAAAATCTTACTGAAGATAATTAAAAAATGGTTGCAGCAGTATATTGACAGAGAACTTCCAGAAATGCAATCTGGATTCAGAAGGGGATGTGGAGCAAGGGATATCAAAGCTGATGTCAGATGGATCTTGACTCAAAGCAAACAGTACTATAAAGATGTTTACTTGTGTTTTCCTGACTATGAAAAGACATTTGATTGTGTGGGTCATAACAAATTGTGGATAACATTGAGAAGAATTGGAATTCCAGAACACTTAATGGTACTCATGAGGACCCTGTACATAGACCAGGAGTCCGTCATTCAAAAAGAACTAAGCAATATTGCATTGTTTAAAATCAGGAAAGGAGTACATCAGGGTTGCATCTATTCACCATACCTATTCAATCTGTATGCTGAGCAAATAATCTGAGAAAGTGGACTATATGAAGAAGAACATGGGATCAGTATTGGAGGAAGGCTCATTAACAACCTGAGATGCACAGATGACATAACTTTGCTTGCTGAAAGTAAGGATGACACAGAGCACTTCCTGATGAAGATTAAAGACTGTAGTCTGCAGTATGGATTGAACCTCAATAAAAACAAACCCAAAATCTTCACAACTGGCTCAGTAAGTAGATCATGATAAATGGAGAAAAGTTTGAAGTTGTCAAAGACTTTATATTATTTGGTACTACAATCAATGCCAATGGAAGCAGCAGTCAAGACATCAAAAGACATATTGCATTGGGCAAATCTGTTGCAAAAGACCTCTTTCAAGTGCTGAAGAGTCTCCTTGAAGACTAAGGTGGACATAATTCAAGCTATGGTATTTTCAGTTGTCTCATGGCATAGTGCCTAAGATATTTGACTGCTAACCAGAAGGCTGGTGGTTCAAACCCACCAGCCACTTCTTGAGAGGAAGGTTGGGCAATCTACTTTCATAGTGATACTGCCTCAGAAACCGAAGGAAGGGTCCCTATGAGTCAGATCTGACTTGACAGCAGTGAGTTTGATTTTTGGTTTGGTCATATACATGTAAGAGATGTACAATGAATAAGGAAGACCAAAGAAGAGCTGATGCTTTTGAGTTGTGCTGTTGGCAAAGAATGCAGAAAGTACCATGGACTGCTAAAAGAACTAACAAATCTGTCCTGAAAGACATGTGGCCAAAATACTCCTTGGAAATGAAAATAGCCAGACTTTATCTCACCTACTTTGGTCAAGTTGTCAGAAGGGACCATTCTCTGGAGAAGGACATCATGCTTGGTAAAGTAGAAGGTCAATGAAAGAGGGGAAGGCCCTCAACAAGAGGGATTGACACAGTGGCTGCAACGATGGGCTCAGGTAGAGTAGGGATTATGAGGATGGCAGAGGATCAGGCTGTGTTTCATTCTGTTGTATGCAAGGTCTCTATGAGTCAAAGATAACTCAACAACACATAAGCAACAGCAACAACAATTAAGGTGAAAGTTGTTGTAGATTTGTTCATAAAAACTGGTCTCTATTATTTCTACCAAGTTTTCCTCTATAACTGCAATGCTCAGTCTGATCTCATGCTCCCATTCCAAGATGTACTCCACCACCAACCAGGCTCAAGTAAATTCACCTTCATCCTGGTAGGTTTTGCTATCATGTCCTCCTCACTTATGCATCAGTTCCACCTTTGCCACCTATCTACCCATCAATCAGAGTGATCTGTTTAAAACTAAACTCTGATCACATTAATCATTTACTCAATAATAGCCTCCTATATCTTCCCACCTCATTCAGAGTACATCTCAATGTCATTAAAAAAAAAAAAAAAAATCTAAAATGGACCTATAAAATGTACCACTCCATTAATTCTCTGACCAAATTCCTACCATTCTCCCTCTTGCTTACTCCAGTCAACCACACTGAATTCTTAGCATTCCTCTAACCCAGAAGTGTTCTTCCTAGGAGCCAAGGACTGGCTGCTCCCACTGCCTATAATGCTCTTCCTCCAGATGTGTATATGACTCAATATATTCTTTCTTCTCAGCTCAAATGACATTTTATCAGAAATCATGTTATACAAAATAGTCTTTCCTACCACTTTATACTACTTTCTTTTACTCCTTAGAATTTGTCACAACATTAGTAGTACACAACGTACAGCTTTATTTGGTAATTTTCTATTTCCATCCCTACACATCCCTGGAATTTAGAGGTTCATGAGAAGTAAGCTCTTTCTCTGTGTTATTGTTATTATTGCTTAAATCTTTGTATCTATGGCTTCTAGAATACTGTCTGGTGCAAGGTAGGTACTCAATATATATTTTTTGATTGACTGAACGGAATTCATCACAATGAAACCCAGGTCAAGAGACAGTTTATCCTTTACTATTTTACAGCCCTTCCTTTATCAGATATACTCACAACCCCAATAATTGTTACTCATTTCACTGCTATTCTTCCTTCTTTGTATGCAATTTTATCTCTTATATCCATTTAAGGAGCTCTGGTGGTGTAGTGGTTAAGGGGTTTGCCTGCTAATTAGAAGGTCAGCAGTTCAAACCCATCAGCAACTCTGGAGAAGGAAAATGGGGCAATGTGCTACCATAAAGATTTACCACCTTGAAAATCCAATGGGGGGTTACTATGCTTTGGAATCAACTTGATGGCTGTTTTTTGTTTTTTTTTTAATATATCCATGTGAGATTGCTTTTTTTTTTTTTTAATTTAGACCTTTAGCAAATATTATTCAATGCCTGTTATATAACACACTCAATGAAATTCTATGAGAATATTAGAATGATTTTTTTAAAATGAAACTTCCCTACCTTAAACGCTATGAAATCAATATATAATTTCTAAACTCAGATTTAGCCAGACACTACCTTTGAATTTTTAGCAGTTCTTTGTGAGTTAACATGAAGTAGCTTTCTTTTCTATTTCTGCCATATCCTGAAGAATAATCACCACCTAAGCATTCCTCAGAATGAGTTCTATTTGTTTGTACAAATGCATTTTAATAGGTCTTAGGAGGGCAGCAGTATTATCTGCTGCTATAATTCCTCACATTTTTGAATCTTCAAATTGAACATTCTCTTAACATTGTGGTCTTATTATCTTCTGTTTCAGAGATGCTTCATGTCTCTTTTCTAAATTGTGTACCAAGCCCTCCTGCTATCTCTTTCTTCTCCTGTAGCTCCAATCAATTGGTTAGGAAAAATCCTATGAGAGTCTCTTCAAAACAGAGTGTTTATTCTGATCATAATGGAATCTACTGCATAACTAAAAAGATGCTTTTCATTTTTTAAATTTTTCTGAATTTATAACCCCACCCAGGAAAAAAGATGAAATTGCTGGGAGGAAATTCATCTCCATTAGGGTAATCATGAAGTACCAAAAAACTAGGGAGTAATTTTCAACAGTGGACTGTTGACCATCTGTATCAGAGTCATCCATAGTGCTAGGTAAAAATGCAAAGTCTATGAGTAGTATTTTAATAAACTGTCAAGGTGATTGTAATGAACTTTTAGTTTGAGATCCACTAAACTCTTAGTGTATATGTAGGTAGGCATATTTTATGGTATCTTAAAAGTTAAACTGATTAATCACCTTTATCCTTTCCAGTATTTTTGGTGACTTGCTTTCACAGAAATATTTAAGTGGGTAAAACAAAACACTCACTGTATTATATTCTTTTCATTTCAACCCTTGTGCTAAAATATTTGCTCTCCCCTGTCACTTTTTCTCTACTGAATATTTGCAAAGTCCTGAAAACACAATTTTGCTTTCCTTCTTCTTTTTTCACTTTCTCCTCTTTCCTATACCAAGTTTATTCATTTTCCCCAATTTATGTCCCTCTTCTATCAGCTATTTGTTAGGAATTGTAACATCAAGTCTGCCTTCCTAACTGCCAATATATGTTTTTAATTTCCCCTGTGCTTTACTTGCATAAGCACAAATTGACATTTTTCTTCCAGTATTCCAATTTATTTTGCATATCGGCAATTCTTCATTTTCAATCACTATATATATGTGAGAAAGGAAATAATTTTGGCCTCATTAGGAAGAAACTTATTCAGTAGGAAAATCTCAATGGACTATTGTCATAGTTTGTTGCAGAACAATATTACAGCTCCATCAACTAAATTTTATTCCCTGATACACAGGGAAGAAGATAGGTAATATTTATTCATCATCTTTTATGTCAAGTTTTGTACTTAGCACTACTACTTGTGTATATAAACCCAGAACAGGCCTGTACAACTTGAAGTCCTTTAAATTTTCACCCCATGTTTTGACAATTTGATAAATAGAAGCAACAGAATCTGTTACTTCAGTGCTGCCTTAGATAGCCCCTCATTGTTCTTTGTTGTTGTTGTTGTTGTTATGTGCCGTCGAGTCAAACCTGACTCATAGCGACCCCTCCTCGGTCTGGTTAGCAGGCAAGTGTCTTAGCCACTATGCTACCAGAGCTCCTCATTGTTCTTTAGGGAAACAAAATCTTTATTTTTGCAAAAACTGTCTCAATTGGCATTTTAGTTATTGTAATATATATACAGTTCCTTATTTGAATGGAAATTGTGAAACTCTTTTGCATCCTAGGAGATAAACTGTTTGTAGAATTATGTAAAATGTTGTTTAAATTTCAGACAGAATTACATCAGTAGGGACTGTTTCCTTACATTCTAAATAAGAACATGGAATCTCAGTGATGTTATGTAAATTGTCCAAGATCATAAAATAGGTAAATAATAGTGTGAATTTGAACTCAACAGTGTGTGACTCCAGATATATGTTGCATTATCAAAGGTGTAAAATTACTTTAATTATGGCAAGTCCTGGGGTCAAACTCAGAATTTAAATTCCAAGAATAACTCTTTTCCCAACACATGATCTGCTTCCGAAGGATGTTTTTATATGAACAAAGAGAGTTTAGCAATACTGTATCAATAGAACTTAAGTACTTCATAGGGCATCATAGGGCAGAGTACATCACTGTATAGAATGAGATTTAATTAGAAGTAGACACTTAGGGAAATGTTTTTGAAGCAAACAGATAAGGCACATAAAAAGTAACTCACCAGATCATGTTAGCTGGCATGCTTTTATATTTTCTTCCATTGTCTGTAATTCACCAGACTTCCTTCAC
The DNA here is from genome assembly GCF_000298275.1 of Orycteropus afer afer. NCBI lineage: Eukaryota > Metazoa > Chordata > Mammalia > Tubulidentata > Orycteropodidae > Orycteropus > Orycteropus afer. The sequence goes on along the minus strand of NW_006921750.1, from coordinate 5,620,905 downwards.
TGTATAGATAATTCACCTCAGTTATTTGTAAAATTAGTGACTTTAGTCAATTTCCATGTGTCCTTACATATATTGCTCTACAGATCTCATCAAATAAACAAAAATTATGTTTCCATTATAATTCTATTTGTTTCCAGCTCTTCTTTAATATAATGTATTTCATCTTATATATATAGACCATATCCAGATTGGTTTATATTGATTAAAGGCTGGTTATCATCTTGATAAATTGTATCTTTGTCATGATTTAATGTCCCTCTTTGTTCTGATTCATCTCATTAGGTTACATTGCAACCTGATGCTAGTACTTCCTTTTTTCCTTTGTTTTCACTTTTTTTTTGGTTGATGACATTAATCGAGTGCAAACTATAAAACATTACTGAACGAAATTATATAAGACTTAAATAAATAGAATATTCCTTGCTCATGGATCAGAAGACTTAATATTGTTAAGATGTCATTGCTGTCCAAAGCAATCTATAGATTCAAAGAAATACCTGTCACGTTTCCAACAGCCTTATTTGCCAAAATAAAAAAGGCAGTCCTCACATTTATGTGGAATTTGAAAAGGCCACAGATACCCAAAGCAGTCTTGAAGAATAACAAATGAGGACTCACACCTCCTGATTTCAAAAATACAATTTTGTTTGCTTGTAAGTAATGATATCTCTTCCCCCATCCCTCTATTTTCTACTTTCAGTTATCATTTAAGTGTATTTCTTGTCAACAGCACATTACTCTGCTTTGTCTCCTCACCTAATTTCTATCTTTTAATAGAACAACTCAGTTGTTCACATTGTCATAGTAACTTATTTTCTTAAGTTTATTCTTCCTGAATTCCAATCTTTGTTAAGCATTTTATATTGATATTTCTCTTCTTAAATTTACTAATTCAAAAAATATGTTTAAGAGTTCAGTGTGTGCTATTCTAGATGCTTGGGACATGTCATGAGCAAAGCAGACACAAATTCCTATGTGTCAAAGATACACAATAATCTATTAATCAGATCACTTCATTGCCTTCTTCATCAGTAGGATCACACAGGAAGATGATGTTTCTCCACAGCTCTTGTGTGTACAATCATGTGACTGAGTTCTGCCCAATGTAAAACAAGAGATAAACTCCTGGCATAGTTTAAAAACTCTTTGGTATGTTGTAGATGAACTGTATGTTACTGAATGGGTTCCTGCTGGGTTCTGTCAGAGTGGAGCCTAGTACTCCTCTCTGCTGCACCATAGTACTCAACATTTGGCTATGATGAGAGAATGAAAATAAGACTTTGTTGTGTCAAGGAACAAGTTTGATTTATTTGTCATAGCAATTAGCATACTCTGAATAATACAGAAAAATATATGAGGCAGATGCGATAAACTCTAATTTCAGACATGTACATACTAATTCGTATATAGTTGAAGCATCTGTGTTTGTGATCTGCCTCTGCTACTTGTTCTATGTAAGTGTAAACTCAATGATATTCTTACGTCTTCATGCTTGTAAGATATCTACACCATGACGTTTGGCAAATCATTGGTTACTGTGCTTTCTCTCTGTTCTGTATATTGTTATTGTTGTTATGTGCTGTCTAGTTGGACCTGACTCATAGAGACCCCTCCTTGGGTTTCCAAGGCATTATCACTATGGAAGTAGATTGCCTAACTTTCCTTCCAAGGAATGGCTGTTGGGTTTCAACCACCAACCTTCTGGTTAGCAGTCAAGTGCCTTAGGCACTACGCTACCAGAGCTCCTGTTCTGCATATTAGGAACTTTTAATACATCCCCATTGTCTACAAAAATAGACACATTATTTCTATAAAAAACTCATTGCCTTTCAGTTGTTTCTTACTCATAGCGACCCCTGTTTGGGTTTCTGAGGCGGTATCTCTAGGGTAGTAGATTGCCCAATCTTCCTTCTGGAGGAGTGGCTGGTGGGTTTGAACTGCCAGCCTTCTGGCTAGCAGTCAAATGCCTTAGGCACTATGCCACCAGAGCTCCCATAAAGGGCAAATTAGTAAACAATTATAGGGCATACAGGTTTTTTTTTTTTTTTGCTATTACTCAACAATATCATAGCACAAAAGCATCCAAAAACATATGTGGGCAAGTTTTGCTATGTTAAAATAAGTTTTACTAAGAAAAATGACATTTAAATTTCATATACTATTCATGTGTCATGAAATATTATTCTTATTTTGATGTTTTTCAACCATTTAATGATAGGAATGGTATTCTTAGTTCAGAGGTTATACAGAAAGAGTTGGTAAACTAGATTTACACTGCAAGTTTGCTGACCCTTACTCCAAACTTTCCCTTTTGGAGGGACTCAATCCCCGGTTCAAGTTTTTCTTTCTACAATCAGAAAAAAACCCTCTGAGTATGTAAGGACTGAATTTCACCAAAGCAAGACATTCTTTTTTTCACCATCCATTCTACCACCCCAATAGTGGTTCAGAGTTCTAGAGAAATCGGAATTTTGGAAAATATTTGAATGTCTTCTGAAGATTCTTGCTTTTCATATGGATGTCTTGCAAAGCTCATGGCAGGATGATAACACTAAATGACCTCCCTTATAAATCAGAGCATGAACAAGACTGAGGACAAAAATCGTTTCCGTTCCAGGAAAGAATCTTGAAATCAAATCAGCCTCTTCCACCTGCTCCTACATATATATATATATATATATATATATATATATATATATATATAT
>NW_006921750.1:5605598-5617724 GCF_000298275.1 Orycteropus afer afer | reverse complement strand
AATATTTGTCCTTCTGTGATTGACTTATTGTCCTCCAAGTTCATCCACATTATGCAGTGTTGTAGATTCTACATTATTGTTTAAGATTGCATAAATTCATTGTGTGTATATACCATAGTTTGTTTATTCATTCCTCAGTTGATGGACACTTACTTTGTTTCCATCTCTTTGTTATTGTGAATAGTGGTACAATGAACATGGGTGTGCATATATCTATTCGTGTCCTGCCTCTCACTTCTTTAGGATATATACCTAGTAATGGGATGGCTGGATAAAATGGTATTTCTATTTCCAACTTTGTAGGGAATCACCATACTGCTTTCCACAGTGGTTGTATCATTTTTCAGTCCCACCAGCAGTGTATGAGCATCACGATCTCTCCACATCCTCACCAGCATTTGTTATTTTCTGTCCTGTTGAACTTTGCTATTAATTTTGGGACAAGAAGGCATCTCATGGTTGTTTTGTTTTGCATCTCTTTAATGGCTAATAATTGCAAACTTTTCTTCACGTATTTGTTGGCTGCCTGAATATCTTCTTTGGTGAAGTATCTTTTCATGTCTTTTACCCATATTTTAATTGGATTGTTTACCTTTCTGATGTTGAGATGGTGGCATGGATTTTTTTTTCATAAATTTTAGAGATAAGTCCATAAAATCTGCATTTTTAAATAAAAAATTGAAAGAAACTGATACATTTCAACAAACTTGACTGTGGTGATTGCTATTTTGGAATGTGCTCTGTCTGATCAGAGATCATCTAAGTATGTGAAATTCCATGTCCAGCTGCCTGGGAGAGTAATCATTATGAAAACATGGAGTGCATGAAAATACAAGGGATTGAGAGGTCTTTGCTGAACTTACACACAGTATTACACTGAAGCCATTGCTGGGATATGAGTGTGTATGGAACATTCTTTCTAACCATGACTGCTAAAAGCAGCTCCCAAGAAACAAGATTAAAATATCAAGGATGATGAAAGAATCCAAGCATAAGATCAAGATGTTTTCCTGAAAGAAGGTGGGAGCTTCATTCTTCTATTACATAAATCATTGCTAATAAGATAACCAATGTACATTAAAAAAAAAAAAATCTTTAGCACTTTGGAAAATAAAGAGGGATCAAACTGAAGATGCAAATCATAACTGCAAAAACTCAGAGGAGAACATTGTTTCAAAACATGGAGATAGGCTCCAAATGTGTTTTCCACTTGAAGTAGCTTTAAGAGGCAAATGGAACCTAAAGAAAGATGACTAAAATAATTAAGACTAAGATATTGCAGCAGGGGCATCTCAGTGACTGAGCTCTCAGCATCTCCTGACCACCCTCTCCAGTCCCAACAGGTTGGTATTAAGCAGCAGATACATTCCTTTTCAGGTAGAAGTAGTAAGAATAGGCATCTTGGAAAATTGGTGATACTCAGCAGGAAAGAAGAGCATTCATAGCAAGAAGATTAGGGCATTTATAATGTTTCTTTTGCTCTCATAACTCCCCAAAATATGTATTTATTAAGTTCAAAGGTCTGTTTTATGATTTTGGCTTTCCTTAAATGACTAAGGATTAGTCTCTGTCTTTGCAATTCACTATTACTTTCTGCCTGTAATACTTGAAAACAGCAGCAACTTGGGCGTGGGTAGCAAAAGTTTCCATGAGAGTTTGTTTCCCTTTGGACCAAGGCCAGAGAAATAATACAGACAATAATTAGTGAAGAGGACCCAATACTAAGCTCCCCAGGGAACAGGAAAGTGATTTAAGTTTTCCTGATACAAGCTCAGGGCAGGGCTAAGGATAAGTAAGGACATCAGCAATTCAGTTTTTGGGAACAGACAGGAACTGAAACCAGCAAAGAAGACAAACCCTGAAAGTTAACAACTGTCTTTCAACAAATGCATAATGCTGTAATAATAATTGATGAGCTGGGTATGGTATACCCAGCGCAACATAGCTACCAATTTGTACTCAATTTTTTTTCCCTTTTTTTTTTTTTTTTTCAAAAAGCTGTAGTATATTATACAAAGGAACAGACAAAGTAAATGGTTTTATTATTTCTCACAACCTGGCTTCGTCTTCACTGTCCAGTGTGTGAAGTGGAATAGAAGATAGGAATATTAAATCAGCCATATTTTTTCTTTTGTCACTTCTTAATCTTTAAAAATCACACTCAAATTTCAGTAGCTTGCTCCTTCCAAATAATTTAATTTAGAATAACCAGAGCAGCTTAAAGATCAAAAAGGAAGTTCCTTAAAAAAAAAAAAAAAAAAAAGACTAAAAATTTGTTTGCCATGGCACACAATGCCTTAGAAATGCTCCAGGTATAAAACTTTGGCATGGTAGGTGTATCAGTAGATTGGGAGGCCTTTGTACTTGGAATTAGACCGGACTGCTGTGATGAGATTGGTGTTGGAGGGTCTACTGCAGCTGCTGCTGAGCGAAGGGTATCTAGAAGGTAGAACATAGGTCCCAGCAAGTAGATTATAATTAGGCAGCTGTTTGGAGACGATGAAAGTGGTTGGCCTCACAGAAGTCCAAACAAGTGGGTAGATGGAATACAGCTAGAAGAAGCAATATTTAAAGATCCAGGCAGCCAGACAATGTTAGTAGCATCTGTCATATGACAGCAGTGCCCCAGACACTGCATGTGGTTTAGATTATGCTTGTGTATCTTTGTAGGGTCCATGGGAACAACATAGAATCTCAGAACTAAAGGGACTGAGCACAATGCTAACTAGAGCATGGATGTTCTATGTGAGAAAGAGGAGAAGGAGAAGTATAGAGTTTGTAGGAGAAAATAGGAAACAGAGCAGTAAGAATAGTCCCTGTATCTCCCTCTTAACTCAGAAAGGTGGGAAGAAGAAGTAGTCTTTTGGGATAGCACTATAAAAAAAGACCTGGTCCTGCAGTGGTTAAGCACTCAGCTGCTAGTTGAAAGATTGTTAGTTTGAACCTGTTTTGTGGGAGGAAGATATGGCAGTCAGTTTCCTTAAAGAGTTACAGGCCTATGGGGCAGTTCTACTCTATAGTATAAAGTCACTATGAGTCAGAATTGATTCGATGGCAGTGGGTTATGAAACAGCAAGTTGTAGAGATTACAATCAGACTAGTTTGAACACATTGAACATGAATTTTACTTCTCTGAGGCTTTTTAGCTTGTCTGAGACTTAATAGAAATAGCTTGGATGGAGTATTGAGCAGATGTCCTTCAATTATTAGTCATTAGATAGATTTTTGTTTTCTTTCTGGCTTCCTTACCTCAATGTTGGTATGTAAGATTAAAAGCCAAGTAAAATTTGAGAATGAAGTGGATCTCTGTTCTAAAAATATGGCATTCCTGAGGTACAAGGATACCAGCTCTCAGACAGTTACAGTGAAAGAAACCCACAATAGGATCAGTGGAAAGAATTTTAACAAGAATGCCATGGGAAGGGTAAATGTTCTAGTTGGATTTAGTGTTGAGGAAAGGTTTATGAGAAGGTTCAGTTTAAGGCCATTGTAATGTGGACTTTGATGTGACAGGTTAATGAGGGTTGTGAAGTTTAGAACCCACACATTCACAAATGCATGCATGCACATTAAAAGTTATCACTTTTCACATCATTAAATATATTTTTCAAATGCATAATTTATCATGGCAGAACAATATTCATGGCAATTATGTGGCTGTTTTTTTATATAAACTGTCCTCTTTCATACATTTTTAAAGATGTTGCTATAATAAGTAATTATACAATATCACTACATTTTTATTTATAAATCTTTGACCACACTTCCATTTCCAAGCAATGAGGGGGTTATTTAATCATAAATATAAATTACTCTTAACCAAAAAAACAAACTCAAGCCATCCAGTCGATTCAACTCATAGTGACCCCTCCTTGGGTTTCCAAGGCAGTATCATCTATGGAAGAATATTGCCCAATCTTCCTTCTGAGGAGTGGTTGGTGGGTTTGAACCACCAGCCTTCTGGTTAGTAGTCAAATGCCTTATGCACTACGCCACCAGAGGCAGAATAGAAATTATTTCAGTTATGAGTTTGAGACCTTGGCCCAACATTCTAGTTGAAGCATTGCTAAGAATGCCCCTTTTACCACAGACTAGATCTTCACAGTTTGGGCAAAAACTGAGTAAAGATCCAAGTGTCTGTATCTTGGGAAGAACCATATTTTATCATAATTTTGAATTACTTAATTACTACATTCCCAATAGCAATTATACAAATTTATACATTTTTAAGAGAATGTTCCTTATGAAATTCTCTCAAACCTGTTCCTATAAATGCATTACACTCAGAGAAAATAGGGGTTCCAGGAAACATCTCAGAGGCAGGTGTTCCATGATAACAGGTGGGAAACAAAAACAATTTGAATATCCATACATGCAAACAGGTCCTCTCTTAAAATCAAGTCATTAGTAATTCCATCCCAGAGATGTAAGTAATACAGTGGTCATAAGGCTCTTAAACAGCCATTTTGACCTAAGTCCTGACTGCACCCAGTTCCATTTGCAGGGCCTTGGACAAACCACTTCTCTAGATCAGATTTTTCTTGTTATATTAATAATTTCTTAACAGGCTTATAAAAGAATGTTAGAAAATTTTGCTTGTAAAAAGAATGTGGAGGTGGACTCATCCAACCTTCTCTAACTTCATAAGGGGAAGACAGATCACCATTAGCAGCCCAAGGCTGATTACTATGAAGCTAGACATGTCACCATAACCCAACCTTTTTTTACCAACTCTGACAACAACTGTCTCTCCCATGGCACTCTCTATTTCTCTGCTGTGTTAAATAATCCATTGCCATGGCCACACAGAACTCATGGACAATACTTCTAATTGTGGGGTTTATTAGGAAAGTAACAGGTTAAAATTCAGGTTCAGGAACGCTCAGGATACAATTCTTCAGTCAGGACAACCTCCCCACAGCCATGTCCAAATGCACTCCTCTCTTGGGCCCTCTGCCTCTTGTCCTAGTGTCTGCCTGCTGTGGCAAGTGTGACAACACTCTTGGTAGCTCTGCAGGTAAGTTCACCTAGGTGCATCCCACTCTATCAGCAAGCCTACTGCCCAAAGGCACTCAGCTTTCTTGCTCTGCGTGGCCTGCAAGCCCACGACTCTGCCTTAAGCCAGTTTCTTACTTCTCAGACAGTCTTTGCCATCCCTCTGCTGTCTCTCTGCCAATTCTCTGACAACACTCTGCCGATTCTCTGCTGATGCTCTGCCCAAGAGATCCAGCACAGGGATCTCAGGTTCAAGGACTCGCTATACTCCACCTATTGGTCTTCTTTCTTGATGGCAGTGAGATCCCTCATTCTGCATCTAGGAAGGCTCATTTTATGCCTAGAGGAATGACAAAACTGAGCAGTTCCAAAATAGGGCTCCATATATCTTATTTTCATGGTCCCAGTCCCAGAAGTGTGTCATGTACCTTATTTGTATTAATAACAAGCTATCCAATCCACTTGGTGGGCAAAAACACCTTCCAGTTCCCCCAGTGATCTGGTAGGAATTATAGAGACTATGGCTAGAAGAACAGTACCAAGTAATTCACTGTACCACAACACTATTTACATTAAAGTCTCTCCCATTACTAGTTCTAATTAAGTAATTCTCTGTGCATTTATCTGAATGGTCACTTTAAGCCATTTTGGTTTTGTTTTCTCCATGGGCTATGGGTCAGGAGCCTGAGATATAAGTCCCCTTACCTAGGAGGGAATTAAATTCCTAGCTTAGGGCTCCTTGGGAAGCTCTATTTAGGTCAGTCTTTTCAAGATCTCACAGTCCCCACTGGCCCTAATAAGACCATATCATCTTAATGGCCAAGTTAGTGAAGCCCAAGACTTAGAGCAAAGATAATGAACTCTAGTACTCACAAGGACCAGGCATAGACCATAATTATGAGACATAAAAAAATAAAGTGGTGTGTTCTACAATTACAATAAAGACATTCAAAATCAACTTGTTTTATAAAAATTTTCCAGTCAAACAAAATTCATCAAGAGAAGAACCAACCCATGGACCTGCAGGTTTGCAACCACTGCCTAAGGAGTTGAATAGAAGTGTGGATTAATTCTTTGATAATCTTACTCTACCTCTACCTGTCCCTCAATTCAATCTATAATTCAGGGACCAACCTTAACATGATAGTTTGCTTCTTCTGTTCAGCATGACAGGTATTGCTTTAATTTTGCAACAACACAAATGTGTAGGTACAAGTCCATTTCTAACAAGAGTATAGCTTCTAATAATATTTTGCAATTACAAAAGACCCTCATGAGTATAGTCTTTTTCAAGAGTCACAACCACCTACAGATGGATATTATTATACTTACAAGGGAAAAAAACTATATTGAATAAATAAGGATGCAGCTAACATGTAGTAAACCGAGCATTTTAACTCAAAACTTCTAATTCCAAATATTTTACTTCAAAAATACCCTGTTATAAATGTCTATGCTTCTGGAAATATAATTCAAAAATATGTTTATATTTAGTCTGTAATTTCCATTGAAACAGAATATTGAGCCCCTCGCCTAGAAGGGAAAAAATACTTTGTTAATTTTTAAAGTTAAATACCCAAGACCTAGTGATTTTCTTCATTGTTTTGGAGAACAATTTCATGAGAAATGGATCTGTGGACAAAGAAGTTTAGGAAAGCTGTATGTTGAAACAAAGTTAAAATGTTTCTTATTGTAACACTGTTTTCTGTGTCTAATACACCTATTCATCACTTATCAACTATCTTGTTAACCAACATTATGCATTTACAACAATAGTAAAAAATCTACTCTCTGTCTATTTTGCACATTAGCAGCATAAATCTGGCAAAAAAAAAATACCAAGCTGCAAAGTGAAAGTAATGCTACCTGTGATGATTAAGGTTGCCCATCTCGTTGGGCAATGATTCTCAGTGGTTTGCAAGTTATGTAATAATGCACTTGGGCAGTTATGTAATATGTAGTAATGCTCCATGTTGTGATAGTGTGTGGTCATCCTTCATTTTTGCACAATGCCGATTTTTGCATTGGAATCTAACTATATTGATAAGTGAGGAGTGGGTGCACATTAAAACTTGGGAAATATAGATCCTGTGTAAGGTAGAAACCTGTTCAAAAAGGGAAATTCAAATATTCTCCACTTACAGTAAAAGAAAGGAGTAAAACTGCACACTTTAAAAGGCGGAAAACTTGCCAAACCCAGAAAACCAAAGCAGTATTGTCAAATTCTGGATCTCATAGATTTCACTGTATTCTAGCATAATTTATGACACTCCAAAGAGAGGTTAGCTCATCGACATCTCAAGAAGGAGTCATGTCATGTATCAATAAAAAAGAGGACAAGCACAAATATTTAGCAAATACTAAAACAACAATAATGAAGGAAATGATGACACAATTCATAAATATATTGAGCTCAGCACAGAAAACTATGTAGAACAAAGAAACCAGGAACACCAAGAGAAAACACATAACAAATGACAGCAAAAAATTCATATTTGTCAATAATTACACTGAATGTCAATGGATTAAATGCACCACTCAATAGACAGAGAGTTGCAGAATTGATAAGAAAACATAACTTATCAATATGCTGTCTGTAAGAGGCACACCTTAGAGACAAAGACAAAAATAGACTAAAAATCAAAGAATGGAAAAGATATATTAAGCAAATGGCAACTATAAAAAAGCAGGAGTGGCAATATTAATTTCTGATAAAATTGTCTTTAAGACAAAAAGTACCATAAGAAAAAAGGAAGGGCATTATATAAAGATTAAAGGATCAATTAAACAAGAATATATAGCCATGATAAACATCTATGGACCTAATGAATAAGCCCCAAACTATGTAAATAAGCTTTTACATAATTGAAAAGACAAATAGATGATTCAACCATCATAATAGGAGACTATTTTCAGTGAAAGATAGAACAACTAGAAAAAAACTCAACAAAGATGCAGAACTAAACAATACAAGCCACCAACTTGACCTTATAGACACCTACAGAGCACTCACCCAACCACAACACAATATACATTCTTTTCTAGTGTACATGGCATATTTTCCATGATAGACCATATGTTAGAACACAAAGCAAGCCTTCATAAATTTAAAAACATTGAAATACTGTAAAGCATCTTCTCAGATCACAATGCCATCAAATTAGAAATCAACAATAGGAAGATCAATGGAAAAAGAGCAAACATGGAAACTGAACAACATCCTCCTTAAGAATGACTGGGTAATGAAATGAAATGGAAAACGAAATTACAAAATTTCTTGACTCAAATGAGAATAAAACACAACATACCAAAATCTTTGGGACACAGCAAAAGCAGTGATTAGAGGCCGATTTATAGCTATAAACGCATACATCAAAAAAGAAGAGCCAAAATAAATATCATAATCAAACACCTTCAATAATTAGAAAAAAACAGCAAACAAAGGCTACAGTCACCAGAAGAAAATGAATGAGTACTATTTTTGCAGAAATCAATGAAACAGAAAATAGAAAGACAATAGAAAAAAAAAGATTAGAAATTAATTTTTTGAAAAGATTAATAAAATTGACAAACCACTGGCAGAGTTAATAAAGGAGAAGAGGGAGAGGATACTCTTAAAATGACTAAGAAATGAAGTGGGTGACATCACAGCAGAACCAACTGAAATAAAATGGATAATACCAGGATAATATGAAGAACTGGATTCCAACAAATTTGATAATCTAGAATAAATGGACAGATTTCTAGAAACATACTACTCACATAAACTAACACAGACTGAGCTGAAAAATTTGAACAGAACCATAACAAACAAAGAAATTGAACAGGTCATAAAAAAAATTACCAACAGCAACAACAACAAAATGTCCTGTCCCAGATGATATCACAGGAGAATTTTATCAAGCATTCAGAGAAGAACTGACACCAACACTATTCAAACTATTCCAGAACATAGAAAGGGATGGAATCCTCCTAAAGTCATTTTATGAGGCAAGCATAACCTTGATACAAAAACTAGGTAAAAACATCACTAAAAGGGAAACGACAGACCAATATCCCTCATGAATATAGATTTAAAAGTCTTCAACAAAATCCTATCCAATAGATTCTAACAACATATCAAAAAAATAATACTTTATAACCAAGTGGGGGTCATATCAGGTATGCAAGGATGGTTGAACCTTAGAAAAAAAATCAGTACCATCCATCACACAAATAAAACAAAGGAAAAGAACCACATGATCATATTGATCAATGCAGAAAAGGCATTTGGTAAAACACAAAACACATTCCTGATCAAAATTCTCAGCAAAATAGGAATAAGAGGGACATTCCTCAACATAATAAAGGGCACATTTGCAAAACCAACAGCCAACATTATTCTTAATGGAGAGAGACTGAAAGCATTCGCCTTGTGAAAAGGAACCAGACATGGATGCCCTCTATCACCACTTCTATTTAACATTGTATTGGAAGTCCTAGCCAAGGCAATAAGGCAAGAAAGGGAAATGAAAGGCATCCAAATTGTTAAGGAAGAATGCAAACTATCTCTATTTGCTGATAATATGATACTATACCTGGAAAACCCAAGAGACTCTGGTAAAAAATCTACCAGAATTAATTGAGAGATTTAGCATAGTGGCAGGATACAAGATCAACATCCAAAAATCAATTGGACTCCTCTACACCAGCAAACAAATTGCTGACAAAGAAATAAGGAAATTATTATAATTTACAATAGCTGCTAAAAGAAATAAAATACTTGGGAATAAATCATACCAGTGACACAAAAGACCTGTACAAAGAAAACTGCAAAAGACTACTTCAAGAAACCATAAGAGATCTACATAAATCGAAGAACATACCATGCGCATGGACAGGAAGCTTGAACATTGTGAAAATGTCAATTCTACCCAAAGCAATGTACACATTCAATGCAATCCCAATCCAGATACCATCAATATTCTCTCACGATATGGAAAACCAATAACTAACTTTATATGGAGAGGAAAGAGACCTCAGGTAAGAAAAGCACTATTGAAAAACAAAGTAGGAGGTCTCACCCAGCAAAACCTACTATACAGCAATAGTAGTCAAAACTGCCTGGTATTGGTACAATGACAGACACATAGACCAATGGAATAAAATTCCAACCCAGAAATAAATCAACCTAAGGTGAGCTGATCTTTGACAAAAGGCTGAAATCCATTAAATGAGGAAGAGATGGTCTGTTTAAGAAATGGTGCTGGCAAAACTGGATACCCATTTGTATAAAAATGAAACAATATCTGAACCACACACCATACACAAAAACTAACTCCAGATGGATTAAAGACTTAAATGTGAAACCTGAAACTATAAAGTTCCTCAAGGAAAAACTTGGGGCAAGTTTACAGGCATATATGGCATAAATAGACTATCACGCATAACCCAAAATGCACAACAGGAGATGATAAAATAGATGAATGGGACCTTCTAAAAATTAAATTTTTATGTGCTTCCAAACACTTCTCCAAAAAGTCAAAAGACAACCTACACATTGGGAAAAAAAAAAAAAAAATTTTGAGAACAGCATATCTGGCAAAAGATTTATCTCTAGAATTTATAGAGAATACCAACACCTCAAAATAAAAAGACAAATAATCCAATTTGAAAATGGGCAGAAGATATGAATAGACACTTCATCAAAGAGTATATTCAGGTGGCCAAGAAATACTTGATGAAATGTTCATGATCATTAGTCATTAGAGAAATCCAAATCAAAATGCCAATGAGATACCGTCTTGACCCAGCAGTGGTAGCAAAGGTCAACAAGACAGAACATAACAAATGCCGGTGATGATGTGGAGAGATTGGGACTCTTATACACTGCTGGTGGGACTGTCAAATGATACAACCACTGTGGAAAGTAGTATGGCCATTTCTTAAAACTCTGGAATTAGAAATATCATTTGACTCATCCATTCCATTACTAGGTGTATATCCCAAAGAAGTGAGATTCAGGACAAGAACAGATATTGATTGGCACACCCATGTTCATCGCAGGACTACTTATAACAGCAAAATGATGGAAACAACCAAGGTGTCCATCAACAGAAAAATGGGTAACCAATCTATGGTATATATACACACAATGAGGTATTACACAGCCCTAAAGAATAACATAGAATCTTCAAAACACAAAATAACATGGATGAACTTGAGGGACATTATACTCAGTGAAATAAGTCAATCACAGAAGGACAAATAATTGTATTAGTCCATTACTGTAGAAAGTCAAGGAAAGGTTTATATATGGAAGGAAACTTTCTTTGTTGGTTACCTGGAATGGGAAGGAAAGGGAGGGAACCCTGCTAGATAAGTAGAGGCAAGTAATGATTTCAGTGAAGGGAAGGGCAATGAATCAAATGTGGGTGATCAACATGATGGGATTAAGAAAGAGGAAGACATAGTAAGGTTCATGGGATGTTCAGACAACAAAGATGAACTCTTTTGCACATACAGTACTGCATTTTCAGTAATGGGAAACATTGATATATGGGTGGATAGATGTTTGGACAGACTGAACAATTAGGTATGTATATGCAGTGGGGAGTGTGCCCATAACCATGTATAGGGTTGGCAGACAATGTTTCTACAAGTCTTTCTGTATGTTCTGTAAGAATTTCCAGGTATATAGTAGTGGTGACAAGGGACAAGGTTGTAGTCACTTCTTGGCCAAAACCTGCTACCCAGAGATAGTGAATAGTAGGACCTGTTTGCTTGGGACCATAGTTGCAGGGGACATCAAGCTCAATTGGCATAATATACTACACAAAAATATTGTTCCACATCCTACTTTAGGGAGTAGCAACAAGGACCTTTAAAGCTTGCAAACAGCCATCTAAATGCAACGATGTGTCTCTCCTCATCCAGAGCAAAGAAGAATGAAGAAAACCAAAGACACATGGATACAATTAGTCCAAGGAACTGGTACACCATGTGATCCTCAGCATATATGACTATGAGAGCAGAAGAACTAGATGGTGCCAGACTACCACTGTCAACCATTCGTAGGGGGATCTATATAGGAGATCCTGAAGAGTGGGAAAACAATGTGGAACAAAACTCAAAATCATAAAAAAAAAAAAA
>NW_006921750.1:5568097-5604945 GCF_000298275.1 Orycteropus afer afer | reverse complement strand
CGGGATCGGGCAGTGTTTCGTTCTGCTGTGCATGGGGTCGCTATGAGTTGGAAACGACTTGACGGCACTTAACAACAACAACAGTTGCCTTCAGGTGTGGAATTGAACTCACTCCTGTGGCTTCCAGCCAAATAAAAGATAGGCATATGAGCTGAACATTTACATTAGGTAAATGTACTCCTTGAAGAGATCAATCATGGGAGAATAGAAGGGCTGTGTATGCACAGGAAGACAGCTCAGAGGGCAGGAATTCATGGGAGGGAAGGACACAGGGAAGAGGTAACTATGTGGAGGAAGTGGGAAGAAAGCTGTTGCATTGTGGGAAACTGCAGTCAATGTCATGAGACAAAGTGTATGTGAACTGCTCTGTGGGAAATGAATTTGCTCTGTAAACTGTCACCCAAATCACCATTTTTTTTTTTTTTTTAAGAAGGAGTCATGGCATACAGTTGATAAAATACCATTATTATTAATGCTATCCTTTGCTTTTGATTAAAGATCTTGAGATAATATGAAACACTGTCTGTTTGCAGTGAAATGTAAAACACTATCTCTTTGCAGTGGAATAAGAGCTAGATTTTATGTATGACCACATGCTTTTGTTTGTCCTGTGAGTGGTAGATCTGCCATTGGCTGAGGCACATTGTTTTTCTTTCTTTCTTTCTTTCTTTTTTAAATTATTGTGCTTTGGGTGAAAATTTACAGAGCAAAATTCGTTTGACCTACAATTTGTGTACATTTGATTTCACACCCTGATTACTATTCCTGACCATAACAAGCTCTCTTCCCCTCCTGTCTCTGTAACCACCCCCTCCTTGTACCTATCTTAACTTTGTACTCCTGTCAGTCCAGCTTTACCTCTGTGTGAATGCTGTCCTCTAGTGCCCCATGGTTGATTGCTCTAAGAGGTGTACCTTCCTAGAGTAATTGGGTACATCACCTTGGGATAAGGATTCTGCATGTAGGTCTTTCTACTGTTGGACTGAGAGCCAATCCATGGGAGTGAGTCCAATTCTAGGTCTGAAGGGTATCCTAGAGGCACAGTCTTAGGGGTTCTACCAGACATTATCCAACAAGTAATTCTGGTTATTTTTGTGCTTTTGTATTTTGTTCCACATTTGTTCTCCCACTCTCTCTAGGATCTCCAGGTTTGTTCCCATTCTGAGCAGTGGGCATTGGTAGCTGGGCACCATCTAGTTCTTCTGGTCTCAGGGTCCATCACATCCTTGGATAAGGTGTTTCCAGATGCCGTTGATTTTCTTCACTCTTCTTTCCTTCAGATGAGAAGAGTGCAATAGTTGCATCTTAGATGGCTGGCTGAATGCTTTGGAGACTCCAATCACTACTCACCAAAGTAGGTTGTGAAACAAGAGTTTTATATACTATGTTGTGCCAATTGAGCTTGGTGTCCTCTGAGACTATGGTCCCAAGTCAGCATGCCTGGTGATTCTCTCTCTCAAGGTGTGTGGTTATCTCTGAGAGATTACTCTAACTCTGTCTTCTGTTGCTTCTGCAATGTGTGTGGCTAATTTTGTAGTACAAGTGCACGTGTAAGATTATCTTCAACTAAATCTATCCTTGGTCAAGCGTATATTCCTGTTTGCTGACCTTATCTTCTTATTTGTCTATACATTTATTTGTAGGCTGGTGTTTGGTGTTAGTGGTAAAGTAGTATTGTGCATATATTATTATTTGCCTCTGTTGTCTATGGGAGCTCTGGTGGCATAGTGCCTAAGGCATTTGACTGCTGACCAGAAGGCTGGCAGTTCAAATCCACCAGCCAGTCCTTGGAAGGAAGGTTGGATGGTCTACTTCCAGAGTGATATTGCCTCAGAAACCCAAGGAGGGGTCACCATGAGTCGGATCTGACTTGATGGCAATAAGTTTGGTTTTTAGTAATTTGTTCCAAATTCATCAACATTGTGAGATGATTCATGTATTCTTCATTATTCTTTAATGTAGCATAGTATTTCATTGTGTGAATGGACCATAGTTTGGTTATGCATTCATCAGTTGATGGGCATGTAGGTTGTTTCCATCTCTTTGCTATAGTAATTGGGCTTTGATAAACATAGTTTTGCGTATGTCTGTTTGTGAGGCACATTGATTTTCTGTGATCTATAATCACAGAACAACCATGCAGACAAAACAACCACAATGTAACTGTTGATCAGCTTTGAAATTGGATAATTCATAAACTTGTTGTTGTTGTTGTTATGTGCCGTTGAGTCGGACTTGACTCATAGCAAGCCCTCCTTGGGTTGCCAAGGCAGTATCACTACAGAAGTAGATTGCCCAACCTTCCAATTATTAGCAACAGCTGGTGTTAAACATAACTACACAAACAAACAAAAATCTAAGGGTCTCCAAGACATAATACAATCCATTCCTCTTCTTCATCTGCCAGATCCATCTTCCAGTGGCCTTTTCTCATCTTTTCGCATCAAGGCTCAAAACCTTCAGTGGTTCTTTAATCTTCTTATAGCAAGCTTTTACCTGACTGCAAGGTTCAACCTAATTTGACTTCCTTTTATCTACTCAGTTTTAGAGTCTATTATTTCTTAAAATTATCTTTACCAACCAATCAAGATGATCTCTGTATTAGTTAAGGTTATGTGTCAACTTGGCTGGGCCTAGTTTTGAGTGGCTGGAGAGTTGGATGTAGTTATTCCCCATTGGTGAGATTGGTAATCAGCTCCATGGTGGAATCTACTGGAGCAGCTGAGTAGCTGCCATAAAGATGTAGTCTGCTTCCAGTATATAAGAAGAAGCATTGAGAAATGTCTCTGTAGCTTTTGGCATGCTTGAATCCTGTGTGTAGCTGAGTCATTACTCAATGGCCATCCAAGTTGTCAGCCGATCTTGAGACTTTTTTTTTAAAATGCATTTGATTGAAATATAATTTATGTACAGTGAAATATGCAAAACTAAAGTGACATGGGTTAATGCATTTTTTTTTTTTTTTGCAGTGTTCCCTCTCTTTCCCTCCCACACCTGGCAATGAAGAAACAAAGTTTTCCTCCATATATAAACATTTCCTTGACCTTCCACAACAACCAATTAATACTATATTTGTCCTTCTGTGACTTATTTCACTCAGTATAATGTTGTCCAAGTTCATCCATATTTTGTGGTGTTTTGCAGACTCTACATTATTCTTTAGTGCTACATAGCATTCCATTATGTGTATGTACCATAGTTTGGTCATCCACTCTTCTGCTGATGGGCTTGTAGGTTGTTTCTACCTTTTTGCTATTGTAAATAGTGCTGCAATGAACATGAGTGGGTATATGTCTGTTCCTGTCCTGGCTCTCATGTCTCTAGGATATATGTTGTTGTTATGTGCCGTCCAGTCAGACCCAACTCATAGCGACTCCTCCTTGGGTTTCCAAGGCAGTATCTTTATGGAAGTAGATTTCCTCATCTTCCATTCAAGGAGTGGCTGGTGGGTTTGAACCGCCAGCCTTCTGGTTAGCAGTCGAGTGCCTTAGGCACTATGTTACCAGAGCTCCCCTAGGATACATACCTAGTATATATTGCTGGGTCAAATGGTATCTCCAATTCCACCTTTCTAAGGAATCGCCATATTGCATTCCACAGTGGTTGCATCCTTTCACAGTCACACCAGCAGTGTATGAGAGTCCCAATCTCTCCATATCCCCATCAGCATTTGTCATGTTCTGTCTCATTGAACCTTGCCATCAGTGCTGGGGTGAGATGGTATCTCATTGTTGTTTTGATTTGCATCTATCTGATGGCTAATGATTGTGAGCATCCCTTCATGTATTAGCTGGACACGTGAATATCTTCCTTGGTGAAGTGTCTATTCATGTCTTCTGCCCATTTTTCAATTGGATTGTTAATTCCTTTGGTGTTGAGACATTGGAGTTTTCTCTAAATCTTAGAGATAAGTCCCTTGCCAGATATATAATTATTGGCAAATATGAATTTGTTACTGTCATTTTTGTTATGTGCTTTTTCATGATGTCGATTTCTTTGTTCCATATAGTTTTCTATGCTAAGCTTGTTTATTTTATGAATCATGTTATCACTTTCTTTGTTGGTATTGTTTTAGTATTTGTTAAATATTTGTGCTGGTCCTCTTTTTTATTTAGATGTGAAGGTTTAGTATTTTTCTTTAAGGTTACCCTGTGATTTATAGTTTTCTTCCCTCGTTTAGAACAGTCCATTCTATCTTGTAGTTGTCTTAACTTCCCTACCATCTAGAAGTTCTGTAATGACACAGTTTTTTCCCTCTTTTTGGTTTATAGTTGTCCTCATTTGTGAAGTGATATCTCTTGTGGGCTTATTTACTTTGGATATTTCCATAGCTGGGTTTGTTTCTGGGTTATGTCATCCTGTGTGTTAATGGTCACTTGTTGTTGGCTGTTGTTGCTTCTCTGTCCAAAGGGCACCCTTTTGGTTGGTCTGGTTTTAACAAATTCCCTTAATTTCTGCTTATCTGGAAATGTCCTAATTCCACCATCATATTTGAGGGACTATTTTGCTGGGTACATAATTCTGGGTTGGAAATTTTTCTCTTTCAGGGTTTTATATATACCATCCCATTGTTTTCTCACCTGCATGGTTTCTGCTGAGTAATCCAAATTTAGTCTTATTTGTTGCCCCTTATAGGTAACTATTTTTTTTTTTTTTTTTCTCTCTCGTGGTGCTCTCATGTTCTTTGCCTTTGGTTTTGGTGAGTTTGATGCTGATATGTCTTGGTGATTTTCTTTTGGAGTCTATCATGTTTGGGGTTCATTGGACTTCCTGAATGGATATATTCTCATCTTTCATTGTACCAGGAACATTCTCTTCCCACAAATCTTGGACAATTTTCTCTGTGGTTTTATTTGTCTCTTCCTGTTCTGGAATTCTGATTACATATAGGTTATTCCTTTTGATGGTATCCCACATGAACCTTAGGCTTCTTTTCATTTTGTTTTGATCTTTTTTTTCTGATTGACCCCTTTCCAAAGAAGTGTTCAGGTATTTGCCTTCAATCTCCCTAATTCTGTGTTCCATCGATTCAGTGTCTTATTTATTTCTGAAATAAGTTTTGCCCATTCAATGTCTTATTTATTTCTGAAAATTCAGTATTAATCTTCTGGATTTCTGTGTGTGAATTTTTTATCATTTCTAATTTTTCATTTATTTCATCATTTTGTTCTTGTATTGTCTTTCGAAATTGTTGTAGGGTTTTCCTAAATTTTTTCAGTGTTTTCCTTGATCTGTCTTTCAATTCATTGAAGATACCTAAATATAATTATTTTCAATTCCTTATCAGGGAGTTCCAATGTGGCATCTTCCTCAGAGATGTGTTTTGGGTCAGCAGCAACCTGGTCTTTTGTTTCTCCTGCTTTATCTCGCTTCTTTGTGTGGACTGTGATGCTCTGTTGTCTCCAAGGCATTGTGATATTTTTGTGTTTATATTTACTTGATAATTGTATGTTGGAGTAGCTTGCCTACTATTTTAGTTTTCTTTATATGTTATTTATGTAAGCAGGGTGCTGTGCTGTGCTCTTCTATTTGCTAGTTGACAGCACTTATACACTCACCACCTATCTCCTATTTTGTTGTCAGCCTCTCATATGTCCTTGCTGACCTTGGCAAACAGCTTATTCTTAGATCCCTGGAATCCGAATGAGAATGCTGTCACTTTAAAATCCAAAATGGTTGCTACTTGTAAAGATTAAAAATGGCTACACCCTCAGTCACTTTAAATATCCAAAATGGCTGCCATGTGTAAACAATCAAAATGTTTGCACCCTCTGGCCAGCGGTACATCCACAGCTCAGGTCATCTCCCTCCTTGCTGTTTCCCTTCCTAGTCATAGGCCACCACTGTAGTCATCCCTGCAGCCTTTGGTCACCAGGGCTGATCTTATGTCAATGCTCAGGTCCCAACACCATTTGGAAATAATCAGGCTATTGGTCCCATCAGAGTAGTTGACAGTCCCGCAGCTCCAACCATCTCTGTACACAGTTTTCATTCAGGTTTTTCCACTAATTGGTGCCTAATCCACTTCTGTATAGTTCCTTTCAAAGCTCAGTGCTCCAGGATTATCTTCTGTATCTCTGTAAATTGGTTTTTCTTATCTTTGTTGAGGAGGGTCTGTGTTGCTTGTCTGTCTATTCCTCCATCTTACAGGAAGTCACCCTGATCTTGAGACTTTTAATGGACTTGAATCAATGGCCTGCCTTGTGGTTTGGTAATATTGAGACTGGGTCATTTTACCTGTCAGCCTTGGGTTTATGAGCCTCAGCAGCCAGCAGCAGCCTGAGCAAAGAAAGCCTCCAGTTTCAGTGGGCCAGGAGTAAGAGGCAGAGCTGAAGCCCAAGGTCAAGGGGGTTTCACTCAGCCCTCAGAGCCTGGCACTTGAACTCAGACTTCTAGTAAGAGAATAAACTTATAAATAAACAAAATAGTAAGAAAATAAACTTCCATTTTTTAAAGTCACCCATTTGTAGTTTTTTCTATTAGAGTGGCACTAGAGGTAACCAGAATATAATAATATGATACCGAGATAGTGTGGTATTGCTCTGACAGATACCTAAAATGTAGAAACAGGAGTGTAGTGTGTCCTTGACCCAAGACCCTGGCAGAGACTGTGGTAGAAGAATGGCACCAGGAGAGTCAAGAGACCAGCATAAGGCAGCAATAGCCTCACCAGCCCATGGAGGAGAAAGATGGATGCCATTGGACAAGTGGCTTCCTATCAGAGTTTGTTGTCTTTGGGCATTAATTGGCAGAAGATAGCAGCACAAAATGGAGTAACATGTTGGCTTACCCATGAAACAAGACAACTGAATGCTTTTGGGGCAGGAAGATCCCTGGCAGAGTAGGTTGCCTTTAGCATTAATCAGCAGAAGTGGAGAGACCAAGTAAATGGGAAGCAAAGCTGCCTCAGCCTTAAAGGGTAGAACCATGGCCTTTGGGAGAGGAACCACCACAGCTCCCTAGGTTTCAATGAGTCAGACCTTCACCAACTTGGTTCTTGAGTGTGGGGCTGCTTGTTCATGTGGGACAGGGGGATGGAGCTGTAGTTTCTGCCCAAAAGTGAGGGGGCAGGGCTGCCATGCCCAAGAAGTAGGGGAAAGGGGCCTGCCATGCCAGGAGTTTGAGGGTGCTACTCTGATGAACTAAGGGACTGGAGCCACCCATTGAAGAAGATCTGTACAGGTGACAATTTGACAATGGGTGGAATTGTGGTAGTTATGGTTATGTGTCAACTTGGCTGGGCCTACTTTTGAGTGGCTGGGCAGCTGGATGTAGTTATTTCCCATAGTGGGATCAGTATTTAACTCCTTGGTGGAATCTACTGTGGGTGTTAAGTAGCTGCCTTACGAATGTGGTCTGCTTCCAGTATATAAGGAGAAGTATTGGGAAAGGTTTCTGCAACTTTTGGCATGCTTGAATCCAACATGTAACCAAGTCATTATTAACAGCCTGCCATGTTGTCTGCCCATCTTGGGACTCTTAATGAACCTGAATCAATGGCCTGCCATGTGGTTTGGTAATATCAGAACTCTGCCTTTTTACTCATTGACCTTGGGTTTGTCAGCCTCAGCAGCCAGCAGCTGCCTGAGTGGAGGAAGCGTCAAGCTTCAGTGGGCCAGGAGCAAGAGGCAAAACTAAAGCCCAAGGTCCAGGGGCTTTCACTTAACCCCTAAAGCCTGGCCCTTAGAACTTTAACTTCTAGCCCCCAAAACCGTAAGAGAATAAACTTGTTTGTTGAAGCCATCCATTTGTAGTATTTTCTGTTAGAGCACCACTAGAGGTAAACAAAATAGTCTCTTTTCTGAGCATTTTTAGAACTTTGGTTATGTTATTCTCCAAAATCATTGTCCATTTTCTAATGATTATAAAAAGCACAAACTAATTTCTTACAGAAAAACCTCTCTGAATATTCCAGGCCAATTCTGAAAATGTAACACAAAAAAGTTCAATTAGTTTCCAAAAGTCAGAGACCTGACAGATTGCAAAAGCCAGATAGGAATTCAGGGATGCAGAGCTCCAAAGCTCTGGTTGGCCCCCTCTACTGTGCTTCTACAAAGTCCTTCTTCATAAAGTCACTAGTCTGACTACATTGTAGAGCTGTGGTCAGTGAAAATGTTACAAGACTTTCTATATAATACAAATCATCAAGGAACTATGTGTAGAATGTAAGACAGGCATTAAGTCTGAAATCTCATTAATAGGAACACCATGAAAATGTGCTTAAAACCCAAAACTCTATAGCACAAACTCTGAAGCTTAAATAAATAAATAAATAACCTTATAACATTTACTTTTTTTAAAAAAAAAGTCTCATTTTCTCAGGAAAAGTTTTCATGTACAGGAAGATCTGTTTCAAGGATATTCCTTGTCATTTTATGCAGATAATACACTTCACTCCTTATCAAATGCTCAGCACAGCAGCCACAGGGCAGTCATCTGAAGAAATGGAGAAGAACTTGGGTTAGGCTGACATTTGATTTAATTCTATTCCTTTGCCAGTTATGTTTTGCATCTTTCTTTCCCTCAGGTAATAAACTATTCATAATCTGATTTTTCTGCTTCATACAAGCTTTCATGGTTTGTAAAATACACATTTCAGTCAAGTGAAAACTGTTATCTGTGATAAAAATAATGGAGAAATGGCAAAATTAAAATAAATATCTGTAAGTCATATTAGCTCATTTACATTCTTAGAATTTCAAGAGTTATGGTAATATCACATTTAATCTGAATTTTTGATAATATCTATGTGCTCACTCTAAAGACAGAGGGTAAGAAGAGACCCCAGGAAAGCTGGTGAGGTATGGCTATGACATAGCTTAACCTCTCTAACCTGTCTCCCCATCCTTAAAATGTACTTAGCATGTATTTTGCTCTGTTCTCTCTTCCTGGGATTAAACAAAAGTAGTAGTAAGCAGTGTCAGAAAATATCAGTCAGTTTATACCTTTCCCACTTATTGTTGTGAGGTGCTGTCAAGTGGGCTCTGACTCATAATGACCCCGTGCACAACAGAATGAAACACTGCCTGGTCCTGTGCCAGCCTCACAATTCTTGCTATACCTGAGCCCATAATTGCAAGCACTGTGTCAATCTATCTCCTTGAGGGTCTTCCCCTTTTTTGCCTACCTTGCAGTTTACCAAGGACGATATCCTTCCAGGAAATGGTCTCTTCTGACAACAGGACCAAAGCAGAAGAGACAAAGTCTGGCCATTCTCTTTTCCAAGGAGATTCTGGCTGCATTTCTTCCAGGACAGATTTGTTAGTTCTTTTGGCAGTCCATGATACTTTCAGTATTCTTGCCAACACCACAATTCTAAAGCATCAACTCTTCTTCAGTCTTCCTTATTCATTGTCCATCTCTCATATGAATATAAGGTGATTGAAAACACCATGGCTTGGGTTAGGGGCACCTTCGTCTTCAAAGAGACATCTTTGCTCTTCAACCCTTTAAGGACGTCTTTTGAAAAAGATTTTCTCAGTGCAGTATGTCTTCTGATGTCTTGTCTGCTGCTTCCATTGGTGTTGAGTGTGGAACCAAATAATATGAAAGCTTTGACAACTTCAATCTTTTCTCCATTTATCATGATGATGATTTTTTGGTTCAGTTGTGAGGATTTTGGTTTTCTTTATGTTGAGACGTAATCCATACTGCAGACTACAGTCTTTAATCTTCATCAGTAAGTACTTCAAATGATTCTCACTTTCAGCAAGAAAAGTTGTGTCATTTGCATATCACAGGTTGTTAATGAGTCTTCCTTCAATCCTGATGCTAAACTCTTCTTCATATAGTCCAGCTTCTTGGATTATTTGCTCAGCATACATATTGAATAAGTATGGTGAAAGGATATAAGCCTGACACATTCCCTTCCTGATTTTAAACCACACAGTATTTTCTTCTGTTTGAACATCAGCCTTGGTCTAAGTACAGGTTCCTTATGAGCACAATTAAGTGTTCTGGAATTCCAATTCTTCTCAATGTTACCTATAATTTGTTATGATCCAAACAATTGAATACTTTTCCATTAAAAAAAATGTAAATATCTTTCTCATATTCTTTGCTTTCAGCTAAGATCCATCTGACAACAGTAATGATATCCCTTATTCTACATCTCTTCTGAATCCAGGTTGCATTTCTGGAAGTTCTCCATCTGTGTACTGCTATTACTGTATTTGAATTATCTTCAGCAAGATTTTACTTATGTGTGATATTAATGACATCGTTCAATAATTTCCACATTCTGTGTGATCGTCTTTCTTTGCAATGGGTACAAATATGAATCTCTTTCAGTCAGTTGGTTAGGTAAATTTCTTCAAAATCTTGGCATAGATGAGTGAGTGTTTCCAGCGCAAAATCAATTTGTTGAAACATCTGAATTGGTATTCTATTAATTTCTGGAATCCTTGTTCTTAGCCAATTTCTTAGTGCAGCTTCAACTTCTTCCTTCAGTATCACTGGTTCTGGATCATATGCCACCTCCTGTCATTGATACAATGACTATGTGTATTCCTTCAATCTTATTTTAATATTTCCTGCATCATTCAATATTTTTCCCATAGAATCTTTCAATATTGCAACTTTAGGCTTGAATCTATTCATCAGTTCTTTCAGCTTGAGAAATGTTGACTGTGTTTTTCCCTTTTGGTTTTCTAACACCAAGTCTTTGCATATTTCTTTATAATAATTTATTTGTCTTCTTGAATTGTTTTTAGAAATCTTCTGTTCAACTCTTTTATCTTGTCATTTCTTCCATTTGCGTTAGCTACTCTACATTCAACAGCAAGTTTCAGAGTATCTTTTGACATCCATTTTGCACTTTTCTTCCTTTCCTGTCTTTTTAATGACCTTTTGCTTCCTTCTTGTATGATGTTCTTGATGTCATCCCACAATTCATCTGGTTTTTGGTCATTGATGTTTGATGCATCAAATTTATTTTTTTAAATGGTCTCTAGATTCAGGTGAGATATGCTCAAGGTCATATTTTGGCTCTTGTAGACTTGTTTTAATTGTGTTCTTCTTTAACTTGAACTTGCATATGAGTAGTTCATGGTCTGTTCCATAGTCAGCTCCTGGCCTTGTTTTGGCTGAACATATTGAATTTCTCCATTGCCTTTTTCCACAGATGTACTTGATCTCATTCCTGTTTACTCTGTCTGGTGAAGTCCATGTGGTGAAGTTCCATTTATGTTGTTGAAAAATGGTGTTTGCAATGCATAAGTTACTGGTCTTGCAAAATTCTATCATGCAATCTCTAGCATCATTTCAATCAATAAAGCCATATTTTTCAACTACTGGTGATTCTTCTTTGTTTCTAACTTTTGCATTCCAATTACCAGTGATAATTAACACATCTTGATTACATATTTGTTCAGTTTCCAGCTGCAGAAATTGGTAAAAATCTTCAATTTCCTCATCTTTGG
This sequence comes from Orycteropus afer afer, assembly GCF_000298275.1. NCBI lineage: Eukaryota > Metazoa > Chordata > Mammalia > Tubulidentata > Orycteropodidae > Orycteropus > Orycteropus afer. The sequence goes on along the minus strand of NW_006921750.1, from coordinate 5,593,525 downwards.
CTTTGGGGGTTCATGCATAAATTTGATTAATAGCAGTATTAACTGGTCTTCCTTGTAGGTGTATGGACATTATCCTATCACTGACAGCATTGTACTTCAGGATAGATCTTGAAACATGTTTTGCGATGATGAATGCCACTCCTTTCCTCTTCAATTTGTCATTCCTGGCATAGTAGATCATGTGTTTATCTGATTCAAAATGGCCAAAACCAGTCCATTTCAGTTCACTAATGCCTAGGATATAGATATTTTTGCATTCCATTTCATTTAGACAACTTCCAATTTTCCTAGATTCATACTTCATACATTGCATGTTCCAGTTATTAATGGATGTTTGCTGCTGTTTCTTCTCATTTTGAGTCATGCCACATCAGCAACTGGAGGTCCCAAAAACTTTACTCCATCCACATCATTGAGGTCTGCTTTACTCTGAGGAGGCAGTTCTTCCCCACTTGTATTTTGGGTGCCTTTTGGCCTGAGGGGCTCATCTTCAGCAACTATATTGGACAATGTTTCGGGGCTATTCAAAAAGTTTTTCAGTAATATATCAGTGTTTTACTAGTATTCATAAGGTTTTCCCTGGCCAATTCTTTGAGAAGTGGATGGCCCCTTCTTTCTTCCAACTCTTAGTTTGGAAGCTCCACTGAAACCTGCCCATCATCGGTGACCCTGCTGGTGTTTTAAATATTGGTGGCAAAACCTCTAGCCTCACAAAAACATGCATGCCACCCCAGTAGACAATGTGACAGACAAGTGGTGGCTTTTCCCATTTAATGTCTGTCAATTTGTCATGCTGTGGTGGCTTTGTGTTGCTGTAATTCTGATATTTGAAATACCAGCCAGTAAACAGGTTTCAGTAGAGCTTCCAGACTAAGACAGACTAGGAAGAAAATTCTGGTGATCCACATATGAAAATGATCCAAAGAAAAGCCTATGGATAACAACAGAATATTATAAAAGATTTTAACTGTCTTACTTTGTACATATGATAGGAGAGGCTGATTGCTGGATAAGGGCATCATATTTGGTAAAATGGAGCCAGCAAAGGTGAAGGAAACTCTCAATGAGTTGGATTGACACAATCACCACAACAATGAACACAAACATACCAACAATCATGAAGATGACACAGGACTGGGCAATGTTTTGTGTTGTTATAACTAAGATCACCAAGAGTTAGAACCAACTCTATGGCAACTAACAATAATACGCATCTTGTTGTTAATGGATTTATGTATGGATGATCAATTACGTACATTCTCAGCAGGGTCATTTTTTCACAATCATATATATTTCATAAGTGCTACCCTCATTTATGTAACACTTCCTCTGGTCAATGTTGTGACAAAGGCTGGGCTAGGCTGGAACCTGTTATAGCCCACCAGTCACCTAGCCAACTCTGGTTGTTGTGGAAGCAGCTCATCCAGAAAGTGGCCAGACTACTGATTATCAAGGGACACAGAGTTCAATGGAATTCCACTAGGAACCACTCCTTTACAGGGGTCAGATGGGTTTATTCCATCTGGTTGAACAATTAAACACTCAATCAGAGAATAGACAAAAGCCACAGAAAACACCTGAAAATATTAATGGTAGTTGTCATTGCATGGTGACACTGTTGGGCATATATTAAATTTAAAATGTTTCATTTAAATTCAATGAAGCAAAGACGTTGCCATAAAATTACTTCTAATATAAAAATATGAACCACATTATTTTTTATTTGTCTTGTTTAAATTGACTCTGAGAGCTATATTGCTATTTGAGCCTATTATATTTGCTTCAAGAGAATTAACTATTGTTTTGATTTCAGGACAAGGACAAACTGATTTGTGAAAGCTATTTTGAAACTTTTAAATATTTCAAAATATGAAAAACAGTAGAATTATCCAAGATATATACAATCAGTTACAATTCAAATTAAAATTTGACATTCTGCTTGGAAATAAGGATTGCCTTTTATTTCTTCACTTACTAAAATACCTTAAAGTCCCTCCTTCTAGGACTGTTTCTCCAAATGGAGCTGAGTTTGGGAGTGGTCGAGGCTTCCTGGGAAGTTCTGACCGGGTCCTCATTCAGTACAAGAAAGTTACCTTTGATTCTCAGCCCTTTCATGACTGCAACTAAATCAACAGTAAAGAATCTTCATCTTGGGGATGCTTTCTAGTACCTGTTGTTGTCAGTTGCTTTGGAGTTGACCTCTGACTCATGGTGACCCTATGCACAAAATGGAATGTGTACTTTGTGGTCCACGAACATTTCATTGGCTGATTTTTCAGAAGTAGATCACTAGGCCTTTCTTCCTGGCACAAATTAGTCTGGAAGTTTCACTGACACCTGTTCAGCATCATAGCAACACTCAAGCCTGTACTGACAGACAGGTAATGGCCTTACATTAGGTGCATTGGCTGGGAATCAAACTTGATTACCCCTTATGAAAGGCAAGAAATATACCACTGAACCACCACTTTCCCCTTTCTGATACCTAAATGTTACCATAACTTAATGGAAACAATTGCATGTCTTTTCTTCCTCTACATCTAGTCACAGATGTCTTTCCAGAAACTCACAGACATTTTAAATTAACAGTATTAGGCTACACTGGAAAACACCCAAGCCATCTGATGGAAATAAGTTCTGGGACTCGTAGTGGTCAGGCAAGGGACTCACATGGGGCTGTGTTGCTCACTCACCTACAACCAGGCTCAATCACTGCCCTTTCCTGAGAGTCATATTCCTTTCATATTAAACGAGAACATAGAGAAGGGTAGTATTGCATCTCAATCCAAGATGTAACACAAAAAAAGCCAAAAAAAAAAAAAAAAAAAAAAAAAAAAAAAAAAATCTCCAAAATGGCAATCAGGCAGCAAACATCTAGACCACATAACTGGATTTTCCTTTCAAATAAATAAGCAGAAATCCACTTCATCTTGCATATGAGCATATAATATATGTTGTTGTTGTTGTTGTTGTTGTTATGTGCCACCAAGTCAGACTTGACTCATAGCGACCCCTCCTTGGGTTTCCAAGGCAGTATCACTGAAGAAGTATATTGTCTCATCTTCCTTCTGAGGAGTGGCTGGTGGGTTTGAACTGCCAACCTTCTGGTTAGCAGTCAAGTGCCTAAGGCACTATGCCACCAGAGCTCCTATATAATATATAGGAAGTAAAAATATTTTTGCAGCCTGGACTAATCATCATTGTTTTTATTTCTCTTATAATAGGCTCATATTTATAACATTTAATTGCATGTTATACTATAACCATGGCTATAGAATAGGTATTATCTTTCTGTAGCTGAACTAAATATAAAAACAGAGATGTAACTTGATCTGATGCCTTTTTTTGAATATTAACTTGCCTGTGCTTTGATCTCAGCAGGTGAAAATATCTTGTAACATAACACTATCTTTAGAGGAAAGTGTGGAACAGAAATGTCTATCCTTGCAGGTCCAGGCCAACAACAGCTTCTATAGACATTCTTTGGGAAGAATGTCAGCCTTATAGACCCTGTCTAGGACAGCTGTTCCCATAGACCTCACTGCTTCACCAATCATCATACTTTATTTATCTGTTTGTGGACTATCTGCCTGATTCCTGGAAAGCAGACTCTAAGACAAAGATCTGAGTATAGCAGATTTATTTGTGAATGAAATTGGGAACAATACCTGTAAGGAATTGGGGAACATTGCTTTGGCAGGTCAAAAATCACTCAGAATGGATCAAAGGGCTATGTATAACAGTTAAAGCTATAAAACTCTTAGAAAAGAGGACATAGAGGAAGTTGGTGATATGAGAGGACAAAAACTGATCTCAAAAGAAACAAAAAAAAATATGGTCTATGTTCAGCAGACACAATAAGCATACAGAATTCAACAGCACAGACTGGCAGAGATAAATAAATAATAATAATAATAAAAACTCACTCCTGTCCAGTCAGATCCGACTCATAGCGACCCCTCCTTAGGTTTCTGAGGAGGTATCTCTACGCAAGTAGATTCTCCAACTTTCCTTCCGAGGAGTGGCTGGTGGGTTTGAACTGCCAGCTTTCTGGTTAGCAGTCAAAAGCTTTAGGCACTATGCCACCAGAGCAAGCTCCTCAAAAATAAATAGCCAGAGAATAAAAGAGACAGTTGGAAAATTTACTTTTTTTGATCTCAATCCCTTCCACTTTCTTCCCACTCTTGGTGCCAGGATGTTGCAAATTCATTGGGACAACTTCTCCACAGATAGAATGAGAGAGAGAGAGAGAGAGCGAGAGAGAGAAACTTATAGTGATCATTCAAGATCATAAGGCCTCTCTGTGCCTTGGAGTACCCATTCTGTTTTAAAAAACACATATTCTTGCCACTTTGCATGGGTATACTGGCTCTCTTCTCCCCCACTGACACTGCAGACCTGCAGAGAGGCAGCAACTGCTGTGTCCTGTTGGCCAATACCCCATCTAAGGAGGGAAAGGGATATGAGTCAGAGGTGGGAGCAGTATATTGGGGAATTTGCATTAGTATCTTAGCAGCCAAAGGAAAGGGGAGAGGTCAGATCTCAAGTGAAAAGGGCTGGTTCCACTTCATGCATATCCCAGGCCTGTCAGGGAGATGGAGGGAAACACACACACACAGAGTGACACACACACACAACACTGACAGTTCAGCACCCACTCTAGTTAAGCCAGAACTTGTGGCTATGGGGCATGTCTTCTAAATAGAGATAGTACCTGAAAAGGTGTAGAAGGTAAGATGCAGATACAGTCAGTGAGCTCCTCTCCTTAAGAATGGAGGAAAAGCAGAAAAATGGCTTTCCTTGACTCAGGGCTTCATATCAGTAACTTGACAACCAAAAGAAATGGGAGGCTCAGTTATCACACAGAAATGACAGGTTCCACCCCAGCCCCGTTCCAGGCTAGTAGAAGATTCTAATAATAACAGGTGCAAATAAAATTTTCCTGCACATAAATAAAAACTGCCAGGGGATGTAGAAAAAAGGGATATCATTGCCGATGCTAGACGGATCTTGGCTGAAAGCAGAGAATATCAGAAAGATGTTTACCTGTTTTTTTTTTTTTTTTTTTTTATCTAGGAATTTTTTTTTTTATTTTTTTTTTTTTTTTTTTTTTTTTAGCTGTGCACAGGTATTTGACTGTGTGGATCAAAAGACACATGGCACAGAAAGGGAATTCTGGAACACTTAATTGTACTCATGAGGAGTCTGGACATAGACCAAGAGGCAGAATGAGGGGATACTGTGTGCTTTAAATCAGGAAAGGTTTGTGTCAGGCTTTATTCTTTCACCATACTTATCAACCTGTATGCTGAGGAAATAATCCAAGAAGCTGTACTATATGAAGAAAAATGCAGCAAAAGAAATAGAGGAAGACTCACTGACAGCCTACAGATTATACAACTTTGCTTACAGAAATTTAAGTGAACTTGATACACTTACTGATGAAGATCAAAGGCTACAGCCATCAGTATTCTTTACACCTTAACACAAGAAAACAAAAATCCTCACAACTGACCAATACGTGACACCATGATAAATGGAGAGAAGATTGAAGGTGTCAAGGATTTCATTTTACTTGGATCTATAGTCAAAGCCAGGAGCTCTGGTAGCACAGTGGCTAAGGCACTTGACTGCTAACCAGAAGGCTGGCAGTTCAAACCCACCAGCCATTCCTTGGAAGGAAGATGGGGCAATCTACTTCCGTAGTGATACTGCCTCGGAAACCCAAGGAGGGGTCACTATGAGTCGGGTGCAACTCGACGGTACATAACAAAAACAACAACATAGTCAAAGCCTGTGGGGCAGCACTCAAGAAATCAAACAACATATTTAATTGGGCAAATCTTCTGCAAAAGACTTCTTTAAATGCTCAAAAGAAGTCACTTTGAGTACGGAATACTAAATCATAGTATTTTCAGTTGTCTCACATGCATCTGAAAGCTGAAAAATGAATAAGAAGGACTGAAAAAGAAATGATACCTATGAATTATGGTGTTGACAAAGAGTATTGAATACACCATGGATTGTCAGAAGAACAAATACATCTATCTTGGAAGAATTACAGTTAGAATGCTCCTAAGTAGCTATGATGGTTAAGACTTCACCTCACATATTTGGATGTTATCAGGAAAGAACAGTCCATGGAGAAGACATCATTTTTGTTAAAGTAGAGCATCAGAGAAAAGGAAGGAGACCATCAATGAGATGGAATGAAAAATTGGCTGCAACAATGGTCTCAAACATAGCAACAATTGTGAGGATAGTGTAGAATTGATCAGTATTTCATAGGATCATATAACTCTAAAGCAACTTTATGGCACCTAACAAGAATAACAACAAAAAGAGAGAGTGGCTGTTCTAATATCAGATAAAATACATTTTAACCTAAAATCTGTTACAACTGATGAAGGACATTACATAAAAATAAAAGGATCAATCCATCAAGAAGACATAACAGTTATAAATATACATGCACTTAACATCACTGTTCTAAAATACATGATGAAAATTATAAAACAATTCTGAAAGAGAATACAGATGACCTGAAAAGATGGAAAGACTTTCCATGTTTATGAATTGGAATAGTTCATATAGTGAAGATGTCAATGATACCCAAAACAATCTATAGATTCAATGCAAGCTTGATTAAAATTCTGACAGCGATTTTACAGAAATGGAAAAATTAATCCTTAACATTATATGGAAAGGCAAAATTTCTCAAATAGCCAATGAAACTCTGAGGAAGAAGAACAAAGTAAGAAGTCTCATACTTCCTACCATTAAAACATTACACAGCTACAGTAATCAAAACAGGCTGGTATTGGTTTGATGATAGACACATAGATTAAATGAATAGAATTGAAAACACCTAAATAAGTCCATTCTTCTCTGGTCAACTGATTTTCAATAAGCATGCTAAGTCTATTCAACAGAGAAGGAACAATCTCTTCAATGAATTGTTCTGGCAAAATTGGATTTTCACATATGTAAAAAATGAAGCAAGATCTATGCCTAATATCATATGCAAAAACTATTCAAAGGGGATCAAGGACCTCAATACTGATTCTAAAATCATAAAGTTCTTGAAGGAAAATATAGAGGCAATGCTATGGATCTTTTTATTTTTCCCCCAATGATTAACTATCAAACCAAACAATGAATGCATGAACATCAGAAGACAAAATAGAAATGGAACCTATAAAACTGAATGCCTATGTTAATCCAAAGAATTTATCAAAAGAGTGAAAAGATAACCTACAAACTGGGAAAAATCTTTGGGAACAATATAGCAGTAAAAATTTAATATCTAAGTTATATATAAAAATTCTACAACTTCAAAAAAGACAAATAACCAAAAAAAAAAAAAAAAAAGAACCCTAAAAGACATGAAGAAACACTTCACCAAAGAGGATATTCAAATGATTATTGAACACATAAAAGACATTCAGTGTCATTAGCCATCAGACAGATCCAAATCAAAACCACAAGGAGATAGAATTTCACTCCCACTAGGATGGCTAAGATCAAATACAAGCAAACAAATGAAACAAAACAAAACAAACAAATGAAAACCAGGAAATAGCAAATGTTGGTGAGTAGGTGAAAAACGGGAAACCCATTGCTGCTGGGAATGCAAATTTTTACAGCCACTGTGAAAATAGTATGGCAGTTCCTAAGAAAACTAAAAATAGAACTGCCACATAACCCAGCTGCAGTGTAATAAATTACTTAGTGTGGCTTTTCTACCCGTAAGTCTTTGTAAACTCCAAGGTGGGAATTGCTATGAGCAACTGAGGAGCTCCTGATTGCTAAAGTTGTCCACCTGGAGTATTTCTGTTGTGAGTGGCACAAAACAATGGTCTGGGAGGTTCCCACTCTGTCTCAGGTGCTTTGAGTTCTGATGCTACAATTGGTTGGTTTGGCCACTCTGCCAGACTCAAAGGGAGGCCTCCTAGAGGCAGAACTCTCTCTGACTGCTGGTTGAGGAAGATGTGCTCCTGAAAGAGACACATGCTCCTGAAAGAGACACGTGCTGCTGGGAAACAGATGCAAAAGACATGCATTGCTGAGTGAGACACCAAGAGACACGCACTGTTGGGAAAGAGACTGTGAGAGACTGTTGACAGAGGAATGGTTGGCTGGAAGAGAGACTGAGTGTTTTTCCTGAACTTGGATTGTACCCTGGTGCTTCCCTAATAAATCCTGTAACCTGTGAGTTCTGTGTGGCCACTGAAGTGAATTATCAAATCCAGGAGAGAAGTGGTAGGTGCTTTAGGAGGAACAGTTTGTGAGAGGGCTAGAGGGAGGCAGCATGTCTGGCCTTGCAGGAATAGGCCTTGGGTTACTAATAGTGATCCTGTCTTCCTCTTGTAGGGTTAGAGGAGGTCAGAAAATGTGGCCTCCTTGCCCTTTTAGCACCAGCAAACTCAAACCCAGTAATATACCCAAGGGACTTGAAAGCAGTGATATAAACTGACAATGTACATCACTGTTTATTGTAGCACTATTTGCAATAGCCAAAAGGTGTGGCAACACTCTAAATTCCCATCAACAAATGAATGGATAAACAAAATGTGATGCATACATACAGTATAATACACCTACTTCTCACTTGCCAACAATTTTGTTATCTGACATTTTGTATTTATGTCCATAGTAAAAAAAGCTACTATTCAACTATTTTGTGCATTATCAGTATACATCTGGAAGTAATGAACCCCAAAGTGCAAGGTTAGAGTAACACTGGCTGTGGTGGCTAAGGTTAGGTCGGCTAGGCAATGATTCTCAGTGATTTGGCAGTTATGCAATGATGTGATTTGTCAGCTATGTAATGATGCAGTCATCCTTCATTTTCTGATCTGATGTGGTCACACTTCAATTTTTCATAACACTGAATTTGTATAACAATCTGATCTTTGGAACCTAACCATGTCAATAAGTGATGCATGCATGTACTACTTAACCAGAAAGAGAAATGAAGTCCTGATATATGCTACAAAATGGATGTGGTTTGAAGACTTTATGTTGAGTGAAATAAATCAATCACTTCAAGACAAATATTGTATGACATCTGTTATATGAAAGGCAAGAATAGGCAGTTGTTTGAAACCTAAAGTTTTTTTGTGATTACTAGGGGAAGGAAGATTGGGCAATCCTACTTCCACAGTGATACTGTCTTGGAAACCCAAGGAGGGGTTGCTATGAGTCGGGGCCGACTCGATGGCAAATAACAACAACAACAGGGGAAAGAGAGAGTGGGAAAGGGAGAGTTTTTGCTTATGATGGCTTGAACTTCTGTTTATGATGATGAGAAACTCACATTGATTATGGGTAATTATTGCATAGCCTATTGATATAATTAGTGTCAATAAGTTGTACACCTATAAAAAGTTGAATTGCCAAATATTGTATGATATATATATTTACAATAAAAATACTAATGAGCAGCTTATGAGGCTGCTTATGTACAATGAAACATGTCATGGGATCTGGTTACTACTGGTTTAGGGGCTTAGGGTTACAGTTTCATGAGACATCCCAGGTAGTTGGCTTAATACTGTTTTTAGTTCTGTTATTTCTCTTAGTTGCTTGCATAGTGTCTTGGGTCTTGAAAGTTTGCAAGCAGCCAACAACTGGTCTCTATTAGCCAGGAGTATTAGAAGAAGAGGGTGAGTCAAGAATAGGAGGAGGAAGTGGAATTTGCACCTAATTATTTTCATAAAAAATGTTTCCTTTGCCATCAGACCAAAAGAAGTGATGGTGTCTGGCTACCATTACCAAAAATTTCATCAAAAATTCTATAGAAGAATTCTGATCAAAAGGGGGGATATTGTAGAACAAAATTATAATTTTAATCGAATCCATAAATTCTATGGTCATTGTGGCCAGAAGAACCCCCAAAACCATTGCCATGAGATAACATTTAAATCTTAAACCAAGTGTCCTCTGTAGGCTTCTTTAATCCCCACCCCCAAAAAAAGTTAGTTTATTTAGTAAAAAAAAAAAAAAAAATTGCCTTGAACATAACACTCTTTTGAAGAAGTGTTTCTATGGGATCAAACTGACAAAAGCAACTTGAAAAATTAGATAGGAAGATTATGGGGCAGTGAGTTCATGTCAATAGGGAAGGAGTAAAATCAATGTCATTGAATTGAACATGGAGAGATTGTTGAGTTGTTATATGTTTTGCTGTGCATACTTTCAGCTCAAAAATAAATAAATAAATCCTAGAAGAAAACATAGGAGTAAATCTTTGTGACCTTGCATTAACCAATGGTTTTTTAGATGTAATATATTGTTGTTGTTGTTGTTACGTGCTGCCAAGTCGGACTCGACTTATAGTGACCCCTCCTTGGGTTTCTAAGGCAGTATCACTATGGAAGTAGATTGTCCCATCTTCTTTCTGAGGAGTGGCTGAAGGGTTTGAACCACCAGCCTTCTGGTTAGCAGTCAAGTGCTTTAGGCACCACGCTACCAGATGCAACATAAGCAACATAAGCACAAGCAAAAGAAAAAAAATAGATAAATTGGACTTCATCAAAATTGTATATTTTCATGTTTCAAAATACATCATCAATAAAGTTAAAATGCAATTTTTAAAGTATACCTGATACAAGACATGTATCCTGAATTTGGAGCCTCTAAGTGGTACAATTGATTAATGCTCTCTTTGCTACCCAAAAGATTGTAAGTTTGAGTTCACCCAGAGGTGTGTTAGAGAAAATTTCTCACAATCTACTTCTGAAAAATCAGTCATTGAAAACCCTGAGGAACACAATTCACTGATACACATTAGGTCAACATGAGTCAGAGTAAATAGATGTCAATTGTTTTTGGTTGTTATTGTTTTTTGTTTTTAATCCAGATTATATAAAGTATTTATGACTCAATGAAAAGATGAATAACTCAATTGAAAAATGGGAACTTATCTGAATAGATATTTTTCCAAAGAAGTTGTACAAATGGCTTATTAACACATGGAAAGGTGTTTAACATCATTCAGTAGTTCTGGTAAGATAACCGAATAGGCAGACAAACTACACAGACCCTCTTCAACAAAGAAAAAGGAAACTAATTAACACAGATATAGAAGGTAATCCTGGAGCCCTGAGCTTTGAAAGGAAGGATACAGAAGTGGACTCAACTCTAACTAGTTGAAGAATGTGGATGAAAACAACAAAAAGGGAGACATATGGAGCTGCAGTCTGTCAGTGATCCTGATGGCACAGACAACTTGGATACCGACAAGTGGTGCTAGGACCTAAGAATTAACCTAAAAATTGGCCCTGTTAGCCATGGCTACACAGAGGACTGCACTGATGACTGGTGAATAAAAGGGGAAGCAGCGAAGAGGGAGATGGGCTGAACTGTAGACTTTGGCTGTACAGAGGGTGTAGCCATTTTGAATGTTTACAAGTGGTTGAACCATTTTGGATATTTTGAATATTTAAAGTGACAAAATTTTCTCAGATTCCAGGGACTTAAGAACAGACTCCACTTGCTGGGGACCACAAGTACATTCTAGACATGAACAACTGGAAAGGTGCAATATTTCTTTGTTACTCTTATACTCCATACACTCTTGATGAATGGAGGCGTGGTCATCCCTCACTCCCACCCACCTTTTGGCCTGGTAGGAGTTCCATCTAAGTTTGTGTGTTCTGACAGAGCTTGAGTGCCCTCTCAACCCTGCCCAGACTTTTATTCCTTTTTTTTTAGTGTATTTGTTTTTCTCTGTTTTAAAATTATGATTATTATTTTCTTCATTATTTTTATTATTATTCATTAGTCTTCCCTTCCCAGGTTCTAGATTTCAGCTTTTTCTCTCTTCCCTTTTCCAGCTTCCCATTTTTTTTCTTTCTCATGGTTAACCCCATTCTTTGCTTTTCTTTTTGCATTTTTTCCATTTTTTTTCTTCATTATTCTCCTACATTACCTCTTTCCTCTTAATGGCCACTCCCCAGATGTTTCTTCCGCCCCCCTCCCATCTTTTTCTGTTTTCTTTCTTTAGTGATTGTTCCTATGTGCTTATATGGAGTGTTTTTGTCTGGTTGCTGTTACTTTTTGATAGTTTTTTGATTGTTGTTGTTGCCTAACTGAGTTGGAGACAACAACTATGTATATATGCTGCAACCACACCTGCACTTCTGCAGCTCCACTCACTGAGTGAGAGCCATCACTTCATTCTGCCCCAACTGGCCTATGATAAGTGACTACCAAGAAGAGCCTTGCTCACCTTTAACTGCTCTTCACAAACAGTTAACAGACATCTAAATACAACAATGTCACAATGTCTCAGAGAAAACAGACCATCACAGTCCACACAAAGAAGCAAGATAAAGAGGTAGAAACAAAGGATCAGGATAGAGACACAGAACACATCCTGGAGGAAGAAGGAGCATTGGAGCTCCCTGATATGGAATTCAAAAAAATTATACTTATGTATCTTCAAAGGATTGAGAGACAGATCAAGGAAAACACTGACAAAATTAACGAACACATAGACAAAACCCTAGAACAATTTCAGAAGAAAGCACAAGAACAAAATGACAAAATAAATGAAAAATTAGAAATGATACAAAATGTACAGATAGCATTCCAGAAAATTAGCACTAAAGTTTCAGTAATAGATAACACATTGAAAAGACAAAGAGTAGAATCAAATCAATGGAAGACAGAATTACTCATATTAAAAACAAATACCTGAAACTTCCTTGGAAAGGGATCAATCAGAAAAAAGATCAAAACAAAATGAAGACAGTCTAAGGATCATGTGGAATACCATAAAAAGGAATAAACTATGTGTAATCAGAATTCTGGAACAAGAAGAGAAAAAGAATACCACTAAGAAAATTGTCCAAGATGTGTTGGAAAAGAACTTCCCTGATATGATGAAAGATGAGAACATATCCATTCAGGAAGTCCAAGAAACCCCATTCAGGATAGACCCCAAAAGAAAATAACTAAAATATATCATCATCATCATACCCACCAACAGAAAAGACAAAGAATCCTGAAAGCAGCATGGGAAAAATGAAAAGTACTCTACAAAGGACCACCAGTAAGAATAATCTCTGATTTCTCAACAGAAACCATACAAGTGAGGTGGCAAAGAGATAGTATGTGTAAAACCCTGAAAGAGAAAAATTTCCAACCAAGAATTATACACCCAGAAAAATGGTCCATTAAATATGATGGTGAAAATAGGAGATTTTCAGAGAAGCAGAAATTAAGGAAATTTGTTAAAACCAGACCAACCATACAAGAGATACTAAAAAGAGTCCTTTTGACAGAGAACAAATAATAGCAAACAACAACCGACCATTATTGCACAAGATGACATAATCCAGAAACCAACAAAGCTACAGAAGTGTACAATGTAAAATAAGTTTACATGATTGTAAACAGGGAACCAGAAACATCAATTGGCAAATGAGGACAACTACAAACCAAAGAGATGGGAAAAATTACATAGTAATAGAACTTCTACATGGTGAGGAAGTAAAGAGAGTTGCAAGATACAATGGACTGTTTTAAACTTGGGGAAAAAGTTTTAAATCACAAGATAACCTCAAAGAAAAATGACAAACCTTCAAATCATGATAAAGAAGACAACAAGGAAAGGTTTATATATAGAAGGAAATTTTATTTGCTGGTTACATCGGGTGGGGGGGGGAGGGGAAGGAACACTGTTAAATAGGTAGAGATAAGTATTTATTTGGGTGAAGAGAAGGGCAATTGTGATAGTTGGAGCCGTGTGTCAACTTGGCTGGACCCCAGTTCTGTGTGGTTGTTCCCATGATGGGATCAGATGACTGTGTTCTGAGTGACCAATCTCCCCAAGGGGAGTTTCCCTAGGAGAGTGGCCTGCTTCCAGGATATCCAGGGACATCCTGGGAAGAGAGACATTCTTTTGTGGATCGGGACCCTGGTGTGCTGACTACAATCTTCCATGAGTGAGCAGCCCACCGCTCGGCTGGAGATCTTGGATTCATCTTTCATTGGAGTCTACAACCAGTGTACTGCCTGCCAGCCTTGAATTTCTTGGCCCCCTGTGGTTGCGGAAGCTAAGGCTGGTTCCAGCTCGACGTTTCCTCCAGGGGCTTTGGACTTGCCAGGTTCTATAAGCTTGGGAGCCATTTTCCTAAGATAAATTTCTCTCTCTCTCTCTCTCTCTCTCTCTCTCTCTCTCTCTCTCTATATATATATATATATGTATATATATATACACATACATATGTAAGCTTTGCTGATTTTGTTTCTCTAGAGAACCCAGTCTAACACAGCAATGTACCAAATGTGAGTGATCAACATGGTGGTGTTGAGGAAGAGGAAGGCATAGAGAGGTACATGGGAGGTGCAGAGAACAAAGGTGAATCCTTTTACACATACAGTACTGCATTGTCAGTGAAGGCAAACATGGATATATGGAAGATAGGTGAGTGGACAGGCTGAATTATTAAGTATGCCTATGCAAAAGGGAGTGTACCCAAGACCATATATAGGGCTGGCAGACAATGGTTCTACAAGTGTATTTGCATGTTATGTAAGAATTTCCAGGGCTAAAGTAGAGCTGACCAGGGACAAGGTTGTAGTCACTTTTTGGTCACAGCCAGCTATCCAGAGGGACCAAGTAGTTGAACCTGTGGGCTTGGGACCATAGTCACAGGGGACATCAAGCTCAATTAGCATAACATGACCAGGATCTTAAAAGCTTGCAAGCAGCCCTCAAGATATAATGATGAGTCTCTCCTTGTCCAGAGTAAGAAGAATGAACCAAAGTTTTATGGAAACAATTAGTCCTAGTGACTGGTTCACCATGTGATCCACAGCCTATGTGACTATGAGACCAGAAGACCTAGATGGTACCTGGCTACCACTGTCAACCACTTGGAGAGGGATTTATGTAGGAGATCTTGGATAGAGTGGGAGGACAATATGGAACAAAATTCAAAATCATTTGGAAAAGAAAGGGGGGAGCAGATTTGCTGGTCTGATAGAGTCTGGTGGAACCACTGAGACTATGGCTCCTAGCTGTCCTTCAGGTCTGGAATTGAATCCATACCTGTGGCTCCCAGCCAAACAAAAGACCGGAATATAAGTTGAACATTTACCTGAGGTAGATACACTTCTTGGAGAAAACCATCATGGAAGAAAGAGGGGCTATTTATGCACAAGGGGACAGCTCAGGGAGCAGAAGTACATGGAGGGATGGACATAGGGAAGAGGTAACTATCAGGAGGAAGTGGGGGGGGGGCTGTTCCATTGTGGTAAATTGTAGTCAATGTCATAAGACAAAGTGTATATGAATTGCTGTATGGAAAGTGAATTCGCTCTGTAAACTTTCACCCATATCACAATTTAGAACAAAAAAAAGGCAACAAGTACAAAGATTTAGCAAATACTAAAATGAAAGCAACAAAGGAAATAATAACATGAGTCATAAACATAATGATTTCAGCACAAAAAAAAATATATGGAACAAAGAAACCAGGAACAACTTGAAAAACTACATAACAAAATGACAGCAAAAAATTCATATTTGTTGATAGTCACACTGAATATTAATGGATTAAATGCACCATTCAAGAGACAGAGAGTTGCAGTCTGGATAAGAAAACATAACCCATCATACACTGTCTACAAGAGATACACCTTAGAGACAAAGACAAAATTAGACTAAATATGAAAGGTTAGAAAAATATATATCAAACAAATGGTAACCAAAATAGAGCAAGAGTGGCAATATTAATTTCTAATGAAATTGACTGTAAGACAAAAACCACCAGAGGAGACAGGGAAGGACATTATATAATGAGCAAAGGATCAATTGAACAAGAAGATATAACCATAATAAATATCTATAGGCCTAATGAAACAGCTCTAAAATACATAAATTAGACTTTAACAGAATTGAAAAGACAAATAGATGACTCTACAATCATAGTAAAAACCAAACTCACAGCTATCACATTGGATCTGATTCATAGTGGCCCTTCCTTGAGTTTCCAAGATGGTATCACTATGGAAGTAGATTGCCCATCTTCCTTCTGAGGACTGGCTGGGGGATTTGAACTGCCAACCTTCTGGTTCACAGTCAAATACCTTAGGCATTATGCCACCAGAGATCATAGTAGTCATAGTAGGAGACTTTAAGACACCACTTTCAATGAAAGATAGAAAAACTGGAAAGAAACTCTACAAAGATACAGTAGAGCTAAACAATATAATCTACCAACATGACCTTATAAACATCTACAAAGCACTTTATCCAACAACAGCAAAATGTACATTCTTTTCCAGTGCACATGAATATTCTCCATGATAGAACATATGTTAGACCATAATTCAAGCCTTAATAAACTTAAAAACATTGAAATATTCCAAAGCACCTTCTCGGATCACAAGGATATCAAATTAGAAATCTACAATAGGAAGATCAACAGAAAAAGAGCAAACACATGGAAAGTGATAAACACTCTCCTTAAAAATGACTGGGTAATAGAAGAAATAAAAATGAAATTAAAAATTTCCTTGAATCAAATGAGAATGAAAATACAGCATACCAAAATCTTTGGGACACAATAATAGCAGTGATCAGAGGCCAATTTATAGCTCTAAATGCACACATCAAAAAAGAAGAGCCAAATTCAACACCTTCAGGCAACATCTCAAACAATTAGAAAAAGAGCAGCAGGAAAAGCCTACAGTAAACAGAAAAAAGGAAATAATAAAGATTTGAGCAGAAATCAATGAACAGAAAATAGAAAGACAATAGAAAAATTCAACAAGACTAGAAGTTGGTGTTTTGAAAGATTAATAAAATTGACAAGCCACTGACAAATTTAACAAAGGAAAAGAGGGGCTGAATAAAAATAACATGAATAAGAAATGAAATGGGCAACATCACAAAAGAACCAAGTGAAACAAAATGGATAATATCAGGATACTATGAAGAACTGTACTCCAACATATTTGAAAATCTGGAAGAAATGGATAGAGTTCCAGAAACACAACACTTACCTAAACTAACACAGGCTGAGTTGGAAAAGTTGAATAGGTTCATCACAAAAGAAGAAATTGAACAGGTCATCAAAAAAAAAAAAAAAAATATTCCTGGCCCAAGTGGTTTCACCTAAGAATACTACCAAACATTCAGAGAACTGGCATCAATCCTACTCAAACTATTCCAAGACACAGAAAAAGATGGAAACCTCCCAAATTCATTTTATAAAGCAAGCACAATCTTGCTTCCAAAACCAGGCAAAGACATCCCTGCAAAGGAAAACTACAGACCTATATCCCTCATGAATATAAATGAAAAAAAACTTCAACAAAATCCTAGCCAATAGACTTTAACAACATATCAAAAGAATAATTCATTATGACCAAGTGAGATTCATATCAGGTATGCAAGGATGGTTCAACATTAGAAAAACAATCAACATCATCCACCATGCAAATAAAACAAAGGAAAAGAACCACATCATCATATCAATTGATGCAGAAAATGCATTTGATAAAATCCAATGGCAATTCCTGATCAAAACTCTCAACAAAGTAAGAATAGAAGGGAAATTCCTCAACATAATAAAGAGCATATGCAAAACTAACAGCCAACATTATTCTCAATGGAGAGGGATTGAAATATTTCTCCTTGTGAACAGGAACCAGACAAGGATCCCCTCTGTCACCACTTTTATTTAACATTGCATTGGAAGTCCTAGCCAGGGCAATAAAGCAATACAAAGAAATTTAAAACAACCAAATTGGTAAAGAAGAAGTCAAACTATCCTTATTTGCTGATGATATATGGTCCTATACCTAGAAAACCCAAGAGACACAGTAAACAATCTACTGGAACTAATTGAGAGATTTGGCATCATGGCAGAATACAAGATCAACATCCAAAAATCAGTTGGATTCATCTACACCCACAAAGAGTTGCTGAAAAAGAATTAAAGAAATCAATACCATTTACAATAGCTACCAAAAAACAAAACAAAACAAAACTTGAGAATAAATCTTACCAGAGACACAAAAGACCTATATTAAGAAAACTATAAAAGACTACTTGAAAAAACCATAAGAGATCTGCATAAATGGAAGAACATATCATGCTTTTGGATAGGAAGATTGAATATTGTGAAAAGGTCAATTCTACCCAAAGCAGTCTGTACATTCAATGCAATCCCAATTCAGATCCCATCAACTTTCTTTAAGGATATGGAAAAAACAATCACTAGCTTTATATAGAAAGGAAAGAGACCTTGGATAAGCAAAGCAGTATTAAGAAGAAGAAGAAAGTAGGAAGTCTCACACTCTCAGATCTTAAACCTATTACACAGTCACAGTAGTCAAAACTACCTTGTATTGGTACAACAATAGACACATAAACCAATGGAATAGAATTGAGAAATCATATATAGATATATTAACCTATGGTCAGTTTACCTTTGACAAAGGACTGAAATCCATTAAATGGGTGTCAAAGGGGAAGGGACGCTGCACCTTTTGACCCACTCTAACCCCACAAGAAGAAGGCAGAATTACCATCAGTAGTCCAAGGCCTATCCCTGTATGGTCAGACATGTCACCTCCCTCCAGCCCTTTCACCAAACCTGACATCAATCGTTCCTCCTGCAGCATCCACCACCTCTCTACTGGGTTCAGTAATTCACTGCAGTGGCCACACAGAACTCACAGTTTATGGGGTTTATTAGGGAAGCATGAGACTTCCCTAATAAGTTTAGGAACAATGCTCAGTCTTTCTTAGCCCACCATTTCTTAGCCAACAGTTTCTCTCAGTCTCTCTCTCAGCCATGCATCTCTCTCTCTCTCTTAACAATGTGTGTCCCTTGGTATCTCTCTCATAGTGGTGTGTGCCTCTCAGAAGTGCATTTCTCTCAGCAGCACGTGTTTCTCAGCTAGAAGTTAGAGAGATTTCTTCTACCTCTAGAAGGGCTCCTTTGGAGCCTTGTAGAGTGACCACTAACCAATCTCAACATCACAATTCTATACATCTGAGAGAGAGCGAACTTCCCAGAAGATTGTTTCATGCAGATTCAACAGAAATATCCCAGATGGATAACTTTAGTGATCAATACCTACTTGGTTGCTCATGACAAATTTCACCGTGGAGTTTACAAGACTTACTGCTAGAAAAGCTACACTATGCAATCTACTACACCACAATGGGGAAGAGATTGTTTAACAAATGGTGCTGGCAAAACTTGATATTGATTTACAGAAAAATGAAACAAGATATATATCTCACAACAAACACAAAAACTAACTCCAGACAAATCAAAGACTTAAATGTGAAACATAAAGCTATAAAGTTCCTCAAGGAAAAACTAGGGGCAAATTTAGGGGCTCTAATATGTGGCATAAATAGGTGATCAAACATAACCCAAAATGCACAAAGAGCAGAAGATAAACTAAATGAATAGGACCTTCTAAAACTTAAATTTGTATGTGCTTCCAAAGACTTCAGATTGGGAAAACGTATTTGACAATGATATATATGAGAAGGGGCTTATATCTAGAATTTATAAAACTCCAGCATCTCAACAACAACAAGACAAACAATCCAATTAAAAAATGGGAAGAAGACATGAGTAGACACTACACCAAAGAGGATGTTCAGGCAGTCATCAAACATATGAAGAAATGTTCACGATCTTTAGCCATTGTTGTTGTTGTTAGGTGCCGTCGAGTCATTTCCGACTCATAGATACCCCATGCACTGCAGAACGAAACACTACCCGATCCCGTGCCAGCTCCACGATCACTGCTATACTTGAGCCCGTCATCATAGCTACCATGTCAATCCATCTTGTTGAAGGCCTCCCCCTCTTTTGTCGACCCTCCCCCCTACCAAGCATGACATCCTTCTCCAAGGAATGGTCCCTTCTGACAACATGACCAAAACAGGTGAGATGAAGTCTGGCCATTCTCCCTTCCAAGGAGCACTTCAAATGCAATTTCTCCAGGACAGATCTGTTAGTTCTTTTAACAGTCCATGGTACTTTCAGCATTCTTCACCAGCACCACAACTCAAAAGCATCAACTCTTCTTGGGTCTTCCTTATTCATTGTCCATCTTTCACATGCATACGAGGTGATTGGAAATATCATGGCTTGTGTCAGGCACACCTTAGTTCTCAAGGAGATATCCTTGCTCCTCAGCACTTGATACAGTTCCTTCGCAGTTGACTTTCCCAATGCTACACATCATCTAATGTCCTGACTGCTGCTTCCATTGGCATCAATTGTAGAACCAAGCAATGTGAATTCTTTGACAACCTCAATCTTCTCTCCATTTATTGTGATGCTGCTCATTGGTCCAGTTGTGAGGATTTTTGTTTTCTTTGTATTGAGATGTACTCCATACTGCAGACTGTATTCTTCAACCTTCATCAGTAGGTGCCTCAAGTCATCCTCACTTTCAGCAAGCAAAGTTGTATCATCTGTGTATCTCAGGTTATTAATGATTCTTCCTCCAATCCTGATGCCACGTTTTCTTCATTAGCCATTAGAGAGATGTAAGTCAAAACAACACTGAGATACCATCTTTCCCCACCACTAGTGGCAAAGTTCAACAAGATAGAAAATAACACATGCTGGCAAGGGCAGAGAGATTGGGACTCTTATGCACTGCTGGTGGGACTGTCAAATGATAAAACCACTGTGTAAAGCAGTGTGATAATATCTGAAAAAGTTGGAATTAGAAATACGATTTGACCCAGCCATTCCACTACTAGGTATATATCCTAAAGAAGTGATAGGCAGGACAAGAAAAGGTATATACACACCCATGTTCATTGCAGGACAATTTACAATAGCCAAAAGATGGAAACAAACTAGGTGCCTACCAACAGAAGAAAGGATAACCAAACTATGGTACATACACACAATGGAATTCTATGGAACCCTTAAGAATAATGTAGAATCAGAAAAATATCACATGACTTAGATAGACTTGGAGGACATTATGCTGAGTGAAATAAGTCTATCACAGAAGGACACATATTGTATTAGACGATTATTGTAAGTAGTCAAGAAAGGGTTTATATATGGAAGGAAATTTTCTTTGTTGGTTACCAGGGGTGGAGGGGAGGGGAGGAAACACTGTTAAATAGGTAGATACAAGTATTGATTTGGGTGAAGAGAAGGAAGAAGAGAAGAAATATGAGTGATCAATATGGTGGCATTGAAAGGAGGAAGACATAGAGTCGTGCATGGGAGGTACAGACAGCAAAGATGAACATTCTGCACATACAGGACTGAATTGTAAGTGAAGGCAAACATGGATATATGGGTGGATAGATGGGTGGCCAGGCTGATCTATTAGGTATGCAGGAGGGAGTGTGCCCAAGATCATGTATAGGGTTGGCAGACAATGTTTCTACAAGTATACTTGTATGTTCTGTAAGAATTCCATGGTATATGGTAGAGCAGACAAGGGACAAGGTTGTAGTCACTTCTTGGCCACAGCCAGCTACCCAGAGGGAGTGAAGAGTTGTACCTGTGGGCTCAGGACCATAGTCATAGGGGACATCAAGTTCAATTGGCATAACATTCTACACAAAATATTGTTCAGCATCCTACTAGTGACTGGGATCTTACAAGCTTGCAAGTGGTCATCTAGATGCAACGATGGGTCTCTCCTCACCCAGAGCAAAGAAGAACAAAGAAAACAAAAGATGGAAACAATTAGTCTAAGGGACAGTTACTCCCTGTGATCCTCAGCCTATATGACTATGAGATCAGAAGAACTAGATGGTGCCCAGTTACCACTATTAACCACTTGGAGGTGCATCTATGTAGGAGATTCTGGAGAGAGTGGAAGAACAATGTGGAACAAAACTTAAAATCATTAAAAAAAAAAAAAAAAAGAAAAGAAAAAACAAACAAAGAAAGAAAAGAACTAGGTTATTGTTCTGGTAGAGCCTGATAGAACCACTGTGAGTATGGCTCCTTGTAGCCCTTCAGGTCTAGAATTGAGTCCACTCCTGTGGCTTTCAGCTGGGCAAGGGATGGGCATATGGCCTGAATATTTGCATTGGGTGATGCTCTCCTTGGAGAGATCAATCATGGGAGAATGGAAGTGCTGTGTATGCACACAGATGGCTGGGGGTGGGGGAGGGAGTGCATGGGAGGGAAGGACATGGGGAGGAGGTGGCTATTGGGCAGAAGTAGCAGGGGAGCTGTTGCATTGTGGAAGATTGCAGTCAGTGTCATGAGACAGGGTGTGTGTGGGTGCTGTTGGAGGGTGAATTTGCTCTGTAGCCTCTCACCAAAATCTCAATAAAATTTAAAAACTAAACAAAACAAAAAGATGTTTAGCATCATTCATCATCAGGGAAATGAAAATTAAACCAAAATGAGATACCATTTAATGAGCTCTGGTGGCATAGTGCCTAAGGCATTTGACTGCTAACCAGAAGGCTGGAGGTTCAAACTCACCAGCCACTCCCCAGAAGGAAAATTGGGCAATCTACTTTTGTAGTGATACTGCCTCAGAAACCCAAAGAGTGGTGGCTATGAGTCGAGATCAACTCTATCGCATGTTATAACAACATAATGCTCATAGGAGCTCTGGGGGTGTAGTGTCTAAGACATTTGACTGCTAACCAGAAGGCTAGTGGTTCAAACCCACTAGCCACTCCTCGGGAGGAAGACTGAGCAAACTACTCCCACAATGACACCACCTCAAAAAACCAAGGATAGGTCGCTATGAATCAGATCTGACTCGATGGCAGTAAGTTTTTTATAATGGTTATAAGGAGCTCTGGTGGCAATCCTTATGGATTTGACAGTTAACCAGGAGGTCGGTGGATCAAACCCACCAGGTCCACCACCAAACCCATCTGCTGCACCTCCAAACAGACCAGCTGTTCCTTCAAACCCACCAACTGCTCCTCTAAACCTACCAGCTGCTCCATCAAATCCATCAGCTAGTCTATGGGAAGAATATAAGGCAATCTACTTCTTTAAACATTTACTGCCCTGGAAACCCAGTGGGGGTTGCTGTGAGTCAGAATCATCTCAATGGCAGTGGGTTTGGTTTTGGTTTTTATGATAGTTACAATCAAAAGGCTGAATAATAGCAAGTGTAGGAAAGGATATGGAGAAATTGGAAACCTCACACACTGCTAGTGGAAATCTGCAAAATGTTGCAGATGCTTTGGAAAAATGTTTGATAGTTCCACTACAACATTTGACTCAGCAATTCCATTGCTAGGTCTATAACAAGAGAAATGAAAACATTTATCAATACAAAAAGTTGTACACACATGGCCATTACAGTATTGTTTGTAGTAGACAAAAGTGGAGAAAACCCTAATGTAATTTGATGATAAAAAGAAAAAGTGATATATTCATACAATGGAATAATATTTGACTATAAAAGGAATAATGATACACGCTGTAACATGGGTGAATCTTGGAAACATGATGCTCAGTGAAAGAAGCCAAACATAAAGACATGTTGTACAATTCTTTGTATATGAAATGCCTAGAATAGGGAAATCTATAGAGATAGAATAGCAAAGAAGGGGAAACATCTGCTACAGAGTATGAGTTGTCTTTTGGGAATAATGAAAATCTTATGAAATTAGAGAGTGGTGATAGTTGCACAGCTTTGTGAAATGGTTAAAACTCACTAAATTTTACACTTTAAAGAAGTGAATTTCATGATATGTAAATTATATATCAATTAATTAAAAAGAACAGGGCAGAGGAAGAGTTTGAACTGTAATGCTGTTGCAATAAACAACAACAAAAATGCTGTTGCAATGGAGACCCAGAAAACACTTGGGGAGCTCTATAGATAGAATTGGCCTGAGATAATGCACAGGGGATGGACCACTGACCCCAGCTGCAGGAGGCAAGGTGGACTTTTGGGCAGAACTCCCCCATCAAAGGAATGCTCAGAAAGCAACTCAATTGTGAGCTTCCAGCTGTCCGGGCATGGGGAGAATGAGGGCTTTTTTTCTAAAGGGTTATACCACACTCTCCATTCATTGCCCATCCCCCTTTCTGGTTTTTTTTTTTTTTTTTTTTTTTTTTTTTTTAGCTCTCTGAGCACAAGGACCTAGCCTGATATGCTCACTGTCATGATCCCAGTATTTTATTGGTGATTTTTAAATGTGATAATTACACCTTCTTCGTTTACTGCCATGTCAGGATTCCATAACATGATTGTAAAACTCTACCTCTCCTTTGTGTTGAGCACTTTTTTAAGTCATAAGGATCACTGCCTTATTAAATTAAATACATGACAAGGATGCTTACTTTTTTTTTTTCCAATTTAATGTTTGTATAAACTCCAAACTACAAGTCCTTGATGAACTTGAAAAATAAATCTTTTGTTCTTATCCTTCTTTCCACATTTGGGCTGCACCTAGGAATGTTTTTACCATGTGTGATTCTCAGAGGATTAAAATAAACTGAAGTCACAGTTTGTTATGTAAGGTTATGTTTGTTAGGCAGAAGAACCAAGCAGTTGCCATTTAGTTGACTTTAACTCATAGTGACCCTATGTATGTCAGAGTAGAATTGTGCCCCATAGGGTTTTCAATGGCTGATGTTTTCAGTAGCAGCTCACCCAGTCTTTCTTCTGTTGCACCTCTAGGTGGGTTTGAGCCTCCAACCTTTTGTTCAGCATCAGAGCACCACTCAGAGGTTGAATTTTTTTGA
This sequence comes from Orycteropus afer afer, assembly GCF_000298275.1. Lineage (NCBI taxonomy): Eukaryota > Metazoa > Chordata > Mammalia > Tubulidentata > Orycteropodidae > Orycteropus > Orycteropus afer. Next base: position 5,568,821 of record NW_006921750.1, on the reverse strand, counting down.
GCATAGAATCCAGTAACCAGAGGATCTCTGTGGTAGAGGGAGGAAAACTAAAAAAGAGATGCAGTGTAGTAAATTTCATGGCATGGCTTTTCTAGCCATAGTAACTCCCACTTTGCTCTGAGCAATTGAGTAGCTGATTGTTAAAGTTATCCACCTGGTGTATTTCTATTGGAGTGGCACAGAACAATGTTCTGGGAAATTTGCTCTCTCTTAGGTGTGTAGAACTCTGATGTTGGGATTGGTTGGTTTTGGCCACTCTGCCAGGCTCAAAAACAGTCCTCCTAGAGGCAGAAGGAATCTCTCTACTGGTTCAGAAATACCTGCTGCTTAAAGAAACACTGTTGAGAGAGAGATGTGCTGCTGAGAGAGACTGAGAGAGACTGCTGGTTAAGAGAGAAAACCATCTAAGAGAGAGATGGCTGCCTGAGAGAGACTGACCATGTTCCTGAACATGAATTGCAGCCTGCTGCTTCCCTAATAAGCCCCATAATCTCTGAGCTCTGTGTGGCCACTGCAGTGAATTATCAAAACCAGCAGAGAGATGGCAGGTGCCATAGGAGTGATGGTTAGTGTCAAGGTTAGTAAGAGGGCTGGAGGGTGGTGGTATGTCCGGCCTCATAAGAATAGTCCTTGGCACAAATCCTGGAGAGAACAATCATGGGAGAAGGAAGGGCTGCTTATGCACAGGGAGATAGCTCAGGGTGCAGAAGAGTATGAAGGGATG
>NW_006921750.1:5567037-5567997 GCF_000298275.1 Orycteropus afer afer | reverse complement strand
AAAAAAAAAAAAAGAATAGTCCTTGGGCTGCTGATGGTGATTCTATCTTCCTCTTGTGGAGTTAGAGGAGGTCAGAAGATGCTGCTTCTTGCCCCATTAGGAAGAGACTGAAGATTATTACACTATTTCTTAAGAATACTATGCATTTAAATTGCCCAGTTAGCTTTTTATCTCTCTCCCTCTCTCTTTTTTTTTTTTTTTTTTTTGCTGAGGATACTGAGACGCTGGGAGAATAAGTAACCTCACCAATCTTTTTCAATTCTTATGGGCTGTGAGCAAAGGAAAAGTTCTCAGTAGTCACTAAGACCAGGCTGGGGCTTACAGAGAAACAGGTTCTCAGAAAGGACTACTTTCAGTTGTAAGGGTCCTCTGTGGTCCAGAATTACAAATAAGCCATCAGAGCCCAGGTCAGGATGGTCAGGGACAGCTGAAGTTGACCTGCTCTCTTCTGAGCTGTGTGTGCTTGTCCAGGCTTGACTCCACATTAGACATTTGCCTACTCCTTCAGAAACCAGGTTCTCACTTCTTGGTCCCACCTCTGATGGTCCACGGCACCTGCTCCACTCAGCTTCCTGCATCTGTCCAGCCACCTGGAGATGTCTTCACTCAGGCATCTGTACTACAGCAACATTCTTCTGGTCTGGAATTTAGGACTTCCTAGATCTAGGAACTTTGGGTACTGAAACAGCATTCCATAGCATCTCTGGGTAGGCATTACTGATTGACCTTCCACTTACATGATAACTCCAGACTTCTCCAGTCTCCAAACCCAGATTTATCTGCCAGTTCTGCTGCTTCCTCAGGAATCCTGGGACCCACAAGGCTTTAGTCTTGAAAGTTTCCATAGACCTACAAGTCTGTTGTCAGGGCCAGACTAAAGTATGTGAGAGTCTGAGCACTGATAATCTATAGTGTCTCCATCTCTGCTTACTCATGCATTCAGGGCTATGTAAGTTTTAT
>NW_006921750.1:5564998-5566937 GCF_000298275.1 Orycteropus afer afer | reverse complement strand
TGTGTGTGTGTGTGTGTGTGTGTGAGCTGTCTACAATGTAAGTTCTTTTTCAATGTGACTATGATATTAATGATTGAATGCAAAACTGGTGTATGCCACTTTACCAGAATGAGCTGGACTAGATTATAAGATGTTTAGTGGATGTGGGATACTAAGATTTTTTCCATATAACACATTTCCTGGAAAAAGAATATTCCACTTACTCCACAACAAAGAAGTGTTAAGTCAGTGAATTTAGTTGTTTGAACACTCAATGAAAATTCTGTGTATCTTCTAAAATGAAAACTTGATTTTCACCAATGTTACTTTAAAGCATTTATATTACAATTTTGAGGCTTGTTTAATAATAAATGCTATAATTATTTGGAAGCTCTGGTAGTATAGTGCCTAAGGCACTTGACTTCTAACCATAACTCTGGCAGTTCAAACCTACCAGCCACTCCTTGGAAGGAAGATGGAGCATTCTACTTCCTTAGTGACACTGCCTTGGAAACCCAAGGAGAGGTCGCTATGAGTTGAGTCTGACTCAACGGCACATAACAACAACAACAACATAATTAATTATAAATGAACAAATGAAAAGATATCATAAAAGAATATTTAATGATCAGAAAACAAATATTACAACAAATTACTGTTTCCTTTAGATAGACCTTTCATGTCTAATGTAGTATAATTAAAAAAAAATTCTTTCTATTCTAAGCTCTTACATATTCTTCAATGATTTCATCATAATTATGCTGATGAACAATGTCTGCTTCCTTACATAATAAAGATAATGAATCAAGTCTTTCTTGAATCAGTATTGTACACTGAGGATTTTAGAGTCTCTTTAGGGAAGAAATGAGAATTCTGTTGTGCACTTCGTGATCATTAAAAATGGGAATATGCATAAAGCAATGCCAACATTGGGGGATATGCATTGTATTTTATCATCTATTATATAACAAAAAATGCTTAAATGAGTAAAATTTGTCTTTCCTGAATCTGTAAATTTAGTAATCATGTAAGAATAGAATTGTCACACTTTTCTGTAAAGGTTTATATTTGTTAAAGAAGGAAGGGATGATCCACTTCTTAAAGAATTGGCCAGTGAAAACTTTATGAATCACAGTGAAACACTGATATGTTACTGGAAAACTTTATGAATAGCCCTGAAACATTACCAAATATAATGCCAGAAGATGATCCCCTCAAAGGAGTAGAAGTGATGCAATGGAAGACAAAATTAATGAGACTGAAGACAAATACCTGAATACTTCTTTGGAAAGGGATAAATCATAAAAAAATTAAAAATAAATTAAAAAATGAAGAAAGCCTAAGGTTCATGTGGGATAACATCAAAAGGAATAACCTATGTGCCATTGGAATTTGAGAACAGGAAGAGAAAAATAAATTCCTGAGAAAATTGGCCAAGATTTGTTGAAGGAGGACTTCCCTGATATAGTGAAAGATTAGAATATGTCCATTCAGGAAGTACAATGAACCCCAAACAGGACAGACCCCAAAGAAATCAACAAGACACATCATCATCAAACTCATCAAAACCAAAGAAAAAGACAGAATCCTGAAAGCAACACAGAAAAAACAAAAAAAGTTACTTACAAAGGATTGCCAGTAAGAATAAGCTCTGAATTCTCAGCAGAAACCATAAAAGCAAGAAGGCAATGGGATGGTATATATAAAACCCTGAAAGAGAAAAATTTTCAGCGAAGAATTATATACCCAAAAAATTATCCCTAAAATATGGTGGTGAAATTAGGAGATTTCCAGATAAGCAGAAACTAAGGGAATTTGTTAAAACCAGACCAACCTTACAAGAGATGCCAAAGGGAGTCCTTTGTACAGAGAACCAAAAATAGCAAATAAAAACTGACCATTAATACACAAGATGACATAACCCAGAAACCACAGCTATGGACATATCCAAAGTAAAATG
>NW_006921750.1:5563297-5564569 GCF_000298275.1 Orycteropus afer afer | reverse complement strand
CATAAACATAATGAGCTTAGCACAGAAAATAATATGGAACAAAGAAACCAGGGACACCAAGAAAAACACATAACAAAATGACAGCAACCAATTCATACTTGTCAATAGTTACACTGAATGTTAATGGAATAAATGTACCACTCAAGAGACAGAGAGTTGCCGATTGGATAAGAAAACAAAACCCACCACTATGTAGCCTAAAAGGGACACATATTAAAGATAAAGACAAAAATAGACTAAAAATCAAAGGTTGGAAAAAGATATATCAAGCAAATGACAACTGTAAGAGAGCAATTTATGGACCCAGTGGAAGAGCCTAAAAATACATAAATCAGACTTCAAAAGAGTTGAAAAGCCAAATTGATGACTCCAGAGACATAGTGGGTGACTTTAATACACCAGTTTCATTGAAAGAACAAATGGAAAGAAACGCAACAAAGATGCAGAAGAGCTAAACAATATAATCCACCAACTTGGCCTTATAGACATCTACAGAGCACTTCACCCAACAGCAGCAGTGTATACATTCTTCTACAGTGCACATGGAGCATTTTTCATGATAGACCGTATATAAGGCCATAAAGAAGCCTTAATAAATTTAAAAACATTGAAATACTGCAAAGCATCTTTCAGATCATAATGCTATCAAATTAGAAATCAACAATAGGAAGATCAACAGAAAAAGAGTAAACACATGAAAATTGAACAACACCCTCCTTGAGAAAGACTGGATAAAAGAAAAAATAAAAATTGAAATTAAAAAATTTCTTGAATCAAATGAGAATGAAAATACAACATACCAAAATCTTTGGGACACGGCAAAAGCAGTGATCAGAAGTCAATTTATAGCAATAAATGCACACATCAAAAAAGAAGAAAGAGCCAAAATCAACAATTTAATCCAACATCTCCAACAATCAGAAAAAGAACAGCAAGAGAGAGCTGACAGTTACCATAAGAAAGGAAACAATAAAGTTTTGAGCAGAGATCAATGAAAATGAAACAGAAAATAGAAGGGCAATAAAAAAAAATTAACAAGACCAGAAATTGTTTTTTTGAAAAGATCAATAAAATTGAAAAACCACTGGTAAATTTAACAAAGGAAAAGAGGGAGAGTATACAAATAACAGGAATAAGAAACAAAATGGGTGACCTCACAACAGAATCAACTAAAATAAAAAGGATAATATCAGGATACTATGAAGAACTGTACTCCAACAAATTTGAAAATCTGGAAGAAATGGACAGATTTCTAGAAACACACCACTTACC
>NW_006921750.1:5554118-5560969 GCF_000298275.1 Orycteropus afer afer | reverse complement strand
TAGCAAAGTTCAAAAAGATAGAAAATAACAGATGCTGGCAAAGATGTGGATAGAATGGGACTCTCATACACTGCCAGTGGGAATGTAAAATGGTACAACACTTGTGGAAAGCAGTACTGAGATTCCTCCAAAAGTTGGAACTAGAAATACCATTTGTCCCAGCCATTCCATTACTAGGTATATATCCTAAAGAAGTGAGAGCCAAGACAAGAACAGACATATGCACACCTGTGTTCATTGCAGCACTACTTACAATAGTCAAAAGATGGAAACAACCTAGGTGACCATCAACAGAAGAATGCATAACCAAACTGTGGTACATACACACAATGGAATACTATGCAATCCTAAAGAATAATGTAGAATCTGCAAAATACCACATAACATGGATGAACCTGGATGACATTATGCTGAGTGAAATAAGTCAGTTACAAAAGGACAAATATTATATTAGTCCATTATTGTAAAAGTCAAGGAAAGGTTTATCTATAGAAGGAAATTTTCTTTGTTGGTTACCAGGGGTGGCAGGAGAGGGAAGGGAAGGCTGTTAGATAGATAGAGGTAAGTATTGATTTGGTTGAAGAGCAGGGCAATGTACCAAATGTGAGTGATCAATATGGTGGCATTTAGGAAGAGAAAGACATAGAGAGGTACATGAGAGGTACAGACAACAAAGATGAACCCTTTTGCATACAGTACTGCATTGTCAGTGAAGGCATATGGGTGGATAGGTGGGTGGACAGGCCAAACTAGCAGGAATGTCTATGAAGCAGGGAGTGTACAAAAGAACATGTATAGGTTTGGCAGACAATGGTCATATAAGTTTATGTGTATGATCTGAATTCCCAGGTGTATAGTAGAGCTGACAAGGAGCAAGGTTGTAGTCACTGCTTTGTCACAGTCAGGTACCCAGAGGGACCAAGCAGTTGAACCTGTGGGCTCAGGGCCATAGTTGCAGGGGACATCAAGCTCATTTGGCATAACATACTACACAAAATATTGTTCCATCTCCTACTTTTGTGAGTAGTGACTGGGATCTTAAAAGCTTTCAAGCTGCCATCTAGATGCAATGATGGGTCTCTCCTCATCCAGAGCCAAGAAGAATGAAGAAAACTAAAAATTCATGGAAATAATTAGTCCTAGAGATTGGTACACCATCCGATCTGCAACCTATATGACTGTGAGATCAGTGGAACTAGATGGTGCCCCACTACTACTGTCAACCACTTGGAAGGGGATCTATGTAGGAGATCCTTGATAGAGAGGGAGAACAATGTGAAACAAAACTCAAAATCAATTGGAGAAAAAAAAAAGGGGGGGCATGTTTGCTGTTCTGATATAGCCTAGTGGAACCACTGAGACTATGGCCCCTAGCTGTCCTTCAGGGCTGGAATTGAACCCACACTTTTGGCTTCCAGCCAAACAAAAGACAGGCATATGAGTTGAACTTTTACCTGAGGTAGATATACTCCTTGGAGAGAAAAATCACGGGAGAAAGAAGGGCTGCTTATGCACAGGCGAAAGCTCAGGGGGCAGGAGTGCATGGAGGGATGGACACAGGGAAGAGATAACTAGGGAGGAAGTGGGAGGGGAGTTGTTGCATGGTGGTAAATTTTGGTCAATGTCATGAGAAAAAATGTATGTTTACTGCTGTATGGAAAGTGAATTTGTTCTGTAAATTTTCACCCAAATCACAATAAAACAACAATACAAATATTGAAGTACTTGACTTGCAATTTCTTCACCAGCATGACTTTTCAATCTGGTGAATGTAATAAATCTCTTAAAAAGCTTTCTATTTGTTGGAGAAATACCTTAAAAGAATAATTAGCCAATTTTTTATGAGAAAGATCAGGAGTAGAACCTAAAGACAAACTGAAATATTGAACTATACTTATTTCACTAAAAATAATTGAGCAAACATTATTACTTATTGCATTTATTCATTCTTCACATGTTGTTTTAGACATATATGAGGGGTTTCCTGTGTTACAGTACTTTGAGATGCAACCTGCTAAAAAAATGGATTAAATTGAGCAAGAATTTCAAGTAAATCCCCAAATTTCCATTTTGTGGGGACCCAAATGCTTCATTTATTCCTTGAAAAGATAATTCACATTATAATTATAATGACAGCAATATTGCATTGAAAAAACAGTTTTCTAGTACAGATGTTCTTTGTTAATTTGTGTTTCCAGTTCATAAGTTAAGCCACATCCATGTATTTTGTTTAACTATGACAACATACAATCTCTGTGAATTGGACTGTTTTCATGGTTATTAATCATATTTGAATTTCACCCATTTCTAAATCCATCTATAGCAAATTGAGAATTAAATCACTTAGGGCTGAATAATTTGTAAACAAAACAACATACAGAGCCAACTGATGGGTAATATAGTAGTCGCTCCTTATAATTTTCACCACTAGCATTTTACCCTAAAAATATATTCTGGCTATAGAAACTTGTTTGTTTACCAATTTGAAATTATTCACAAAGATTTTCAGATGGTCCACTGTGATGTTGACAATCATTTAGACTTCTTTCAATTAAATAATTTATATCATTAAAAAAAAATTATTCCCCAAAGCAGAATCTGATTTCTGTTATTTATAGGGTGTGCTGAGGTGACAATTTCAAATTCTAAAATAGTTTCATTTTCTATAACATTATTAATTAGTGCCTAATGCATTTGACTGCTAACCAGAAGACTAGCAGTTCAAACTCACCAGCCACTCCTCAGAAGAAAGACAGGGCAATCTACTTCTGTAGAGATAGCACCTTGGAAACCTAAGGAGGGGTCACTATGAGTTGGGAGCAACTCAGTGGCAGTGAGTTTAATTAATTAATTAATTCTTTTTTTGCTACAAGAAGAAAAGGATTCAGAATTTGACATAAATTCTACTATATTTGTGTGGTTTGGCTTTAGGGCCAGATTTATTTTAAAACTGTGCCCCGGAGAAAAGTAGGGTGCCCAGCTCAGGGTTACTTGGCTTGGCTTTGGGGCCAGCTTTATTTAAGGCTGGACCCTGAAGAGGAGGGTGCAGAGTGGTTAGGAACAACTAAGAGAAGCAAACTCATCTGTCATTTTGTCATCCTAGGGTGGCTTACATGTTGTTGTGAGGTTGGAGGCTATGCCACTAGTGTTGCAGTGTTGCAAAATGCCAGCAGGGTTACCCATGGTGGACAGGTTTCAGCAGAGCTTCCAGGATAAGACAGACTCAGAAGAAGGAAGAGGCCATCCACTTTGCAAACAATTGGTTTGTGAAAGCCTTTGAAGAGCAGTAAAACATTGTCTGATATACTACTGAAAAATTTTATTATTCAATATCTTTAGCCCTGAAACATGGTCCGACAGAGTGCCAGAAGACAAGCCCATCTGGTCAGAAGGAACTCAAAATATGACTGGGGAAGAGCTGACTCCTCAGAGTAAAGATGACTTTAATGATATGGATGCAGTAAAGCTTTCGGAACCTCCATTGGCTGATGTGGCATGACTCAAAATGAGTGGAAATAGATCCATTATCCATTAATAATTGGAACATGGAATGTAGGAAGGAAGGAAAATTATAAGTTGTCAAGAATGAAATGGAATGCATTAAGATCAATATCCTATGTATTAGTAAGCTGAAATGGACTGGTTTTGGCCTTTTTGAATCAGACAATCATATGATCTACTATGCAAGGAATGACAATTTGAAGAGGAATGGCATGACATTCACTGTCATAAAAAAATGTTTCAAGCTCTGTCCTGAAGTACAATGTTGTCAGTGATGGGATAACATCCATATGCCTACAAGGAAGACCAATTAATACTACTATTATTCAAATTTATGCATCAACCACCAAAGCCAAAAATGAGGAAATTGAAGATTTTTATCAACTTCTGCAGTCTGAAATTGACTGAACATGCAATCACGATGTGTTAATTATCACTAGTCACTGGGATGCAAAAATTGAAAACAAAGAAGAGTTACCAGTAGTTGGAAAATATAGCCTTGGTGATAGATAAAACTCTGGAGATTGCATGTAGAATTACGCAAGACTAACAATGACTTATTCATTGCAAATACCTTTTTTCAACAACATAAGCAATGGCTATACATGTGAATTTCACCAGATGGAATACACAGGAACCAGATGGACTACAACTGTGGCAAGAGGCAATAAGAAGTTCAATATCTTCAGCCAAAACAAGGCCAGGAGCTGACTGTGGAACAGATAATCAACTGCTCATATGCAAGTTTAAGTTCAAGTTGAAAACCATTAAAACAAGTCCATGAGAGCTAAATAATGACTGATAGTATCCCTTTTGAATTTAGAGACCATTTAAAGAATAGATTTGATGTATTGAACACCAATGACCAAAAACCAGAGGAATTGTGGGGTGACATCAAGAACATCATCCAAGAAGAAAGCAAGAGGTCCTTAAAAAAAACAAGAAAGGAAGAACAGGCCAAAATGGATGTCAGAAGAGACTCTGAAACTTGCCCTTGAGCAGAGAGTAGCTAAAGTAAATGGAAGAACTGACAAGATAAAAGAGTTGAACAGAAGATTTCAAAGAACAACTTGAGAAGACAAAACCAATTATTATATTGAAATGTACAAAGGCCTGGACTTAGAAAACCAGAAGGGAAGAACATGCTCAGCATTTCTCAAGCAGAAAGAACTGGAAAAAATTAAGCCCCCAGTTGCAATATCGAATGATTCTATATGCAAAATATCAAATGATTCAGGAAACAATAAAAGAACATGGAACGAAGATATACAGTCAGTCTACCAAAAATGTTCATCCACTTAGGGAGGTGGCATATGATCAAGAATCAATGGTACTGAAGGAAGAAGTCAAAGCTGCACTAAAGGAATTGGCAAAGAACAAAGCTCCAGGAATTGATGGGATACTCATTGAAATGTTTCAACAAATGGATGCTGCACTGGACACACTTAGTCAGCTATGCCAAAAGATTTGGGAGATAGCTACCTGGCCAACTGAATGGAAAAGATCCATATTTGTACCCATTTCAAAGAAAGGTGATCCCACAGAATGTGGAAATTATCTAACAATATCATTAATATCACATGCAAGTAAAATCTTACTGAAGTTAATTCAAAAATGCTTGCAGCAGTATATTGACTGAGAGCTTCCAGAATGCAAGCTGGATTCAGAAGATGACATGGAACAAGGGATATTATTGCTGATGCCAGATGGATCTTAGCTCAAAGCAAATAATACCAGAAAGATGTTTACTTATATTTTATTGACTATGCAAAAACATTTGATTGGGTGCATTATAACAAATTATGGATAACATTGAGAAGAATGGGAATTCCTTAATACTTGACTGTACTCATGAGGAACCTGTAGGTACATCAAGAGGCTGTCATTCGAATAGAACAAGGAGACATTGCATGGTTTAAAATCAAGAAGGGAGTGTGTCAGGGTTGTATCCTTTCATAATACTTATTCAATTTGTATGCTGAGCAAAAATTCAGAGAAGTTGGACTATATGAAGAAGCAGATGGCATCAGGATTGGAGGAAGACTCATTAACAATTTGTGATATGCAGATGACACAATTTTGATTGGTGAAAGTAAGGATAACTGGAAGCACTTACTGATCAAGATTAAAGACTATAGTCTGCAGTATGGCGTACACCTCCATTAAGAAAATTAAAATCCTCATAACTGGTCCAATAAATAGCTTCATGATGGATGGAGAAAAGATTGACATTGTCAAGGACTTCATATTACTTGGTTCTACAATCAACACCAATGGAAGCATCAGTCAAGGCATCAGATGATGTATTGGACAAATTTGCTGCAAAAGACCTCTTTCAAGTGATGAATGGCAAAGACTTCTCTTTGAAGACTAAGGTGTACCTAACCCAAGCCATGATATTTTCAATTGGCTCATATGCATGTGGGAGCTGGACAACGAATGAGGAAGACCAAAGAAGAGTTGATGCTTTTAAAGTTGTGGTGTTGGAGAAGAATGCTAAGAGTACCATGGTCTGCTAAAAGGACTAACAAATCTGTCCTGGAAGAAGTGAAGCTGGAATGCTCCTTGGAAGAGAGAATGGCCAGACTTTGTTTCACCTACTTTGGTCATGTTGTCAGAAGGAATGATTTCCTGGAGAAGGATGTCATACTTGGTAAAGTGGAGGGTCAATGAAATAAGGGAAGGCCCTCAATGAGATGGATTGACACAGTGACTGCAACAATGGGGTCAGGTATAGCAAGGATCATGAGGCTGGCATAGGACAGGGCAGGGTTTTATTCTGCTGTCCAGAAGGGGCTCTATGAGTCAGAGACAACTTGACGGCACCTAACAAGAACAACATATCTGTATTGGTATTAGGAATTGCAGCACTAGTGGTACTAGTGAAACAATTCGTGCCCATTAAACTTGAACATTCATTGGAAAAATCTCTTCTGACTCATTACACTTTAAAAAACAAGTTAATTTGGGACTTTTCTTTAGTGACTGACAAATCCTTTTCCTTTTATCATCTGTGAACTTTTATTTTTGCCCTTCACTTAGTTATTACCATTTCACCTTACCTGGATATAAGACTATATCACTTTTTAAATTTGGTTCTACCATAGCAAATAAATTTAAATAATTGAAAATAAATAAATTTATAAAACAAGTAAAATTTATAAGATGAAATTTGTATTCAAACTTGGAAGTTAACACAAAACTTTATATTTGAAAATTTAAAAATTAAATGATTTGGAACATGTAATTTTGTTCTTCAAGTCTGAGGTATTCAAAAGAATTAGCATATACAAGGTGTGATAATTAAGGTTGTGTGCCAACTTAGCTGGACATGGTTGAGTGCCTGGGCC
>NW_006921750.1:5548265-5554018 GCF_000298275.1 Orycteropus afer afer | reverse complement strand
TCTGAATAGCTTCCTTAGAGATGTTGTCTGCTTCCAGTATATAAGAAGCAGTTTTGAGGAAGGTCTCCAGCTTTTTGGCATGCTTGGACCCTGCATGTAGCTAAGTCTTCATTCAGCAGCCTGCCATGTCCTGCCAATCTTGGGACTTCTTCTGGATTTGAAATAGTGGCCTGCTGTATTGTTTAGTAACATTAGGACTGTGCCTTTTTACTTGGTGACCTTGGGTTTGTCAGCCTCAGCAGCCAGCAGCTGTCTGAGTGAAGAAAAGCCTCCAGCTACAGGGGGTTGGGAGCAGGAGGCAGAGCTGAAGTCCAAGGTTGAGGGGCTTTCACCCAGCCCCTAGAGCTTGGTACTTTGAACTCAGACTTAAGGCTTCCAAACAGTAAGAGAATAAATTCCTGTCTGTTAAAGCCACCCCATTTGTGGTAATTTCTGTTAGACCACCACAGAGGTAACCAAAACACAAAGTAATCAGAAATAAGTTCATTTTTTTCTTGTCTGATGTTTGTTGGTGGGTCCTTTACAGATCTCCATGCAGGTTTTTTGTCTTGAAATCATACTTACCAATTTATGCACTCACTTTCCATTCTTTGCTGGTGTTTACAGTTCACTGGACTAATGCTGATACCCAACAGGGCTGAGAGTGGTCACTAAGATAGGCTCAATCTGAAGACTCTAAAGACACATTTTGGCCCATCTTGTGCAAGAAAGGACCAGGTATATTATGAGTCATGTGATCATAGTACCAATGATGTGTTCTTATGTGGTCAACAAGAGAGAAATGAATGTGAAATTACACCTGGATTTCCCAAAATGAAAAGGGGAATATAATCATTATTATATGTAAATTTATACTTTATTTTTGTGAGGATTTGTCCAACTCTTATATTCAGATATATATGCATAATTGATGTAACAGTAACATCTATCTTAACAAGCAAGTTTGTTCTGTTAGTCAAATGAATATCAATCAGCTTCTTAAAAGAAAGTCAGTCTGAAGGGAAAAAATATATTTATATAATTTCTGTTATCAAAATGTTAATTTAGTTCCTTACAATATCACTCAGTTTCCTTGCATGAAGATATGTAAATATTCTGATAAAATATAAATGTCTTTTGTAGCTTTATTAGAAGATAAATTTGGAAACATAGTCATCGTTGCAAAATAGAAATGTATTTACATGGTAAATAAATGTTGAATTTTGCATCCCTTTAGTATGCCTAAGGAATCCTGGTGGCACAGTGGTTAAAGTGTTTTTCTGCTAACCAAAAGGTCAGCAGTTGGAACCCACCAGCTGCTCTGTGGGAGATGTGGTGTATGCTTAAAGATTGACAGCCTTAGATACCTAATGGAACATGTCTGCTCTTTTCTATGTTGTTGTTGTTGTTGTTATGTGCCGTCGAGTCAGCCCCGACTCATAGCGACCCCTCCTTGGGTTTCCGAGGCAGTATTACTACAGAAGTAGGATTGCCCAACCTTCCTTCTGAGGAGTGGCTGGTGGGTTTGAACCACCAGCCTTCTGGTTAGCAGTCAAGTGCTTTAGCCACTATGCTACCAGAGGCCCTGCTCTTTTCTATAGGGTTTCTAATATATCATGTATTAGTATATATGTATAGTAATGTCAACAGACAATAAAAAGTTAAGCTAACTTTATACATATATTAAAGCTTTTCATATTAAACAAATACTAATAATTCCAGTAATTTTAGATGTTTTCTATGTTTGTATTATATTAAATTATTACCTATGTTGGTGTTATATTAAGTGTATACTAGACTGTGTCTGTATGTATAACAAATATACACACAGTTGAACTTATAAATATTTCTTGTTGTTGTTGTTGTTTTGCCGTCGTATTGTTTACAAAACTTATGACCTAACTCTGTTCATGAATGCTGTACAGTTAAAAATTAACTTGATTGAATTCATTGCAATGGTCGACTTATTTGAGTTCCCTCACTGTTGTGAGTCATCTGGACCTGGTGTTCCCATTTATTGTTTAACAATATGTGAGCAAGAGCGTACCCTTCTGTTTGTATCACGGCAAAGAACATTGCTAGACCTCCTGGCTGTAGTTGCTGGATCAGCTGAGTAGATGTGCAAGATGGTTCTCTCAAAATAGATCCAAAGCTTTTTATTTATAAATATAATCTCTCCTTGTCCAGTAACTGCCCATGTTAGATCCAGTTGCATATTGGATAAATGAAGTGAGAATTATACTCAATAGCCCACCTCCACCTCTTAGAAGTAAATTATTAGAATAAATATACTCTCAAGAGACCTATTGAAATAAGGAGTTTCAATTACATGAGATGGCACCATAGGAGACAGATGTCAACAAAGGTGTTGAAGTGATAGGGGCCTCATAGCTTGAACAACCTTGCATGTGGTTTCCCTCATGACTCTGCATGAATTTTCTTTCCAGTTGGAACATCCTCATTCAGTGGAGCTGATATAAATTTCATTTGAGTGGCCTGACAGTTCCCTTCCACTATAGTGTTCATTTTTCCATGTATTCTGTTTGCTTGGCACCTATAGGTCTTTGCTGTGGACAACTGGTATTCCTATTTTGTTGATGACCTAAACTTGAGCTTACTTTGCTTACTGGGTAACCTATCTACATCTGCAGTGAAACCATAGAATAAGCTGGTCACCATTGTGGTTCTGGAATTCACATGCTTTTCTTACTAGGGGGAAAAAAGCATTTCCCCTTTTCACAAGCTTCTGAAGAAGAGCATGTCAAAGGAGAGCAGGTGAAAAGGGAAGCAGAAGGATTTATTACATCTTCAGTACGAGTGTTTTTATGAATTGTACTCAATGTTACTCTCACAACAATGACACGGGTAAGTTGTTAATATTTCTATTTTGAATAGGAAAATGGAATCAATGAAGTTAACTGGCTCTCCCCAGCTCTGCAAATAGTTTTGTAGCAGTGGAACTCTCAGACTCCTTGATTTGCATTCTGTACACTGGGCAGGATTTCCTAAGCATAAGTATTTTCAAGACTCACATGTTACATTTAATTTAGTTTATAGAATCCCAAGATTTTTCGTCAAATCTGACCCAGTTAATCCAGGATGGGGCACTGAAATCTTTTCTTTTCTTTTCTTTTTTTAAGTTAAGTGTGGGCAAGCAACATTTTATTCAACAAGACCTTGCTTGCCGTCCCTTGCTTCTCAATGACAGGGCTTCTTAATTTAGAAATGGGCTCCATGTCTTGAGAGTGGAAGTAAGATGAAATGGACAAAACAATGTACAGGATAATGGGAAACATGATAAATCTGAGGCAGAGACACCTCCGAAGGTCTTTCTAGCATGCAGTTGAGTGAGAACGAGGTTCTGAACTTAGGAAGGGCAGTAGGGCTGGAGGGTGCCCTCATGGTCTCCAGGTTCCCCTTGGTTTAGATTCCCCTTAGTTCTGGGGCCCCTGGGACTATGATGGTGTTTGAAATAAAGGAAGCGACCACAAAGACTGGAAAAGAAATAGAAACAAATACCTTGCTTTGAAAGAAATTGAAACAAATAAAGTCATGGAATTATAGCCATTTTTAAGAATTTCTAGGTCTTTTGAAAGCTTTTAAAATTCGCTAAATTGTTTCTACTCCTCTTAACATGGACTAAAACTGTTTTTGATCTTTAAGCATAAAGAACCTGAGCAAAACAACAACAAAAAACTAAATCAAAGCAAAGAACAGCTCTTCTTATTTCATCATCTTGATCTATTTTCTAATGAAAAAGCATGGAAAAGTTAAAAAGATAGGTCACCTATTATTTTTAGGAGATGGAAACATATGCTGATAGTTGATGTTCTGATCTACTTTACAAAATGAAGTTAAATCTGGACTCATCAACACTCACAAATGGCTTGTCTCTTACAATAAGTAGAGAATAGACAGAGGATACTTAAGGAATGTTCTATCTTCTACCCGGCTGTTATTGATGCAAATTAGATTTTAAAGAGCTTTGATTTAAGTGAAGAAGGAATTTCATTTGATGAAGGAAAAATGCAAGGACTGCAGTTAAGATAAATGTGAACTTATCTGTATATCTTGACTAAGAAAGTCTGAGGGCAATGATATCAATACTCTGACTCCTTAGTAAGCAGATGATATAAATATAAGGGACATCTAAGTTATAAAATATGCGGTCAGACAATCCCAGGGCATTTCTGTGATAAATTAAGGGCCAAAAGTCCCATTTCAAGTGCAAAGAAAAGGTGAAGGAAACAGAATGAAATGAATTAATGATGTAATTGTTATTAGCTGCTCTTAAGTTGGTCTTTAACTTATGGCAACACCAAGCACAATGAAACATAACTCTGCCCAGTCCTGTTCATACCCATGATAGGTTGTACATCAGAATTTTGTGACCCATAGGATTTTCTTTTGCTGATTTTTGGAAGTTGATTTTGAGGTCTTTGCCCCTAGTCCATTTTTCACTGGAAGCTTGCTAAAACTTGCTTGGCACCACAGCAATATGCAAGCCTCCACTGACAGAAAGGTGGTAGTGACACATGAAGTGCATCCAAACCATGGTGCAAAAAGGACAAGGAGGCAACATCTTCGGACCTCTTCTAACTTCAACAGGGGGAGACAGAATCACCATCAGCAGCCTAATGTTTATTCCTATGAGGCCAGACATGCCATAACCCTCCAGACTTTTTACCAATTCTGCCACCAGCCATTCCTCCCATAACACTGACTACTTCTCTGCTGGGTTCAATAATTCATTGCAATGGCCACACAGAACTCACAGACCATACACTTATGGGGGTTATTAAGGAAGTAATAGGTTTGAGGCTCAGGAATGCTCAGGATACAATTCTTTGATCAGGAAGTCTCCCCTCTGTCATGCCCTCAGGCATGCCTCTATGGCCCTTAACGTGTAAGCCTAGCCTCTGCCCTGCTCAGGTAAGTGTTACAAAGCTCTTTTAGTTCTGCCGATAGGTGCACCAAAGTGCACTCCACTCAGTCAGCAAGCATCCTGCCCAACGGTACTTAGCTTTCTCATTTGTGGGCCTGCAAGTCTGCCAGTCTGTCTCATGCCTCTTGGTTCTGCTGCTTGCCATCTTTTAACTGGCCATCTCTTCCATCTCTCTGCAAAGGAGGTCCAGCCCAGGGTTCCCAGGTCCAAGGATGTGCTCTACTCCACCCCCAGTTCTCTCTTGATGGCAATAAGATCCCTGCTTCTGCCTCTACAAGGGTTCATTTTAAGCCTATCTAAATGACAAAACTAACCAGTCCCCACATGAGGTTCCCATACACCTTATTTGCATAGTACTACTCGGAAGGAAGGTTGAACAATCTACTTCCATAGTGATATTGCCTCAGAAACCCAAGAAGGGGTCTCTATGAGTCAGGTCCAACTCGATGGCACATAAAAACAACAGCCCCCACAAGAGTGCCATGCACCTTATTTACATTATTAGCAAGCTATCCAATACCCTTGGTGGGCAACAAGCGTATCACATTTGCATAGTTTTAACCAGTAATCTGGCGGGAGTCACAAAGACCATAGCTAGAAAAGCCATTAAGTAATTCATAGTACTACACATGATATGAATTCCCATACAGCAGGGGAGAATTTTACCACTGAACCACCATTTTCCCCTGTGTGTGTGTGTGTAGTTCTGATTGTGGAGTGGTTAAGGCATTTGGCTGCTAACCAAAAGGTTGGAGGTTGGTACCCACCAGCCATTCCACAGAAGAAAGATGAGAAAATCCCCTTCTGTAAAAATTTACAACCTTGGAAA
>NW_006921750.1:5538218-5548165 GCF_000298275.1 Orycteropus afer afer | reverse complement strand
TATATATATATATATATATACATACACACCTCAACTCACTGTCATCCAGTTGGGTCCAACTCATAGTGATCACTTCTTGGGTTTCTGAGGCAGTATCTCTATGGAAGATTGCCCAGTCTTCCTGTCTTCCTTCTGAGGAGTGGCTGGTTGGTTTGAACCACCAGTCTTTTGGTTAGCAGTCAAATTATATACATATATGTGTGTGTGTGTGTGTATATATATAATATGCACTATGACATGTCTTGTTTTACCTAATCTTCACAGAAATGATGAGAATGAGATTTTCAGGTGGGGTAGCTATGCCCAAGAGTATTTACCTTTATTGAAAAGTAATAATTGATAAATCAGCATTATAATGCATGTTTTTTATTTAAAGTGACATCAACTCTGCAAAGAAAATGCTTTTCACTCTTATACTCAAAGCTCTAGCTAGTTTTAGGTGTTAGCCTTATCACTCATCTAATTACTTTCAACAGTCACCCTCTAAGTAGACTGATAGCCCATTCATCAGCCTAAAATTTCCTCACATTATTTTTTCTGAATTTCTCCATCTTTTGGTTTTCAGTCCTGTCCATCTTTCAGTAAAAAGGTGCTCAGAACTCTCTGCTGCCTACACCAGGTCTCTTCATTTTCTTCTTGGATAATGTTTTCCACTTATTCATTTGCCTATTACAGTACTTGAATTCAACCTTGAGGAGCCTCACAATGTTAACTTTATATGTTCTAAATCTTGTCAGTGTACTTAATGCTAATCTTCTGAATGCTGGCATAAGGCTTATATAACCTGTGATTTTATACAGAACTCAGTATGTTACCCAGAGTAAAATGCCTTTCATTATTAATGAAAACAATAATTAGGATGGTTAGGGTTTATAAAATGCTTCCACCTGTGTTGTTTCCTCTATTTTAATATTTCACTTCATTAAGTATTCATATGAACCTTAGACAAATATGATTATATTTTACTTTAATTACAACATTGTACTATAATAGATACTACTCCCTCACCCCCATTTACTTTACCTTTAAGAGAACAAAGTTCCAGGGAGGATGTAGTATTTAGACAAAGTTACATTTTGGGATGTACCTAGCTCCAGTTCCTCATTTAGAGTCACATTCAATGTTTGATAAATAAGTTGAATTAGCCACTGAAAATCTTATGAATAGCAGGGGAACATTTCCTGATACAAGATGAGCCTCTTAAATTGGAAGGTACTCAAAATACAACTAAGGATGAGCTGCTTCCTCAAAGAAGAGGCAACCTTAATGATGTGGATGGAGTAAAGCTTTCATTTGCTGATGTGACAGGACTTAAAATGAGAATGGGTAGAAACATCTATTCATAATCAGAAGATGTAGTATACAAGGTATAAATAGAGAAAAATTGGAAGATGTCAAAAATGAAATGGAATGCACAAAGATCCATCCCCTAGGCACTGTTGTTGTTGTTATGTGCCGTCGAGTCAGACCTGACTCATTAGCAACCGCTCCTTGGGTTTCTGAGGCAGTATCACTACAGAAGTAGATTGTCCCATCTTCCTTCCGAGGAGTGGCTGGTGGGTTTGAACCACCGGCCTTCTGGTTAGCAATCAAATACCTTAGGGATTATGCTACCAGAGCTCCTAGAACTAGTGAAGTGAAATGGACTAGTATTGGCCATTTTGAATTAAACAATCATATGGTCTACTATACTTGGAAAGATAATAGAAGAGGAATGGTGTTGCAGTCATCATCAAAAAGAATACTTCAAGATCTATTCTGGAGAGTGATGCTGTCAATGATAGGATAATATCCATTTGCCTGCAGGGAAGACCAGTTAATATTGCTATTATTCAAATTTATGTATCAACTACTAAAGATAAAGATAAAGAAATTGAATATTTTTACCACCTTCTGCAGTCTGAAATCAACCAAACATGTAATCAAGTTGCATAGACTGAAATGTGAAAGTCAGAAACAAACAAGAAGCATTAGAAAAAAATGGTCTTGGTGATAGAAATGATGCTGGAGATCACATAATATAATTTTTCAAGACCGACAAATTACGCACTGCAAATTCTTTTTTTCAACAGCATAAACAGCAACTATACACATGAACATTGCAGGTGAAATTCACAGGAATCAAATTGGCTACACTGGTGGAAAAGATGAAGAAGATCAATATCATCAGGGAGAACAAGTCCAGGGCCTTGGGTTAAGTGGAAACTGAAGAAAATTAAAGCAAGTTTATGAAAGCCAAAATATGACCTTGAGTATTTCCTATCTGTGGTGTAGTAAATTACATGATGTAACTCCCACTTCGCTGTGAATAACTGACTAGCTGTTTGTTAAAGTCATCCACATGAAGTAATGCAAAACAACCTTCTGGGATGTTCTCTCTCTCTCAGATGTATAGAATTCCGATGTTAGGATTAGTTAATATGGCCACTCTGCCAGAGTCAAAAGGAGCCCTCCTAGAGGCAGAAGGAGTGTCTCTGACTACTGGCTGAGAGAAATGTGATGCTGAAAGAGATATGCCACTGAGAGAGAGTATGAGAGATGCACTGCTCAAAGAGAGAGACATGAGAGACACACAATGCTGAGAGAGATGTGCTACTGAGAGAGACTGAGAGAGACAGCTGGCTTCTGAGAAAGATGGCTGACTGCTGAGTGAGACAGCTGGTTGAGAGAGACTGAACATGTTCATGAACATAAATTATAGCCTGTTGCTTCCCTAATAAACCCCATAATCTGTGTGTTCTGTGTGGCCACTGCAGCAAATTATTGAACGTGGTAGAGGGGTTGTGGGTGCCATGGGAGGAATGGTTGGTGTTGAAGTTTTTAAGAGGGTTGGAGGGTGGTGGCATGTCTGACCTCATAAGAACAGGCCTTGGGCTGTTAATGGTAATTCTGTGTTCCTCTCCTGTAGTTAGAGGAGGTCAGAAGATGCCATCTCCTTGCCTCTTTGGCACCACCTCAAGTTAAGAACATCTAAAGAATAGATTTGACACATTGAACACCAATGACCAAAAATCAGATGAATTGTGGGATGACATCATGAAATATCATACATGAAAAAAGCAAAAGATCATTCAAAAGGGATAAAAAGAAGAAAAGCAAAAATGGATGTCAGAAGAGAGTTAAGCTTCCTTTTTAATAGAGAGTAGCTAAAGTGAATGGAAGAAATTATGAAGCAAAACACCTGAACAGAAGATTTCAAAGGGTGGTTTGAGAAGACAAAGTAAAGTATTGTAATGAAATCTGCAAGGACCTGGAGTTAGAAAATCAAAAAGGAAGAATGCACTTGGGATTTTTTTTGCTGAAAGAACTGAAGCAAAAATTCAAGCCTCAAGTTACAGTATAGAAGGATTCTAAGGGAAAATATTGAATAATGCAGGAAGCATAAAAAAAAGATGGAAGAAATACACAGAGTCATTGTACCAAAAATAATTGATAGTCATTCAACCATTACAGGAGGTAACATATGGTGAAGAACCA
The DNA here is from genome assembly GCF_000298275.1 of Orycteropus afer afer. Lineage (NCBI taxonomy): Eukaryota > Metazoa > Chordata > Mammalia > Tubulidentata > Orycteropodidae > Orycteropus > Orycteropus afer. The sequence continues at coordinate 5,544,688 of NW_006921750.1, read as the reverse complement.
ATGATGTTGAAGGAAGAAGCCCAAGATGGACTGAAGGCATTGGTGGAAAACAAGGCTCCAGGAATTGACAGAATACTCACTGAGACATTTCAACAAATGGATGCAACGCCAGAAGAGCTCACTCATTGATGCTAATAAATTTAGAAGACAGCTACCTGGCCAACTGCTGGAAGATAAGCCATATTTTGTGCCTATTCCAAAGAAAGGTGAGCCAACATATGGTTGAAATTTTCAAGCAATATCATAATATCCCACATAAATAAAATTTGCTGAAAATTTTTTTAAAAAATGATTGCAGCACTGAATCAACAGGGAACTGTGAAAAATTCAAGCCAGTTCAGAAAAGGACATGGAATGAGGCATGTCATTGTTTATGTCAGATGGATCTTGCCTGGAAGCAAAGAATACCAGAAAGATACCTGTGTGATATTTAGTATACAAAGGTATTTGTGTGTGTGTGAATCATAACAAATTATGGATATCATTGTGAAGAATGCAAATTCTTATTGTGAACAATACTTAATTGTGCCCATGAGGAACCTATACATGGACCAGGAAGCTGATGTTTGAACAGAGCAAGGAGGTACTGCATGGTTTAACATCAGGAAATGTGGTAATTAATTTTGTGCGTCAACTTGGCTGGGCCTGGTTGAGTGGCACTGGGCAACTGGATGTAGTATTTCCCATGATGAGACTAGCAATCAACTCCATGGTGGAATCTACTGTGAGCAGTTGAGTAGCTGCTTTAGGGATGTGGTTTGCTTCCTGTATATAAGGAGAAGTCTTGGTGAATGGTCTCTAGCTAATGGTGCACTTGAACCCTGCATGTAGCCATGTCCTTGTTCAGCAACCTGCCATGCTCTGCCGACCTTGGGACCTCCAATGGACTTGAATTAATATTCTGCCATGTGGTTTGGTAACATCTGGACTGTGCCTTTTCACTTGCTGACCTTGGGTTTGTCAGCCTCAGTAGCTAGCAGCTGCCTGAATGGAGAGATGCTTTTAGCTTCAGTGGGCCAGGAGCAAGAGGCAGAGCTGAAGCTCAAGGTCAAGGTGCTTTCACACAGCCCCTAGAGCCTTGCACTTGGAACTTGGACTTCCAGCCTCCTGAACTGTAAGAGAATAAACTCCTGTTTGTTCAGCTATCCCATTTGTGGTATATTCCTGTCAGAGTGGCACTAGGTAACAAAAGCAGGAAACATGTGTATCAGGGTTATATCCTCCCACCACGCTTATTCAATCTGTATGCTGAGCTGGACCATATAAAGAAGAACATGGCATCAGGATTGGAGGAAGACACATTAACAACTTGTTATATGCAGAATACACAAACTTGCTTGTTGTAAATGAAGAGATCCTGAAATATTTAGTGTTGAATACCAAAAACTAGTCTTCAGTATGGATTATATCTCAACATAAAGAAATAAAATTTCTCAAAACTGGATGATAAATGGAGGAAAAAATTGAAACTGTCAAGGATTTCATTTTACTTGGATCCACAGTCAACACCCATGAAAGTAACAGTCAAAAAAATCAAATGAGATACTACTTTAGGCAAATCTGCTGCAATAGATCTTTATAAAATATTAAAGACTATAGAAGTCACATTGAAGACTAATGTGCACCTGACCCAAGCCATTGTTTTTTCAATGTGTCATGTGCATGTGAGATCTGGACAATTGATAAGGAAAACTTCAGAAGAACTGATACAATTGAATTATGGTGTTGACAAAGAATAATGAATGGACTGCTGGAAGAAAGAATGAGTCTGTCTTGGAAGAAGTATAGACAGAATGCTCCTTAGAAGCACAAGTGGTCAGACTGTCTGCAGTACTTTGGTCATACTATCAGGTTGGACCAGGCCCTGGAGGAGGGTATCATGCTTGGTAAAGCAGAGTTTCAGCAAAAAAAGGTGAAGCCTCTCAATGAGATGGAGTGACACAGTGGTTAAAGGAGTTCTGGTGGCACAATGCCTAAGGCATTTGAGTGCTAATCAGAAGGTTGGTGGTTCAAACATACCAGCTGCTACAACAATTTCTCAAACATAGCAGTGACTGTGAGGATAGTACAGGACAGGACAGTGTTTCATTCTGTCATATGCAGGATTGCTATAAGTCAAAACTGATTGGATGGCACCCACCAATAACAAGCTAACAAATGAGTTAATTCATAAACCAGAATTCAAATCAGCTATTGCAACTCCAAACTTTCCACTACACCATTCTGGATGGGAACTGTATATATGTTTTTGTTTTACTCATAAATCTTATTTCATTGTGGTTTACCTTTCTTTGGCTTTGTTACATTTCACAATAAATTCCTACAAATGCTATGCTCATTAGCAGAATCAGAATGAGAAAACAATAGGTAACCAAGTTTTAGTAGGGTTAAATATTCTTTTTTTTTTTTTTAAATTTTGTTATGCCACCATTATTGCTTTCCTTTTCCAAAATATTCTACTACCATTATCATTAAACCAATGCCTCCAAAACAAATGATTTCCCTTTGTATCCTCCCCCTTATCCTTGGTAACCACTAATAATCTTTGGTTCTCTCTCTCTCTCTCTCTCTCTCTATATATATATATATATTGTTGTTGTTGTTGTTATGTGCCGTCGAGTCGGACCCAACTCATAGCGACCCCCCCTTGGGTTTCTGAGGCAGTATCACTACAGAAGTAGATTGCCCCATCTATATATATATTTTTTTTTCTTTCCCCAACCTATCAAGGAATTTAGCATCTCCTCCCCTCCCATCCCTGTTAACCAGCAAGGAAAGTTTCCTTCTATATATAAACCTTTCATTTACTTTTTACGATAGTGGACTAAGAGAATATTTGTAGTACTGTGATTGATTTATTTCACTCAGCATAATGTCATCCGAGTTTAGCCACATTGTGCAGTGTTTTGCAGATTCTACATTATTCTTTTGGGTTGCATAGTATTGCATTGTGTGTATGTACGACATTTTGTTTATCCATTCCTCGGTTGACAGGCACTTAGGTTGCTTCCATCTCTTTGTGATTATGTTGCAATTGACATGGGTGTGCATATATCTGTTAAATATTTGATTAATGGTGATTAAAAAAATGGTGGTTTCAAACAAGGCTAAGCGTTAAAATGATGCAGTCTAAGTGATTGAAATTACCAAAATATTTCTTTTATTTTATTATTTTATTTTTTACTGTGATTTGGGTGAAAATTTACAGAGAAAATTCACTATCCATACAGCAGTTCACATACACTGCCTCATGATATTGACTATTTACCAAAATGCAACAGCTCCCCTCCACCTTCCTCTCCATAGTTACCTCTTCTCTGTATCCATCCCTCCATGCACTCCTGCCCCCTGAGCTGTCTCCCTAAACATAAACAACCCTTCTTTCCCCCATGATTGTTGTCTTGAAGCAGTGTATCTACCTCAGGTAAATGTTGAACTCATATGCCTGTCTTTTGTTTGGCTGGAAGCTAAAGGAGTGGGTTCAATTCCAGACATGAAGGGCTGCTAGGGGCCATAGTCTCAGTGGTTCCACCAGGATCTATCAGATCAGGAAACCTGGTCCCCTTCTCTTTTTTTTTGCCAAATGATTTTGAGTTTTGTTCCACATTGTTCTCCCTCTCCATCCAGGATCTCCTACATAGATCCCACTCCGAGTGGTTGACAGTGGTAGCCAGGCACCATCTAGTTCTTCTGGTCTCATAGTCATATAGGCTGAGGATCACATGGCATACCAGTAACTAGGACTAATTGTTTCCATGAATTTTTGGTTTTCTTCATTCTTCTTTGCTCTGGATGAGGAGAAGCCCATTGTTGCATCTGGATGGATGCTTCCAAGCTTTTAAGATCCCAGTCACTACTCGCCAAAGTAGGAGGTAGAATAATGTTTTGTGCAGTAAGTTATGCCAATTGAGCTTGATGTCCCCTGTGACTATGGTCCCAAGCCCACAAGTTCAACTATTCAGTCCATCTGGGTAGCTGTCTGTGACCAAGAAGTGACTACAACCTTACCACTCATCAGTTCTACTATATACCTGGGATTTCAGATCATACAAATAAACTTATAGGACCATTGTCTGCCAACCTTATGCATGACCTTGGGTCCCTGCTTCATAGATATACCTACTAGTTCAGCATGTCCACTCATCTATCCACCCATATACCCATGTTTGCCTTCACTGACAATGCAGTACTGTATGTGAAAAAGTGTTCATCTTGTTGCCTGAAGCTCCCATGTACTTCTCTATGCCTTTCTCTACCTCAGTGTCACCATATTGGTCACTCACATTTGGTACATTGCCCTTCTCTTTGCCCAAATCAATACTTATCTCTACCTATCTAACAGTGTTCCCTCCCCTCCCCTCCCACCCCTGGTAAGCAATTGACATATATAAATCATTCCTTGACTTTTACAATAACAGACATTTTGTTTTTTTTTTTTTTTCTGTCCTTTTGTGATTGACTTATTTCACTCACCATAATGTCCTACAAGTTCATCCATGTTATGCAGTGTTTTGCAGATTCTACATTATTCTTTAGGGTTGCAGAGAATTCCATTGTGTGTATGTACCATAGTTTGGTTATCCATTCCTCAGTTGATGGACACCTAGGTTGTTTCCTTCTTATGGCTATTGTAAATAGTGCTGTGATGAACATGGGTGTGCGTATGTCTTTTCTTGTCATGGTTCTCACTTCTTTAGGATATATACCTAGTAATGGAACGGCTAGGTCAAATGGTATTCCTAATTCCAACTTTTTAAGGAATCGTCATAAAGCTTTCCACAATGGTTGTACCATTTTACATTCCCACCAGCAGTGTATGAGAGTTCCATCTCTCCACATCCTTGTGAGCATTTGTTGTTTTGTGTTGTGTTGAACTTTGCTACTAATGCTGGAACAAGGTGGTATCTCATTGTTGTTTTGATTTGCATCTCTCTAATAGCTAATGATCATGAGCATTTCTTTATATGTTTGCTGGCCACTTGAATATCCTCCTTGGTGAAGTGTTTATTCATGTCTTCTGCCCATTTTTTAATTGGATTGATTCTCTTTTTATTATTGAGGAGTTGGAGTTTTCTATAAATTCTAGAGATAGGTTCCTTGTCAGATATGTCATTGCCAAATATTTTTTCCTAATCTGTAGGTTCTCTTTTGACTCTTTTGGAGAAGTCTTTGGAAGCACATAAAATTTTTATTTTTAGAAGGCCCCAATCATCTAGTTTCTCTTCTGCTGTTTATGCATTTTAAGTTATACGTGATAGTCTATTTATGCCATATATTTGAACCCCTAAATTTGCCCTTAGATTTTTGTTGAGGAACTCTATAGTTTTAGGTTTCATATTGAAGTCTTTCCATCTGAAAGTAGTTTTTGTGTATGGTGTGTGGTACAGATCTTGTTTCATTTTTCTGCAAATGGATATGCAGTTTTGCCAGCAACATTTGTTAAACAGACAATCTCTTCCCCATTTAATGGATTTTGGCCCTTTGTCAAAGATCAGCAGAACATAGGTCAATGGATATAATTCTGGGTGCTCAATTCTATTCCATTGGTCTATGTGTCTGTCATTAAACCAATATCAGGCAGTTTTGCCTACTGTGGCTGTATAGTAGGTTTTGAGATATGGCAGTATGAGACTTCCTACTTTGTTCTTTGTCTTCAGTAGTGCTTTGCTTATCTGAGATCTCTTTCCTTTCCACATAAAGTTAGTGATTGGTTTTTCCATATCCTTAAAGAATGTTGATGGGATCTGGATTGGGATTTCATTGAATGTACAGATTGCTTTGGGAAGAATTGACATTTTCACAATGTTCAATCTTCCTGTCCAGGAGCATGGGATGCTCTTCATTTTATGTAGATCTCTTATGGTGTCTTAAAGTAGTGTTTTGTAGGTTTCTTTGTCCAGGTCTTTTTTGTTCCTGGTAAGATTTATTCCCAAGTATTTAATTAATTTATTTATTTTGGTAGCTATTGTAAATGATATTGATTTCCTTATTTCTTTTTCAGCAATCTCTTTGCTGGTGTAAAGGAATCTTACTGATTTTTGGATCTTGTTCTTGTAGCCTGCCATGATGGTAAATCTCTCATTTAGTTCCAGTGGATTTTTGACTGCATCTCATGGGTTTTTCTAAGTATAAGATCATATCATCAGTAAACAGGGATAGTTTGACTTCTTCCTTACCAATTTGGATGCCTTTTATTTCCCTTTTTTGCCTTATGGTTCTGGCTAGGACTTCCAGTACAATGTTGAATAGCAGTGGTGATAGCAGGCATTCTTGTCTGATTCCTGTTCTCAAGAGGAATAGTTTCAGTCTCTCTCCACTGAGAATAATGTTGTGCATAGATGCCCTTTATTATGTTGAGGAATGTCCCTTCTATTCTTATTTTGCTGAGAGTTTTGATCAGGAATGGGTGTTGGATTTTATCAAATGCCTTTTCTGCATCAATTGATATGATATGTGGTTCTTCTCTTTTG
>NW_006921750.1:5530875-5538118 GCF_000298275.1 Orycteropus afer afer | reverse complement strand
TGGATGATGTTGATTGTTTTTCTAATATTGAACCATCCCTGCATACCTGATATGAACCCCACTTTGTCATAATGAATGCTTTTCTTGATATGTTGTTGGAGTCTATTGGATAGGATTTTGTTGAACATTTTGGCATCTATATTCATGAGGGATATTGGCCTGTAGTTTTCCTTTTGAGTAATGTCTTTGCCTGGTTTTGGCATTAAGGTTATGCTTGCTTCATAAAATGAGTTAGGGAGGATTCCATCTTTTTCTGTGTTTCAGAATAGTGTAAGTAGGATTGGTATCAGTTCTTGTCTGAATGTTTGGTGGAATTTTCCAGTGAAACTGTCTGGGCCAGGAAATTTTTTAGTTGGTAATGTTTTGATCACCTGTTCAATTTCTTCTTTTTTGATGGACCTGTTCAACTTTTCCACATCAGTCTGTGTTAGTTTAGGTAAGTGGTATGTTTCTAGAGTCCATTTCTTCCAGATTTTCAAATTTGTTGGAGTACAGTTCTTCGTAGTATGCTGATATTATCCTTTTAATTTCAGTTGGTTCTGTTGTGATGTCACCCATTTCTTTTTGTATGGGTGTTATTTGTATTCTCTCCCTCTTTTCCTTTGTTAAATTTGCCAGTGATTTGTCTATTTTATTAATGTTTTCAAAAAGCCAACTTCTACTCTTGTTGATTTTTGAAATTGCCCTTCTATTTTCTGTTCCATTGATTTCTGCTCGAATTTTTATTTCCTTTCTTCAGGAGACTGTAGGCTTCTCTTGCTGCTCATTTTCTAATTGTTGGACATGCTGTTTTAATGTGTTGATTTTGGCTCTTTCTCCTTTTTTGATGTGTGCATTTCTTGCTATAAATTCGTCTCTGATCACTGCTTTTGCTGTGTCCCAAAGATTTTGTTATGCTGTGTTTTCATTCTCATTTGATTCAAGGAATTTTTCAATTTCAATTTTTATTTCTTCTTTTACCCAGTCTCTCTCAAGGAGGGTATTGTTCAGTTTCCATGTGTTTACTCTTTTTCCATTGATCTTCCTACTGTTAATTTCTAATTTGATGGCATTATGATCTGAGAAGATGCTCTGCAGCATTTCATATTTTTAAATTTATTAAGGCTTGCTTTGTGACCTAATAACATATGGTCTATCATGGGAAATGTTCCACATGCACTTGAAAAGAATATATATTGTGCTGCTGTTGGGTGGAGTGCTCTGTAGATGTCTATAAGATCAAGTTGGTGGATTGTATTTTTAGCTCTTTTGCATCTTTGTTGAGTTTCTTTCCAGTTGTTCTATCTTTATTGAAAGTGGTTTATTAAAGTCTCCCACTATGACTGTGGAGTCATCTATTTGACTTTTCAACTCTTTTAAAGTGTGATTTATGTATTTTGGGGCTCTTTTATTGGGCCCATAGATATTTATTCTGGTTATATTTTCACATTTAATTGATCCTTTAATCATTATATAATGTGCTTCCTTGTCTTGTATAGTGTTTTTTGTTTAAAGTCAATTTGATCAGAAATTAATATTGCCACTAATTCTCTCTTACGGTTGCCATTTGCTGATATATCTTTTTCCAACCTTTGATTTTTAGTCTACTTTTGTCTTTGTCTGTAATGTGTGTCTCTTATAGGCAGCCTATTGATGAGTTTTGTTTTTTTATGCAATCTTCAAGTCTCTGTCTCTTGACTCTTGAGTGGTGCATGTAATGCATTAACATTCAGTGTAATTATTGACAAGTATGAATTGGTTTCTTATGTGTTTTTTCATGGTGTCCCTGGTTTCTTTGTTCCATATTATTTTTTGTGCTGAGCTTATTATGTTTGTGAGTCATGTTATCATTTTCTTTATTGCTGTTATTTTAGTTTTGCTGAATATTTGTGCTTGTCCTCTTTTTTATTGTGATATGAAGGTTGACAATTTTTTCTTTGAGGTTACCCTGTGATTTATAATTTTCTCACCAAGATTAGAACAGTCAATCCTATCTTGCACCTCTCTTGACTTCCTCACTATTTAGAAGTTCTGTAACTACACAGTATTTTCCCTCTTTTTGATTTGTAGTTGTCCTCACTTGCCAATTGATATCTCTGCTTCCCTGTTTACAATCTTGTAAGCTCATTTTACTGTGGATATGTCCATAGCTGTGGTTTCTAGGTTATGTCATCTTGTGTTTTAATGGCTGGTTGTTATTTGCTATTTTGGGTTCTCTATCCAAAAGTCTCCATTTAGTATGTCTTGTTGGCCTGGTTTTAACAAATTCCCTTATTTTCTGCTTGTCTGGAAATCTCCTAATTTCACCATCATATGTTAGGTTCAATTTTGCCAGGTATATAATTCTTGGTTGAAAATTTTTCTCTTTCAGGGTTTTATATATACCATCCAATTGCTTTCTCACTTGTATGGTTTCTGCTGAGAAATTGGAACTTAATCTTACTGGTTGTCCTTTGTAAATAACTTTTTGTTTTTCCCATGCTGCTTTCAAGATTTTTTCCTTGTCTTTTCTTTTGATGAATTGGATGATGATGTGTCTTGGTGATTTTCTTTTGGGGTCTATTCTGTTTGGGGTTTTTTGGACTTCCTGAATGATAATATTCTCATCTTTCATCATATCAGAGAAGTTCTCCTCCAGCAAATATTGGACAATTTTCTCAGTGGTTTTATTTTTCTCTTCCTTTTCTGGAATTCCAATGACATGTAAGTTATTCCTTTTGATGGTATCTCACATGAACCTTAGGCTTTTTTTTTTTCTTTTTTGCTCTTTTCTCTGATTGATCCCTTTTTGAAGAAGTATTCAGGTATTTGTGTGCAATCTCATTATTTCTGTCTTCCATTGCATCCATTCTACTCCTTTGTCCTTCCAATGGATTATCTATTTCTTACAGTTTAGTATTAATCTTCCGGATTTCTATCTGTAGTTTTTGAATCACTTTTAATTTATCATTTATTTTGTCATTTTGTTCTTGTATTTTCTTCCAAAATTCTTCTAGTGTTTTGTCTGTGTTTTCCTTGGTCTGTCTCTCAATCCTTTGAAAATACCAAAATATAATTCTTTTGTATTCCTTATCAGAGAGTTCCAATGCTGCTTCTTCCTCAGGGATGTGTTCTGAATCTATGTCTAGCTCCCTTGTTTCTACCACTTTATCTTGCTTCTTTGTGTGGACTGTGATGGTTTGTTGTCTCTGAGACATTGTGACTTTGTTGTATTTAGATCTCTGTTAACTGTTTGTGAAGAACAGCCAAGCGTAAGTCAGAGTCTTCTGGGTTTTTTTTTTTTTTTTCATCTTTGGCCCATTGGTGGAGAAGGAAGTGGTGGCTCTCACTCAGTAAGTGAAGTTGCAGGAGTTGTGGGTGTAGTTGTTTCATATGGGGACTGTTGCTATCTTCCACTCCATTTGACAAAAATAACAATTGTATAATCACCAAACAAGTAAAATGACATGGAGAAAAAACTCACCGTGTAGTCGCACAGGAATGGTTACCAAAAAAAGAAAAAGGAAAAAGAATAAGAAAAAGAAAGAAAGAAAGGAAGAAAAAACCTTGAAATATCTGTTGAGCAGGCAATAAGAGAAAAAAGTGGAGAAGAAGAATAATGAAAAAAAAATGGGAAAAATACAGAAAGAAAAACAAGGAACAGGGTTAATCATGAGAAAGAAAAAAAAAATGCAACCAAGAACAGGGAAACGAAAAAAAGCTGAAAGCTTGGACCTGGGAGGGGAAGAATAAAGAATAATAGTAAGATGGACAAAAGTAATAATAATTGTAGTTTTAAAACAAACAAAAACAAGCAAACTAAAAAACAGAAAAAAGAAAGAAAAAAATCTGGTGAAGACAGGGCAGGGCACCCAGGCTCTGTCGGAGCACACAGACTGGGATGGATTTTCTGAGGGCCTAGAATGTGGGTGGGGGTAGGGGATGGCTGCACCTCTGTGCACCAAGAGGGTGCGGGGTATAGGAGGAGTAGCAAGGTGAATGTTGCACCTTTCCAGTCATCCAGGTCCAGAATGTCCTTGGGGTTACTGGCAAGTGGAACCTGTTCTTAAGCCCCTGGAATCTGGAAGAACACTGTCACTTTAAATATCCAAAATGTCCAAGCCTCTTGTAAACATTCAAAATGGTTGCTTCCTCCAGACAGAGAAAAGTCCACGGCTCAGCCTGCTGTCCTCTTTACTGCTGCCCCTTTTACTCCCCAGCCACCAGAGCAGTCCTCCATGCAGGCCCTGGCTAGCAGGGCTGATTTTTAGGTTAATTCTTAGGTTCTACCACCATTCAGCCATATCCAAGCTGTCTGTTCAGCCAGGATCATTGCCAGACCACAGCTCCATATGTCTCATTTTTTAGTATTTCATGCAAATTATTCTGCTAGTTGGAGTTTAGTCCACTTTTATATCCTTACCTTCAAGGCTCAGGGGTCCAGGATTATGTTCTGTGTCTGTGTTAATTGGTTCCCCTTTTCTTTGTTGAAGAGGTCTGTGCATTCTTTCTGCCTATTCTGCCATCTTACCAGAACTTCCCAAATTACCAAAATATTTCTTAATGATATTTTCTGTAGTTTTCATGGTGGCATAATGGGTAAAGGCATCTGGATGCTAACCAGAAGGTTAGTGGTTCAAACATATCAGCTTCTCTGCAGCAGAAAGATGAGGCAATCTATTTCTGTAAAGATTTACAGATTTTGAAACCCACTAGGGTTCATTATGAGTCAGAATTGACTCAATGTCAGTGATTTTCTTTTTTGGATATAGGTTTCATGATTACTTCAGTTAAAAAAAATAATAGAAATATGTCATATATAACCATGTGGCTAGAATAAATCAGTATCACTTTCTATCCAAAGTAGAAACTGAATTTCAAATTAATGGGTATAGACAATCAGAAATGTTTAACAGTGAACTAAGCTGGCCTTGATGTGACCTAATTCTTTATATGTAGGGAGTCTGGACAAAGCAGGATGAGGTGGAGCAGGTTGGAGCAAAGTGAGAATTGTGTTTAGTTTTCTCTTTGTTAGAATCAGAATCTTGTTAGAATCAGAATCTTGATGACATAATTCAAGTAGATCAGTCCAGCCTAGACATTTATACATATAACAATAGCTAGCAGTTTTTAATTTGTAGCTCCATGCACAAAAACAAAGAGCAACTCATAAAAAATACAACATATGCATACTTAAAACTTCAATAAAATATTTACAAGAGTTGTGTCTGAGCAAGGTTATAGTCACCTCTTGGCCACAGCCGGCTACCCAGCCAGAGCACCTGTGCTTGGGACCATGATTGCAGGGGACATCAAGCTCAATTGGCATAACATACTACACAAAAACATTGTTCCACATCCTACTTTGGTGAGTAGTGATTGGAATCTTAAAAGCTTGTAAAGTGCCCATCAAGATGCAATGATGTTTATCCCCTCATCCATAGCAAAGAAGAATGAAGAAAACTGAAGACACATGGAAACAATTATTCCAAGGGACTATATGACTATGAGACCAGAAAAACTAGATGGTGCCCAGCTACCACTGTCAACCACTTGGAGGGAGAGCTATGGAGGAGATGCTGGATAGAATGGGGGAACAATGTGGAACAAAACACAAGATCATTTTAAAAAAGAAAGAAAGAAAGAAAGGGACCAGGTTTGTTGGTCTGATAGAGCCTGGTGGAACCCCTGAGACTATAGCCCCTAGCTGCCTTTCAGGTCTGGAATTGAACCCATTCCTATGGCTTCCAGCAAAACAAAAGACAAGCATGTGAGCAGAATATTTATATTAGGTAGATACACTCCTTTTAGAGATCAATCACAGGAGAATTGAAGGGCTGTGCATACAAAAGGAGATAGCTTGGGGGGGGCAGAAGTGCATAGGAGGAAAGGACACAGGGAAGAGGTGGCTATGGGAAGTAAGTGGGAAGAGAGCTGTTGCATTGTGGAAAATTGCAGTCAATGTCATGAGACACAGTGTATGCAAACTGCTGTATGGAAAATGAATTTGCTCTGTGAACTTTCACCCAAATCACAATAAAATTAAAAAAAAAAAAAAAAAAAGAAGTTGTATCTGAGGTCTGTACTCAGTGTCTAGACCTTCCTTGGCAAAGAACTAGGGATGACTCTTGCTGTATGTGGCCAGAAGAAAATAATCTGGCCATCTCATTGGGGCTCCATCCTACATGACAGACAAGAAAATAACTTGTGCCTTCACATCAGGGACATTGCCCTACAACACGGGCAGAGAAGAAGATGATCTGGGCATTCTGTAGAAGCTTGAGTCCTGCAATGCAGACAGAAAAGAAGATAGATAGTCTGGGATATCTCATCAAGGCTTCTGTCTTACAAGACAGGGAAGAAGAGTGTGAGCCATTCAGTTAGGCGTCCCTTTGCTGAGGTACTTGTCTTAAACAGTTTGCTCTATCCTTAGAAGTTAGGTACCTTCTTTCAAGGACTTCCTTACCTTCATAAATGACCCTCACTCTTTGCTTGTTAACATCATCTGTCTTCCTAACATGAGCAAGCTGCATCTGCAACATACCAGCCATATTCTGGGTACAATCTGTGGGTGTTTCTATACAGAGAGAATTATGCAAAACATTCTATAAAGGTCCTTCACTAGGGAAGTCTTCAAGCTTGAAGTTCCCAGTGAAAACCAACTTCTCAATTGGTTAACTGAGTTCATAGTGTAACCTTTATATACCTCCTCAACAACAATGATTTTTATCATCCTAGTTTAATCCGTTTTTAACCATTATGTTGTGAAGCATAAATATTTGTTTTGTCTGTTAACAAGTTAAGAGTCCAGGTTTTGTTGAATTATGATTGGGCCAATTTGAACACAATAGGTCAGGTGTTGAATTATTAGAAGAAAAATAAACAAATAAGCAGTACTTGGGCTATGAAAATCTAACTTAAGTATGACCTGTGGTTGTAAACCAACCCTTGTAAATCTTATTTTACTAAAAAATTAAGATACATACAATATTCATAGTGACAAACAGGTGCTACTTGCCATTTGTATCAAAACATTATTATTATTACTACTGTATTAATATATTAAATATGTTAGTGTATCTGGAAGTTTTTCTTTAATGTTTTGATGTATAGAAATGTATACTATATACCATATATTAAGACAAACATTTGACTGATGTTAGATATGAATCATACCTAACTGTTCTGACTTATGTATAAATTTGACTTAAAGACAGACTTAGGAACAAGATTTATTTGTAATCTGGGAACTGTTTGTGTATATACTCACTTACACACATATACA
>NW_006921750.1:5524738-5530564 GCF_000298275.1 Orycteropus afer afer | reverse complement strand
TGAGAAAAGTAAGATTTATAACAAAAGACTATATTTTGGGGGGTTTAAAATAGAAAAAAAAAGTCTATATGGAGATGTTAATTCCTAGGTCAGGCACCTACTTCACCTCAGCAAATTATTTAATATTTTGGGGCTCCACTTTCCTCAGGTATGAAACGTTAATTTTTACACTGCAATTAGTAACCTAGAGCAGATCTTGTCAGTAGAGTTGTTGTTGTTGTTGTTATGTGCCCTCGAGTCAAACCCCACTCATAGCGACCCCTCCTTGGGTTTCCGAGGCAGTATCACTACGGAAGTAGGATTGCCCAACCTTCCTTCCGAGGAGTGGCTGGTGTATTTGAACTGCCAGCCGTCTGGTTAGCAGGTGAGTGTCTTAGCCACTATGCTACCAGAGCTCCTAAGTAGAAAGATGGTACAGAAGAGGAAAGTTCTAAAAACTTACAGGATCCAGGAGAAGCTTTTACATCAGTAAAAGAGCTGAATGAGGGAGAAGAAGAGACAGTAGCACAATCAAGACCTAAAGCTGGGACTATCTTTTCATAAAGATAGAAATGCAGAACATTTGGCATTTAAAGCAAAACTGATACAATCTCTTCCACCCCATAGAGAAGTAGATTTTTACTCAGGAAAACACATTGTTACTTTGTTGTAGACACTCCTCATTTATTAAGATAGAACGGGACACCTAATGGCACATTCCAGGGCTACCACGTGAGGCTACAGTCTGCAACAAAGAAAATAGTATTTCTCTATATGTTATAATAAGATGAATAATAAGATTTCTAGGGTAAATGGAACAAAGCTCAATACTCAGGACATCAGATGGAGAGGGAAAAAAGGGTTCTAGCCACATGGGAGTAGGTAACAATACCTCAAAAGTAAGAACAGAAACAGACAAAATTTTCATTGTAAGTTAGGTAGAAAAACAATTTCTTTTTTTTTAAGAAAGACATATGTCAAATACATAATTACATATTTTTTTGTCACAATCAACTATAATGTAAATGGCTCCTTAGCTCCCCAAATGTTAGGGCTAAATTACTGTTCCTTGCAACCTAAACAGGCTTATTGCTCAGCATGACATGAGATGATATACATAAAAGTGCTTTGTAAATTTTAAGGAAATATGCACATGTTATTTATTATTATTATTAGATGGAAATAATAAGTCAAAAATCAAAATAAAATTTCCAACCCTTTAGTCTTAAAGCACAGAAAATAATTTGCTCTGAGATGTCTACAGAGTGAAGAGTTTCTTCAGAAGTCAGAAGCAGATCCAGCTTTGTCCACTTCATAGGCATTACCAAAGAACTAAGGTTTCCCTAGGTGGCATAAATGGTTTGGCTTTGGCTACTTAGCAAAAGGCTAGTGGTTTAAATCTGCCCGGTGGCACTGGAAAAGGTCAGGTGATCTGCTTCCATAAGATTACATCCAAGAGAACACTATGGAACACAATTCTACTCTAAAACACTGTGGTGTTGTCATAAGTCATAATCAACTCCATAACCATGGTTTTGATTTTTGAATTTTATTGGAGAACTTTGTTGTTAGTTGCTGTTAAATAAACTCTGACTCAAGTCTACACCATTTCTGGAGAGTAGAATTGCTTCACAGAGTTTTCAAGGCTATATGTGACCTTTCAGAAGTAGATGCTAGACCTGCCTCCCAAAGTGCCTCTGGCTGACTTTGAATCATCAACTTTCAACTAGTAGAGGAGTGAGATTAACTATTCTCACCATCTAGGGACTAAAGAGCAGTAAAATATTCACCATAAGGATGCATTCCACAAATAAATAAATAATGAATTACTTAATCAGTTAATTAATTAATTAATAATCCCATTCCACATAATAAGCTTTGCTTACAAGACCTTCTTATTGGGGGTACTTTTGATGAAAATGTCCCATGCAGCACCTAGGTTTCAGAATGTAAATTATCGTTTATTAATAATGATAATAGTTGTCATTGTTGTTATGTGCTGTCGAGTCAGACGCGACTCATAGCGATGCCTTCTTGGGTTTCTGAGGCAGTATCACTATGGAAGTAGATTGCCCCATCTTCCTTCTGAGGAGTGGCTGGTGGGTTTGAACCGCTAGCCTCCTGGTTAGCAGTTAAGTGCCTTTAGGCACTACACTACCAGAGCTCCTATGATAATAATTAGATTTATAAAATCAGTCTTAGAAAAAGTCCCCATCTTTCTTTCTCCTTTTTTTATATTGTTTGTATTATTCTATATAGTAGTGTAATTATATTCCCTAGTGTTCTATGAATTAGTATATTTATCAAAATTAATCCAATGATGATTGAAATAGGGATCAATGAAAAGACTTGTTTGTAAAGCAATATAATGATATGACTGAAAACTTCTTGGTTACAGTTCTTGGAAAGAAATCCTGTCGTCTGCTACAATTCAATTATACGAGAAATTACTCCTGATGAGTCTGTACAGACTATGGTGAACAACGATCTGCAATAGACAGAAAAGAATTCCCAGGAATAAACACTACTATCTACACAGAATTACAGTTTCTTCTCCTAAGCAACAGCAGCCCTGGCATTCCTTGTGCCTTGGGGTTGGAGTCACCATCAGTTCCACCTGTCTTTTCCTAACTCCTTGTCAATCTCTGTTCTTTCATCACAGCCTATGCGTATGCACATTTCAAGTCATACCTCAGACACAACTGTTGGGTATCAGTGTCCAAATTTTCTTTAAAAATTTTAATTTTGTTTGAAAAAGATCATCTATATATAGACTTTCTAACTCAGATTGTTAGTCACCCGTATGATGCTCTGAGAAAAGTTTGTACTGGGATCAGCTCTAGGAGGCAAGAGAATGGATAGAAATGTAATTATGCCACAAAAGACAGTGAATTTCATTAGCAAGTACTTTCAAAACATATGGCAGGTAGTGTAAATAAAGTTCTAAAGTATAAAGAAAGATCTCTGTCCTCAATATTAGCGTGATATTGTGGAAAGGTCTCACAGAAACTAGTTACAGAACTACAATCAAATATGCTGAGGATTATAAAAGGAGTATGAGTAATAAATACATTTTTTTTTTACACTGACCTTTGTAATTTTACTTGTCCTTCAGAAAATATACATTTCAGATCCAGGAGGTGATTTTTCAGTCTGCACTCAATGAACTAGTCTATGGGTGTGATACTGATAAATGTCTTGCATCTTTGCGGGACAGAAATATCTTTCTTTTGCCATTACATTTAAGGACAGTATGTCAAGATATATGATCTTTACTGCATATCTGATTACGTTAGCAGCTTTATAGGTGTTTTGGATGTTGAGTGACTGTAACACCCCAAAAATGGTCTCAAGCACCATCTCATTTAGTTGTGCTTGTAAGAAACTGCTAGCCATTCCCTTCTCTCTCCCTGTCAAGTTTCAATACCCTCTTACTTGATAGGGATTGACCTGTTTCTTAGCTAGCCCAGGGCAATTAAAGCCCTAAACTGACAGTGCTTTATCAAGGCAAATACAGATAGTTCAGAAAGTGCTGTCTGGGACCCCCTCTCAAGTGGCCCAGGCACCACTAAGACTAAAAACTGGTCATGTACCCTTCCAGTCCTGGTCATGTAGACCCCGTCTTCAATCCCCCAGACTCAGGTATAAATATTCCCAAAAGATGGGTGGGTTTTTGCCTTTGTTCTCAGACCCATTCCAACCTGGCCACCGGCTGGTTCAGAAGCTTCTAAGTAGTTGTGTAAGCCTGTGTCTACCATTCATCTATTACTTTGTAAGCACTTTCTCTCTCCCTCACTCTTGATTTCATTTTTTCCCTCTCATTCTTAGTAAAACCCATGCTGGTAATGGGACCCCCCTGACAGATTCCTTGGTTTCTTCAAACTAATCTGAGAGGAAATTATAAACCCAGGACATTTTTCTTCATTCCTCTCTGGTTTTGACTGCTACAGAAATGTGAATATAGTCTGATTTTTGTTCTTTGAAAGTAAACTGTCTTTATACTAAGCATTAAGTTTCTTATCTTTGCTTTGACATTTAAAACTTAACAGGAAATGTCTATATGCTAGTTTCAACTTAGTAAATTTACCTGAATATATCTGGTGGTATTTGGTTTTCTGTAGTGGCATAGTGCCTAAGGGATTTGACTGCTAACCAGAAGACTGATGGTTCAAACCCACCAGCCACTCCTTGGAAGGAAGATTGGGCAATCTACTTTCATTGTGATGCCGCCTTGGAAACCGAAGGAGGGGTCACTAAGAGTTGGGTCAGACTCGACGACAGAGTTTGTTTTTTGGTTTTTATGCTGAGTCCTTTTGATCTCATTTTCTTGATAGCTCTGTAAGATTTCTTGTATTACATAATTATCTATTTATTCTAATATATATCTATCTCTTGGTTAACCTTTAAGGAGTTCTGGTGGCATAGTGGATAAGACATTTGGCTGCTAACCAGGTCAGTGGTTCAAACCCAAAAGCAATCCCTGAAAGGAAGATGGAATATGATAATTAAGGTTGTGTGTCAACTTGGTTGGGCCTTGTTGAGTGGCTGGGCAGCTGGTGGTGGTTATTCCCCATGATGAAAATGGCAATCAACTCCATAGAGAGATCTACCACAAGCAGCTGAATAGGTGCTTTAGACTTTCATCCTCCAGAACTGTGAGACAATTAAATTATCTTATAGACACCCAATTTGTGGTATTTTTTTTTTTTTTATGACAGCCTTATAAAATTAATATGTATTAAATAATATGAAGTATTTTCTTCATCCTGAGCATGTTTTATAAGTTCACATTTTGGTTTCTGGTGGTCTGCTTCACATATATAAGAAACAGTTTTGGGAATGGTCTCCAGCCTTTTGGCATGCTTGAACCCTGCATGTAGTCCTGTCATTTTTCAAGAGCCTGCCATGCCTTGACAATCTTGGGTCTTCATGTGGACTTGAATTAGTAGCATGCCATGTTGTTTGGTAACATTGGGACTTTGCCTTTTTACTTGACAACCTTGGGCTTGTCAGTCTCAGCCAACAGCTAACAGCTGTCTGAGTGAAGAAAAGCTTCCAGGTTCAGTGGGCCAGGAGCAGGAGGCAGAGCTGAAGTCCAAGATTGAGGGGCTTTCACCCAGCCTCTAGAGGCTGGCACTTAAAACTCAGACTTAAAGCCTCCAAAATTGTAAGAGAATAAACTGCTGTTTGTTCAAGCCACCCCTTTTGTGGTATTTTTCTGTTAGAGTGGCACAGAGGTAACCAAAACATGGAGCAATCTACTTCAGTAAAGATTTTAACTTTGGAAACCTAATAGGCATTGCTGTAAGTCAGAATCAAGTTGACGGCAGTGAATTTTTCTTTCCTTCTTTTTTTTTTTTTTTTTTGATTCAACCTTAACAGTTTTTCCATCTTATGAATTGTATGTCTTTCATATACTTTTATGTTAACTCTATCCTCTTACATATTATTATGGATTGAATTGAGCCCTCTAAAAAGATATGTTGAAGTTCTAATACCTGTACTTGTAAATGTGACTGTATTAGGAAAGAGTCTTTGAAGATATTTTTAGTTAGGTTAACATGTGGTCATACTGGAGTAGGGAGGTTTATAATCCTATGTGATTGACTTCCTTATAAAAGAGGAGAAGATACACAGAGGCAGGGAGACAGAGACTGGAAGGATGACACATGATGCAAGCCAAGGACTATATGTATCTACTAGAAGCTAGGAGGGACGCATGGAAAATGTTCTCCCTCAAAGCTTAATCAACATGGCTGACACCTTGATTTTAGACTTTCATCCTCCAGAACTGTGAGACAATTAAATTATCTTATAGACACCCAATTTGTGGTATTTTTTTTTTTT
>NW_006921750.1:5494243-5520976 GCF_000298275.1 Orycteropus afer afer | reverse complement strand
AGTATAGCAGGGATTGTGGGGCTGGCACGGGATCGGGCAGTGTTTCGTTCTACTGTGCATGGGGTTGTTATGAGTTGGAAACGACTTGACGGCACTTCACAACAACAACAACAACAACTGGTAATGTAGTGCCTTATGACTGCTAATCAGAAGCCTGGTGGTTGAAACCCAACAGCCATTCCTTGGAAGGAAGATGGGGCAATCTACTTCCATAGTGATACTGCCTCAGAACCCAAGGAGGGGTTGCTATGAGTCGGGTCCATCTTGACAGCACATAACAACACAACAACAATACCTATTTAATAGAAACAATAGCAAAGGTTTTAAATCTAACCTAGGATAAAAAGAAATATAAGTAATTCTAATATATTTTATTTCATGCAAAAATATTTATTTCCCAATTGGTTTTAGTACCCCCTCCCCCCCCAAAAAAAAAAAAAACTCTGGCATCTTTACTATTTACTTCATTCCAATGATTTTTTACTTTTAATTTTTTTTTTAAGATTCTTTCTTTATAATTGGGTTGTTGAATTTTAGTATTTTGACCAGAAGTCTAGAGATACTGGCTCTTAACGAATGGCCAAAATCTAGGCTCCCAGGAGTCCTTGGGTGGTGAAAACTGAAAGGTTGGTGTTCAAGTCCAGCCAGAGGTATATCAGAAGAAAACCCTGGTGATCTATTTCCAAAAATTTCAGTCGTTGAAAACCCTATATAGTCCCTATATAGTTGTATTTTAATACACATGAGGTCGCCAAGAGTTGGAATACACTGGACAGCAAGTAGTTTTGCATCAAGTGGAAGCTTGTCAGACCTACTGAATCAGAATTGGTATTTCAATGAGATCCCAGGTAATTTGTGTGCACATTAACATTTGTAAAAACCTAATCTATAGGAGCTTTGTCCTTGGTTGTTGCAGTCATCTAACTGAGCTGTGATATCTGAATATACTTCAACACCAAAGCCAAGTAACAGTCGTTTAAGTTTTCTGTCTTTGAAGTATGGATTGGTGATGACACTCTTTTCAAATTCTGGTGTCACCAAAGACTGTGTAGGATTCAGCCCAAAAATTGTTTACATGTTTATTTAATCATCTCTCATGCTTCATTCCCCAAAGTATAGATTAAGACAGACAAGGCAGTCCATCTCTGAAAATTTCAAAGTCATCCCAGTAGAGGACTGCTGGGGAATCCAGCTTCTACAGTGGGGAAATGAGGATTACATATGAAGGATTTGCCTCAAAACCAGCAGGTGTTGAAATATAGTCCAATAAATTCTCACAGTTTTATCTCTAAAGGTTTAATTAACTTAGACTTCATGGTTTTTATTGTCACATGAAATAAAAATGATGCATCGGTTTATCCAGATATATACAGGCCAAACTGGGTATTCACAATGGCTTCTACTGCTTTTCAACTTTATTCTTAAATTTTTCTATGAGTTTTACAGTGGATCTGATAGGAAGGTAGCTCTAAGTACAGTGATTCACTATATCATGTCCCTGGAATCCTGCTACTGTAGGAAAAGTAGAAACTGATTACAGCTTCAACAGCATTAGAAGATCAACACAAGCATCTCTTTTCAAAAGGTTAATGAATTTCATTGGTATTGCTACTTTTGGTCTTTCATTTATTCAATGACTATTTGTTAGGCTTTCATAGAGCTCATATTCCAGTGAAAACTACAGATAGTATAAAAATGTATGCACAGATTTTGATAAATCATGTACACCAATATAAACTTTCATAAAGACTTAAGAATTGTCATGTATACATATGTGCATAGGAAAATATTGCTATTTTATAAAGGATAGTCAAAGGAGGCTTTAATGGGGAAAAAAAAAAAAAGACACTTCAGCAAAGACTTGAAGGAAGTGAGGGAAGGAACCTGAAAAGGTCTGAAGGAAGAACATTCCAGGCAGAGAATATTCAAGAATGCCACTCCAATGTAGGGCAGTAGAATAGTTCATTTTGAAAAAATTTAGAAAAAAAAAAAAATCCACAAGTTATTACCTGCCCATTAAAATCAGACCTTTAGTCCTGTTTTTAGTGATTTCTCATTCTCCCATTGTCCTGTCATTGACTTAATTCATATCTCATGGTCTCTTGCTTAAACCATTACAGTAGCTTCCTTAGTGGTATCATTGTCTATAGTCACATTCTACCCAAGTTCAGTGTCAGGTAAAAATCTACCTCATGTAACATTTCTGGTTAAAAATTGAAAAAACATTCACATGGAGAAAATCTTCATTGGATCACTACCACACAGTCATTCACAATTATCTATACCAAATGCATTTAATACCT
Source organism: Orycteropus afer afer (assembly GCF_000298275.1). Classification (NCBI taxonomy): domain Eukaryota; kingdom Metazoa; phylum Chordata; class Mammalia; order Tubulidentata; family Orycteropodidae; genus Orycteropus; species Orycteropus afer. The sequence continues at coordinate 5,518,673 of NW_006921750.1, read as the reverse complement.
GGATCTAAAGCAAAGATATGTAAACTTTTCAATGAAAAAAGAAAAACATCTTCATGGCATAAGGATAGGGCAAGTAATTTAACATTATCTTTTAAAATTAAATATGAACATTACCTACTACTCAGCAACAGCATCTTAGGTACAGTCAACATTACAGAGAAATTTTTCACTGGTGGATGAGGAAACATACAAAAAAAAAATTCTAGTAGCATGAATCATAAGAGCAAAAATCTGGAAGTAACAAATGTCCATTATGATACTTAAAAAAAACATATTATGAAAATAAATTGGCTACATTAGTCTACATGGATAAATCTTACAAAATAAGTTAGAATTAAAAAAAAAATTATATACATAATACTATACTATTGAAATAAGTTTTTAAATTGTGAAAAATAAATAATGCATAATTGAGACATATGTACAAATTTAAGAAATTATCCTTTGGAGGTTGTTTAGATCATAAAGGGGCACACAAAGATCTTGATGATTTTAATAATAATCAAGTTTTTTGTTTTTTTTTTTAAACTGGGTAGGTGGGAGCACAGTTTTTTTTCATATTTTACATTCACATAATTTATGTAGTTTAAATGAATAATATATTTTATAATTAAAATAAGGGACATGAGTTTGGGAAATGGAGACTCTTTCATTCCAATCTTTCATCATTTACTTTGTGTAATGCAACACAAGACTTGCTTCCTTTTCCAGATACATAAAATTGAAAATTTTAGAGGATGAGACAAAATGTACAATATTTAGCACAATGCTTGGCACATGGCAAATGATACATAAATGGGAGTTATTGGGGGAAATATTCCCTTCATTGGCTTTTGATCACTCATACAACACACAGTGTATGTCTTGCACTAGCCCCTGTCCAGCTGTCCAGCTTCATTTCCTGCCATTTTCACCTCATTTGTAGTTACTGCGATAGCCATACCTCATCATTCCTCATTCATGTTGTTGTTGTTAGGTGCCTTTGAGTTACTTCTGACTCACAGTGATTCTATGTACAATAGAATGAAACACTATCCGGTCATATACCATCCTCACAATTCTTGCTATGCATGAGCTCATCATTGCAGTGATTGTGTCCATCCATCTCTTTGAGGGTCTCTCCATTTTTCTCTGATCCTCTACTTTACTAAACATGATATCCTTCTCCAGAGAATGTTAGTCCATATATTTGTGTTTAAATCCCAATTCTCCCACATACAATTGTGTAACTTGGATTCATGTTAGTCTCTGATCGTTAGGTGAATACAGACAATAGTAATTTTCTTATAGCTTTTTTTCAAGGTAATGAGGTAATGTTAGTAAATCTCCAGGAACAAAGGAGGTATTTAATTATTTTTATTTCCCTTTACTGAGTGCCTGCAATTTTATTTGTCCAAATTGATTTTATTGAAAATGCAATTATTGCATCTCAAAAGTAATGAAAATAAATAAGTCAATGTGACACCTAAATAGGTAAAAAAAAAAAAAAAAGATATTTATTTTTATAGTCTTTGTCTTTTTGTGTATGTTGACAGATGTCTAAATTATAAGTGGCAAATGATTAGAGGGAAATAAATTGTTTGAAAGATACTGTAAACATTTGGAAAAGCAAAAGACTGAGACTCTTATTGGGATAGTGACTTCCTTCTATGACATTTTTATCCAACAATTAATTAGTGTATTGGCAGAAAACCATGTTCTGGAGAGCTGTAATTCCATCAAATTAAAGTTGAAAATGATTAATGTGGATAAGAACATGAGTCTTTCAAGAGTATGTAGAAAATGAATACACATATTTTTAAAATAGATTGTTACCAAGTGTGCCAAATAGGAACTGAAAATGTGATAAGTGGTTAGCATCTTAGAAGTTATCTACCTGATGGCTTGAAACTTCCTACAATATATACTATCAGAACATTGATCAAAACTAGAGGAGAACATGGCACTTTCCTAAATTTGTTGATTTCAGAACCCCCGTGAAATTACCATTTTCATCATTTGTCTCCAGATTTCCACTTGACATTCTTTAATAATTCTCTATTTTGGTAGGGACAATGTTAGTAACATTTTTCCTGTTACTTAGTTGCTTTGGAGCTCTGTGCAGAACTACCTTGGCCAGGCCAATGTTGGCAAGCCTGGGGCCCAGGGACTGCTTTTTGCTTGGGGGAGGCTCTATTTTAAGTCTGGGGCCCAAAGTAGGTGAGCCCTTTGCTCAGGGGCTGCTTTTTGCTTGGGGGCAGTTATATATTAAGCTCTATTATAAGGCCAGAGCCAAGGTAGGTAAGCCAGGACTCAGGGGCTGCTTTTTGCTTGGGGAGCTCTGTATTAAGGCCAGGGCTGAGGTAGTTGAGCCAGGCTCAGGGGCTGCTTTTTGCTTGGGGGTGGCACTATATTAAGGCTGGGGCCAAGATAGGCAAGCTCAGGGCTTGGGGGTAGCTCTATTTTAGGCCAGGACCTGAGATAGGAAGCCCGGGTCTTGGGGGCTACTTTTCTCTTGGGGGTGGCTCAATAGTAAGTCCAGCTGAGGAAGGTAGGCCCAAGGCTCAGGGGCTGCTTTTGGTTTGGGTGCAGTTATATATGAAAGCCGGGCAGAAGTAGTGGGCCCTGGGCTTGGGCACTGCTTTTAGCTTGGGAGCAGCTCTATTTTAAGTCCAAGGCATGAGGTAGGTGGGCCCGGGGCTCAGTGTCTGCTTTTTATTTGGGGTGTCTCTATATTAAACCCAGGGCTGAGGTAGGTGAGCCAGAGTTCTCAGGCTGCTTTTAGTTTGAGGGTAGCTCTATTTTAAGTCTGGGGACTGGAATAGGATGGTCAGGGCTTGGGGGATGCTTTTTGCTTGGGTAGCTCTATTTTAAGGGCTAGGCCCAAGGTACACCAGCACAGAGGTGTTAGGAATAACTAAGGGAGACGAACTTGTCTGTCAGTTTTTTGTCCTGTGGTGACTTAAGTGTTGCTGTGAGGCTGGAGGCTATGCCACCAGTGTTGCAAAATGCCAGCAGGGTTCCCCATGTTAGACAAGTTTCAGTGGAGCTTCTAGGCTAAGACAGACATGGAAGAAGGAAGAGGACAACCATTTCTCATACAATAGGCCAGTGAAAGGCTTATGAATAGCAGTGAAACACTGATATGCCACTGTAAAAGTTTACAAATAGCCCTGAAATATTATCAGGCACAGTGCCAGAAGATAAGCCCATCAGGTCAGAAAACACTCAAAATTTGACTGGGGAAGAGCTCACTCCTGAGATTAGAGATGGCCTTAATGATATGGAAAGAGTAAAACTTTCAGAACCTTCATTTTTTGATGTGGCAAGACACAAAATGAGCAGAAATAGATGCAAACATCCATTGATAATTGGAAATTAGAATGTTTGAAATATGAATCTAGGAAAATTGGAAGTTATCAAAAATGAAATTGAACACATTATGATTGATATCCTAGGCATTATTGAGCTGAAATGAACTGGTTTGGCCATTTTGAATCAGATAACCATATGATATACTATGCCAGGAATGACAAATTGAAGAGGAGTGGTGTGGCATTCATTGTCCAAAGACTGTCCTGAAGTACAACACTGTCAGTGATAGGGTAATATCCACAAACCTACAAGGAAGACCAGTTAATACTACTAGTATTCAAATCTACGCACCAACCTCCAAAGCCAAAGATGAGGAAATTGAAGATTTCTGCCAAATTATGCAGTCTGAAATTGACCAAACATGCAATCAAGAAGTGCTGATTATCACTGGTGACTAGAACGCAAAAGCTGGAAAGAAAGAAGAGTTACCAGTAGTTGGAAAATATGGCCATGGTGATAGAAATAATGCTGGAGAGCACATGATAAAATTTTGCAAGATCAACAACTTATTCATTGCAATTTTTTTTTTTTTTCAACAAGATAAGTGATGGCTATACACATGGACTTCACCTGATGGAATACACAGGAATCAGATTTATTATATTTGTGGCAAGAAGCACTGGAGTTCAGTATCTTCAGCCAAAACAAGGTCAGGAGCTGACTGTGGAACAGACCACCAACGGCTCATATGAAAATTCAACTTGAAATTGAAGACAATTAAAACAAGTCCAGAGAGCTGAAATATAACCTTGACGATATCTCTCCTGAATTTAAAGACCATTTAAATAAGAGATTTGATGCATTGAACACCAATGACTGAAAACCAGAGGAATTGTGGGATAATGTCAAGAACCTCATCCATGAAGAAAGCAAGAGGTTATTAAAAAGACAAGAAAGGAAGAAAAGATAAAAATGGATGTCAGAGGAGACTCTGAAATTTGCCCTTGAGCAGAGAATAGCTAAAGCAAATGGAAGAAATGACAAGTTAAAAGAGCTGAACAGAAGATTTCACAGGGAAGCTCAAGAAGACAAAGTCAATTACTATAATGAAATGTGCAAAGACCTGGAGTTAGAAAACCAAAAGGGAAAAACATGCTTAGCATTTCTCAAGTTGAAAGAACTGAGAAAAAAAAAAAAAAAAATAAGCCTCGAGTTGCAATATTGAAAGATTCTATGGGCAAAATATTGAATGATGCAGGAAACATCAAATGAAGATGGAAGGAATGCATAGAGTCACTGTACCAAAAAGAACTGGTCAATGTTCATCCATTTCAGGAAGTTGTGTATGATCAAGAACCAACAGCATTGAAGGAAGAAGTCAAAACTGCACTGAATGAATTGGCAAAGGACAAGGGTCCAGGAATTGACAAAATACCCACTGAGATGTTTCAACAAATGCTTGTCATGCTGGGTGCACTCAATTGGCTATGCCAAGAGATTTGGAAGACAGTAACTTGGCCAACTGAGTGGAAAAGCTCCATATTTGTAGCTATTCCAAAGAAAGATGATCTCACAGAATGTGGAAATTATCAAACAATATCATTAATATCACATGCAAGTAAAATCTTACTGAAGTTAATTCAAAAATGCTTGCAGCAGTATATTGACAGAGAGCTTCCAGAAATGCAAGCTTGATTTAGAAGGGGATGTGGAACAAAGGATATCATTGCTGCTGTCAGATGGATCTTGGCTGAAGGTAAAGAATACCAGGCAGATGTTTACTTGTGTTTTATTGACTATGCAAAAGCATTTGATTGTGTGGATCATAACAAATTGTGGATAACATTGAGAAGGATGGGAATTCCAGAACACTTGATTGTACTCAGGAGAAACCTGTACATAGACCAGGAGGCTGTCATTCGAAGAGAACAAGGGGATATTTCCTGGTTCAAAATAAAGAAGGGGGTGCATCAAGGTTGTATCCTTTCACCATACTTATTCAATTTATATGCTGAGCAAACAGTCTGTGAAACTGGATTATATGAAGAACATGGCATCAGGATTGGAGGAAGACTCATTAACAACCTGTGATATGCAGATGGCACAACTTTGCTTGCTGAAAGTGAGGATGACTTGAAGAACTGACTGATAAAGATTGAAGAATATAGTCTGCAGTATGGATTACATCTCAGTATAAAGAAAAGAAAAATCCTCACAACTGTTCCAATAAACAGCTTCATAATGGATGGAGAAAATATTGAAGTTGTCAAGGACTTAATACTACTTGGCTCTACAATCAACACCAATGGAAGCAGGAGTCAAGACATCAGATAATGTATTGCATTGTGCAAATATGTTGCAAAAGACCTCTTTCAAGTGCTGAAGAGCAAAGATGTCTCCTTGAAGCCTAAGGTGTGCCTAACCCAAGCCATGGAATTTTCAATTGCTTCTTAAGCATGTGAGATCTGGACAGTGAATAAGCAAGACTGAAGAAGAGTTGATGCTTTTGAGTTGTGGTGTTGGAGAAGAATTCTAAGAGTACCATGGTCTGCTAAAAGGGCTAACAAATCTGTCCTGGAAGAAGTGCAGCCAGAATGCTCCTTGGAAGCAAGAATGGCCAGGCTTCGTCTCAACTACTTTGGTCATGTTGTTAGAAAGACCCATTCCCTGGAGAAGGATATCATGCTTGGTAAAGTGGAGGGTCAATGAAGAAGGGGAAGGCCCTCAATGAGATGGATTGACACTGTGGCTGCAATGATGGGCTCAGGTATAGCAAGGATCGTGAGGCTGGCACAGGACTGCTCTGTCTGTGTTTCATTCTGGTGTGCATGGGCTTGCTATCAGTTGGAGATGACTTAACAACAACAACAACGGTGCTGCTGTAGCGTATATACCAAAATTGGGTGTTTTAAAGAACAGATTATTTCTCACTGTTTGGAAAGCTAAAAGTCAGAATTCAGGGTAGCAACTGTAGGAGGAGATCCTTCTTTGCCTCTTTCAGTTTCTAGTAGCTGTAAGCAATCCTTTTCATTTCTGGGTTTGTAGAGTCAGTTGCATCCATCATCACAGCATCTGTCTCCCCTGTGTGTCTGTCTCTGTGTTTGTTTTGTTCTTTTTCTACTACATTTTGCAGATTTTATTTGATTTAGGACCCACCCTATAGTGGTATGACTTATTTAACACAATAAAAGAAATCCACACTTCCCCAACAGAGTCTCATCCATAGGCCTGGGAGTTAGGAATTCAATGTAACTGTTTGGAAGATACAAGTCAATCTTTAATACGTCTTAATGGCAGAGAATAACTCCAAAAAGCAACTCAGAAATGTGAAGCAAAACCTTAAAATTAGTGTTTTATATGGAAAGGAATACTTTGAAAGGCCTCAGAAAATCTTTTAGTTTGGATTTAAGTGGAACTTTTAATTTCACTCTGGGAGCACTTTTAGGCTCCTAAAGAGATACCTGGAGCTCTGGTGGTTTAGCGTCTAAGGCATTTGACTCCTAACCAGAAGGATGATGGTTCAAACTCACCAGCCACTCCTTAGAAGGAAGACTCAGCATTCTACTTCTGTAAAGATTTACCACATGGGAAACCCAAACGGGGTTGCTATGAGTCGGAATCTGTTAGATGGCAGTGAGTTTGTTTGTTTGTTTGTTTTAAGAGATACCTAATTTATCATCTGTTATCCTTTGTACATCTTCAATAAATATGTGATGTAAGAATGAGGAAAAATTTTTTTTTTGTCTTTAGTGTGAATTTTTATAAAAACTGCAAAGACTGAACAAAAACTCAATGATAAATCCTGATCACACAAATAAAAGAAGTTTTGAAAAATTGTGATTTTATATTGACCATTGGTATCATCACTAATACCAACTGTTCAAGAAGATAAAGTGTTTGTTTAAACAGGTCACAGTTGACAGTTCCAAACTATAATAAACCCAAAGTCAATTCTGACTCATAGTAACCCCACATGTTCAGAATAGAACTGTACTCCATAGGGTTTCCAAGGCTGTGAGCTTTCAGAAACAGATCAGCAGGCCTTTCTTCCAAAGCACTTCTGAGTGGGTTCAAACTTATAACCTTTTGGTTAGTAGTTGAGTGCTTCATCATGTGCACCATCCAGGGACTCTCCAGAATATAACAGTGGACTTCTAGTGGCTGAAATTCTGACCTCCCTCGTGTAAGGCCAACCGTTTCAGTAATTACATTGATGATGGATTATGCTATTGGTAAAGATAAGGTTATCATACAGATTCTAAAAAGTGCTGATAATCTCATGCTTGACCACAATGGCTAACTTTTAGACATTAGATGTGGTCTTTGTCTTCATTGGTAGGAAATAAATTTTTTTCTGAATAATTTAAATGTATTAGTATGCTTCTACTACTTGAATATAAATATTCATTTCCTTTACAACACTCCTAAGCTAATTGCAACACAAATTTTAATTTTAGTATAACTCAGGAGGTATCTTTCAAAGCCAAAAGGGGAGACAAAAAATATCTTTTTAGAAATAATTTTAATTGCACACTAAAATGTTGCTGGCATTAGCATCTTGAGATTATATGGTTTCCAATGTTATTTCTTATAAAATTTTCTGCTCAAAAGTATTTTTTTGCCCAATCATTAAAATGCATGCTTGGGAAACAATAAGAGGTGTCAATTAAATGTAATTGTTTGATTCTTTTTTTATTGTCAGTTGTTGTTGTTAGGTGTCATCAAGTCAGCTCCAACTCATAGTGACCCTATGTACAACAGAACAAAATAGTCGGGTCCTGTGTCAGCCTCACAATCCTTGCTATACCTGAGCCTATTTTTGCAGCCACTGTGTCAAACCATCTTTTTGAGGGCATTCCCCTTTTTTGCTGACCCTTCACTTTACCAATTATGACATCCTACTCCATGGAATGGTTCCTTCTGACACATTACCAAAGTAGGTGATCCAAGGTCTGGTCATTTTCACTTCCAAGGAGCAGTCTGGCTGCACATTTTCCAGGATAGATTTTTTAGTTCTTTGTCAGTCCCTGGTACTCTCAGTATTCTTCACTAACACCAAAACTCAAAAGCATCATCTCTTCTTCAGTATTCCTTATTCGTTGTCTAGCTTTCACATGCATATGAGGCAACTGAGTGCTTCATCACATGCACCATGGCTAAGGTTATGGTTGTGCTGTCAAGTTGACCTGACTCATAGCGACCCCTCCTTGGGTTTCCGAGGCAGTATCACTATGGAAGTAGATTACCCCATCTTCATTCTGAGGAATGGCTATGGTTAGGCACACTTTAGCCTTCAAAGAGACAACTTTGCTCTTCAGCACTTTAAAGAGGTGTTTTGCAGCAGATTTGCCCCATGAAAAACTCTTCTGATTTCTTGACTACTGCCTCCATGGGAGGAGCTCTGGAAACATAGTGCCTAAGGCACTTGACTGTTAACCTGAAGGCTGAAGATTCAAACCCTTCCTTCTCAGAAGGAAGATTGGGCAATCTACTTCCATAGTAATACCACCTCAGAAACCCAAGGAGGGGTCACTATGAGTCGGGTCCGACTCGATGTCACACAACAACAACAGCAGCTTCCATGGTTTTTGATTGTGGATGCAGTTAATATGAAATCTTTGACAACTCCTTTTTTTTTCCCCCATTTATAGTGATGCTGCTTATTGTTCCAGTTGTGAGGATTTTTGTTTTGTTTATATTGAGGTGTAATCCATACTGCAGACTGTAGTCTTTAATCTTCATCAGTAAGTGCTTCAAGTTATCTTCACTTTTGGCAAGCAGTGTTGTGTCGTCTGTGTATCACAGGCTGTTATTTATTCTTTCTCCAATCCTGCTGCCATGCTTTTCTTCATATAATCCAGTTTCTTGGATTATTTGCTCAGCATACAGATTGAGTAAATTTGGTAAAAGGATACAACCCTGACACACGTCCTTTCTGATTTTAAACCATGTGGTATCCCATTGTTCTGTTCCCGGTCTATGTACAGGTTCCTCAGAAGCACAATTAAGTGTTCTGGAATTTCCATTCTTCTCAATGTTATCCATAATTTACTATGATCCACACAATTGAATGCTTTTGCATAGTCAATAAAACAGAAGTAAACATCTTTCTGGTATTCTTTGCTTTCAGCCAAGATCTATTTGACATCAGCAATGATATCCCTCATTCCACATTCTCTTCTAAATCCAGCTTGCATTTCTGGCAATTCTCTGTCAATATACTGCTGCATCCATTTTTATATTATCTTCAGCAAGATTTTAGTTGTGTGTGATATTAATAATATTGTTTGATAATTTCCACATTCTTTGGCCTCATTTGTTTGGACTGGGTACAAATATGGAGCTTTTCTAGTTAGTTGGCCAGGTAACTCTCTTTCAAATCTCTTGACATGGGTGAGTGACTGCCTTCAGCATGACATCCATTTCTTGAAACATCTCAATGGGTATTCCATCAAATCCTGGAGCCTTGTTTTTTGCCAATGCCTTCAGCACAGTTTTGACTTCTTCCTTCAATACCATCCATTCTTGATCATATGCCAGTTCCTGAAATGGATGAACATCGACCAATGCTTTTTCATACAGCAACTCTTTGTATTCCTCCCATCTTCTTTTGATGTTTCCTGCCTCATTCAATATTTTGCCTGTAGAATCTTTCAATATTTCAACTTAAGGTTTGAAATTTTTCCTTCAGTTCTTTGTGTTTGAGAAATGCTGAGCATGTTCTTCCCTTTTGGTTTTCTCTTTCCAGGACTTTGGACATTTCATTATAATAAATGTCTTTGTCTTCTTGAGCTACTCTTTGCAATCTTCTGTTCAACTCTTTGATCTTGTCATTTCTCCTATTTCTGTTAGCTACTCTCCATTCAAGAGCAAGTTTCAGAGTCTCTTCTGACATCCATTTTGCTCTTTTCTTCCCTTCCTGTCTTTTTAATGACCTTTTGCTCTCTTCGTAGATGATGTTGATATTATCTCACCATTCATTTGGTTTTCAGTCATTAGGTATTCAGTGCATCAAATCTATTCTTTAGATGGTCTCTAAATTCAGAAGGGATATAATTAAGTTTATATTCTGGGACTTGTTTTAATTGTCTTCAGCTTCAACCTGAACTTGCATATGAGCAGTTGATGGTCTGTTCCACAGTTAGCTCCTGGCCTTGTTTTGGCTGAAGATACTGAGCTTCTCCACTGCCTCTTTCCATAGATGTACTCAATCTGATTTCTGTATACTCCATCTTGTGAAGTCTATGTGTATAGCCACTGTTCATGTTGTTAAAAAAAGGTATTTGCAATGAATAAGGCATTGGTCTTGCAAAATTCTATCAGGCAATCTCCAGCATTATTTCTATTACCAGAGCCATATTTTCCAAGCACTCATGATTCTTGTTTGTTTCCAGCTTTGGATTCCAATCACCAGTGATAATCAACACATCTTTATTTCATGTTTGGTCAATTTCAGACTGCAGAAGTTGGTAAAAATCTTCAATTTCCTCATCTTTGGCTTTGGTGGGTGGTGCTTAAATTTGGGTAATAGTAGTATTAATTGCTCTTTCTCAGATGTGTATGGATATTATCCTATCACTGACATCATTGTAGTTCAGAATAGATCTTGAAACATTTTTTGTCATGATGAATGCCACGCCGTTCCTCTTCAATTTTTCATTCCTGTCATAGTAGATCATATGATTAAAAATGGCCATAACTAGTCCATTTTAGCTCACTGATGTCTAGGATATCTATTTTTATACAATCTATATCATTTTTTACAACTCCAATTTTCCTAGATTCATACCTCATACATTCTGTGTTCTGATTATTAATAGATATTTGCAGCTGTTTCTTTTCATTTTGACTTGTGTCACATCAGCAAATTGAAGGCCCAAAAGCTTAACCTATCCACATAAATAAGGTCATCTCTACTCTGAGGAAGAGGCTCTTCCCAGTTGTATTTTTAGTGCCTTTCTCCCTGGGGGGCTCATCTCTAGCATTATATCAGACAAAGTTTCATGGTTATTCATAAAGTTTTCCAGTAATATATCAGTGTTTTAATGCTATTTATAAGGTTTTCACTGGCCTTTTTTTTTTTTTTTAAATTCTAGTTGTGATTTAGGATATAGTTAACAGAGCAAATTCATTTTCCGTACAACAAATCTTACACATTATGTCTTATGATATTGACTGCAATTTCCCACAATGGAACAGCTCTCTTCCCACTTCTTCCCCAAAGTTACCTCTTCTTTGTGTCCTTCCCTCCCATGCACTCCTGCCCCCAAGTTGTCTCCCCATACATACATTGCCCTTCTGTTCTCCCATGATTGATCTCTTCAAAGAGTGTATCTACATGTTGTGAATATTCAGCTCATATGTCTGCCTATTATTTGGCTGGATGCCACAGGAGTGAGTTTAATTCCAGCCCTGAAAGGCAGCTATGGGCCATAGTCTCAGGGATTCCACCAGGTTCTATCAGACCAGCAAATCTGATTTTTTTTTTTTTTTTTTAATGATTTTTAGTTTTGTTCCACAATTTCCCCCCACTCTATCCAGGATCTCCTACACAGAGCCCCCTCTGAGTGGTTGATAGTGGTAGCTGGACACCATCAATTTCTTCTGGTGTCATGGTCATATAGTCTGATGATCAAATGGTATACTAGTTGCTTGGACTAATTGTTTCCATGTGTCTTTGGTTTTCTTCCTTCTTCTCTGCTCTGAACATGGAGAGACCTATCATTGCATCTAGATGTACACTTGCAAACTATTGAGATCTCAGTCGCTACTTGCTACTTACCAAAGTAGGATGTAGAACAATGTTTTTGTGTAGTATGTTATGCCAGTGAGCTTGATGTCCCCTGTGAACTATGGTTCTGCACACACAAGTCCAACTACTCACTTGCTGTAGGTAGCTGTCTGTGGCCAAGAAGTCACTACAACATTGTCCCTTGTCAGCTTTACTATGTTGTTGTTGTTGTTGTTATGTGCCGTCGAGTGGGCCCCGACTCATAGCGACCCCTCCTTAGGTTTCCGAGGCAGTATCACTACGGAAGTAGGATTGCCCAACCTTCCTAGCAATTCTTACAGTACCTACAAATATACTTGTAGAAACATCATCTGCCAAACCTATACATGGTCATGGGTACTCTCCTCTCTGCCTAGACAAACCCACTCATTCAGCCTATCTTCCCATCTATCCACCCGTTTATAAATGTTTGCCATCACTGACAATGTAGTCCTGTATGTGCAAAAGGGTTCATCTTTGTTGTCTGTACCTCTCTATGTCTTCCAATTCCTCAATTCTACCATGTTGATCACTCACATTTGGAACATTACCCTTCCCTTCACCCAAATCAATACTTGTCTCTACCTATTTAGCAGTGTTCCCTCCCCTTCTCTCCAACCCCAAGTAACCAAAAATGAAAGCTTCATTCCATATACAAACTTTTCCTTGACCTTTAACAATAGCGGACTAATAAAATATTTGTCCTTCTGTGATTGACTTATTTCACTCAGCATAATGTCCTCAAAGTTCACCCATGTTATGTGGTGTTTTGCAGATTCTCTGATATTTTTTAGGGTTGCATAATATTCCATTGTATGTATGTACCATAGTTTGGTTTTTGTTGATGGGAATCTAGGTGTTTCCATCTTTTTCCTATTGTAAATAGTACTGCAATGAACATGGGTGTGCCTATATCTGTTCTTGTCTTGGCTCTCACTTCTTTAGAATATATATCTAGTAATGGGATTGCTGGATCAAATGACATTTCTAAGTCCAGTTTTTAAGGAATTGCCATACTGCTTTCCACAATGGTTGCATCATTTGACAGTCCCTCCAGCAGTGTATGAAAATTCCAATCTCTCCACATCCATGCCAGCATTCATTATTTTCTGTCATGTTGCAAAATCATATCTCATTGTTGTTTTGATTTGTATCTCTCCGATGGTTAATGAACATGAAAATTTCTTCACTTGTTTGTTGGCTGCCGGAATATCCTCTTTGGAGAAGTGTCTACTGATATTCTATTCTGCCCATTTTTAATTGGATTATTTCTGTTTTTGTTGTTTAGGGTTTGGAGTTTTCTATAAATTTTAGAGCTAAGTCCTTTGCCAGATTTGTCATTGCCAAATATATTTTTCAAAATCTGTAGGTTGTCTTTTTACTTTTTTGGAGAAGTCTTTCAAAGCATATTGAAGTTTAATTTTTGGAAGGTCTCATTCATCTAGTTTATCTTCTACTGTTTGTGTATTTTGGGTTATGCTTGATAGTCCCTTTATGTCATACATTAGGGTCCCTAAATTTGTCCCTAGTTTTTCCTTGAGGAACATTAGAGTTTTAGGCTTCACATTTAATTCTTTGATCCATCTGGAGTTAGTTTTCATGTATGGTGTGAGGTATGGATCTTGTTTCATTTTTCTGCAAATGGATTTCCAGTTTTGCCAGCACTATTTGTTAAACAGACAATCTCTTCTGCATTTCATGGATTTCAGTCCTTTGTCAAAGATCAGCTTACTATAGGTCATTGGATCTATTTCTGTGTTCTCATTTCTATTCCACTGGTCTGCATGTTTGCCGTTGTACCAATACCTGGAGTTATTGACTACTGTGGCTGTATAATCAATTTTGAGATCTGGGAGTGTGAGACTTCCTACTTTGTTGTTCTTCTTCAATAGTACTTTGCTTATCCAAGGCCTCTTTCCTTTCCATATAAAAGTAGTGATTTATATGGATTATGGTTTTTCATGTCCTTAAAGAATGTTGATGGGACCTAGATTATGATTGCAATGAATGTACAGATTGATTTGAGTAGTATTGACATTTTCACAATGTTCAATCTTCCTATCCACGAGCTTGGTATATTATTCTACTTATGTAGATCTCATGATTTTTTGAAGTAGTGTTCTGCAGTTTTCTTTGTATAGGCCTTTTGTGTCCCTGGTAAGATTTATTACTAAGTATTTTATTTTGTTGGTAGCTTTCATAAATGGTATTGATTTCCTTATTTTGTTTTCAGCAATATCTTTGTTGATGTAGAGAAATCCTAGTGATTTTTTTATGTTGATCTTGTATCCTGCTACTTTGCTAAATCTCTCAATTAGTTCCGGTAGTATTTTTGTTGAGTCTCTTGGTTTTCTATGTATAGGATCATATCATCAGCAAGTAGGTATAGTTTGACTTTTTCCTTACCAATTTGGATGTCTTTGATTCCCCTTTCTTGCCTTATTTCCTGGCTAGAACTTCCAACAGAGTGTTGAATAGAAGTGGAGAAAGAGGGCATCCTTGTCTGTGTCTTGTTTGCTGGGGAACAGTTTCACTCTCTCCATTGAGAATAATGTTGGTTGTTGGTTTTGCATGTATGTCCTTTATTATGGTGAGGAATGTCCCATTCTATTCCTGTTTTGCAGAGTTTTTACCAGGAATGGGTGTTCGATTTTATTGCATGCTTTTTCTACATCAATTGATATGATCATGTGGTCATTTTCCTTTGTTTTATTTATGTGATATATGACATTGTTTTTCAATATTGAACCATCCTTGCATACCTCATATGAAACCCACTTGGTCACAATGTATCACTTTTTTGATATGTTGTTGCAGTCTATTGGCTAGGATTTTGTTGAAGGTTTTTGCATCTATATCATGAAGGATACTGTTCTGTAGTTTTCCTTTTGAGTTATGTCTTTGCCTGGTTTTGGTATCAAGGTTATGATTGCTTCATAAAATGAATTTGGAAGGATTCCATCCATTTCTATGTTTTGGAATAGTTTGAGTGGGATTGGTGTCATTTCTTCTGTGAACATTTGATAGAATTCTCCAGTGAAATCATCTGGGACAGGGCTTTTTTTTTAGTCTGGATTTTTTATTTTATTTTATATTTTTAAAATTTTATTGTGATTTAGGTGAAAATTTACAGAGAAAATTCATCTCCACACAGAGCAGTTCACATACACTGTCTCATGACATTCACTGCAATTTTCCACAATGTAGCATCTTTCTTCCCACTTATTTCCCATAGCCACCTCTTCTCTGTGTCCTTCCTTCCTATGCCCTCATCCTCCAGAGCTTTCTTCTTGTGCATACACAGCCCTCTCTTCTCCCATGATTGATCTCTCCAAGGGGTGTATCAACCTAATGTTCAGATAATATGTCTGTCCTTTGTTTGGCTGGAACCCACAGGGGTTCAATTGCAGACCTGAAGGACAGCTAGGTTCCATAGTGTCAGGGCTTCCACCAGGCACTTTGAGACCAGCAAACCTAGTCTTTTTTTTTTTTTTTAATGGTTTTGAGTTTTGTTCCACATTGTTCTCCCACTCTATCCAAGATCCCCTAGATAGATCTCCTTCCAAGTGGTTGACAGTGGTAATCAGGCACCATCTAGCTCTTCTGGTCTCATAGTTGTATAGGCTGAGGATCACTTGGTGTACTAGTCCCTTGGACTAATTGTTTCCATGCATCTTTGATTTTCTTTATTCTTCTTTGCTCTGTACAAGGATAGACCCATTGTTGCATCTAGATGGCTGCTCACAAGCTTTTAAGATCCTGCTCATTACTCACTGAAGTAGGATATGGAACAATGATTTGTGTCGTATGTTATGCCAATTGAGCTTGATGTCCCATGTGACCCTGATCCTGAGCCCACAGGTCCAACTACTTGCTCCCTCTGGGTAGCTGGCTGTGGCCAAGCGATGACTGCCACCTTGTCCCTTATCAGCTCTTCTGTACACCTAGAAGTTCTTACACAACATACAAATATACTTATAGAAATATTGTCTGAAAACCCTGTACATAGTCATGGGAATACTCCTCCCATCATAGACATACCTAACCATTAAGCCTGTCCACCCATCTACCCACCTGTGTATCAATGTTTGCCATCACTGACAATGCAGTACTGTTTGGGCAAAATGTTCCATCTTTGTTGCCTGTACCTCCCATGCACCTCTCTATGTCTTCTTCTTTCTCAATGCCACTGTGTTGATCACTCATATTTAGTACATTGCCCTTCCCATCAGCCAAATCAATACTTGTTTCTCCCTATCTAGCAGTGTTCCTTCCCCTCCTCTCCCACCCTTGGTAATCAAAAAAGAAAATTTCCTTCCATATATAAACTTTCCTTGACTTTTTACAATAATGGATTAATACAATATTTGTGTTTCTGAGATTGACTTATTTCACTCAGCATAATGTCCTGCAAGTTATCCATGTTATGTAGTGTTTTGCAGATTCTATGTTATTCTTTAAGGTTGCATAGTATTCCATTCTGTGTATATACCATAGTTTGGCTATCCATTCTTCTGTTGATGGGAACCTAGGTGTTTTCATTTTTTGGCTATCGTAAATAGTGCTACAATGAATATTAGTGTGCATATAACTGTTCTTGTCCTGGCTCTCACTTCTTCAGGATATATACCAAATAATGGACTTTTTTGGGTCAAATGGTATTTCTAATTCTAACTTTTTAAGGAATCACCATACTGTTTTCCACAGTGGTTGTATAATTTTACAGTCTCACCAGCAGTGTATGAGAGTCCGAATCTCTCCACATCCCCATCAGCATTTGTTATTTTCTGCCTTGTTGAACTTTGCTACTCGTGCTGGGAAAAGATGATATCTTACTGTTGTTTTGATTTGCACTTCTCTAATGGCTAATGATCATGAAAATTTCTTCTTGTGTTTGTTGGCTGCCTTTTTGGTGAAGTGTCTACTTATGTTTTCTGCACATTTTTAAATTGCGTTATTTGTCTTTTTGCTCTTGAGGTGTTGGCATTTTCTATAAATTTTAGAGATAAGTCTTTTGTCAGATATATTTCCAAATATATTTTCCCAGTTTGCACGTCCTCTTTTGACTCTTTTGGAGAAGTTTTGGAAGCACATAAAAATTTATTTTTCAAAAGGCCCCATTCTTCTAGTTTATCATCTACTGTTTGTGTATTTTGGGTTGTGTTTGATAATCTATTTATGTCATATATTAGGATCCCTAAATTGACCCCTAATTTTTCCTTGAGGAACTTTAGAGTTTTAAGTTTCAAATTTAGTCTTTGATCTATCGGTAGTTAGTTTTTGTGTGTGGTGTGAGGTGTGGATCTTGTTTCATTTTTCTGCAAATGGATATGCAGTTCTGCCAGCACCATTAGTTAAAAACACAATCTCTTCCCCATTTAATGGATTTAGGCACTTTGTCAAAGATCAACTGACCATAAGTTGACCTATCTATTTCTAGGTTCTCAATTCTACTCCATTTGTCTATGTGTCTGCTGCTGTACCAATACCTGGCAGTTTTGGTTACTGCCATTGTATAGTAGACTTTGAGATCTGGGAATGTGAGAAGTCCTACTTTGTTCTTCTTCTTCAATAGTGCTGTGCTTATCCTTTACATATAAAGTTAGTCATTGGTTTATCCATATCCTTTTTTAAAAAAAAAAAAATTTATTGTGGTTTGGGTAAAAGTTTACAGAGCAAATTCATTTTCCATACAGCTGTTCACATATACTTTGTCTCATGACATTGACTTTAATCTCCTACAGTGCAGCATCTCTCTTCCCACTTCCTTCCCATAGCCATTTCTTTTCTGTGTCCTTCATTCCCATGCACTCCTGCCCCCTAAGTTGTCTCCCTTTGCATACACAGTCCTTCTATTCTCCTATTATTGATCTCTACAAGCAGTATATCTACCTAATGTAAATATTCACCTCATATGCATGTCTTTTGTTTGGCTGAAATCTACAGCGGTGGGTTCAATTCAAGACCAGAATGGCAGCTAGAGGCCATAGTCTCAGGGATTCCACTAGGCTCTACCAGACCAGCAAAACTCGTCCTTTTTTTTTTTTTTTTTTAATTACTTTGAGTTTTCTTCCACATTGTTCTCCTGCTCTTTCCAGAACCTCCTACATAGCTCCCCCTCTGAGTGGTTGACAGTGGTAGCCAGGCACCAACTAGTTCTTCTGGTTTAATAGTCATATGGCCTGAGGATCACATGGTGTACCAATCCCTTGGACTAATTGTTTCTATGCATCTTTGGTTTTCTTCATTCTTCTTTGCTCTGGATGAGGATAGACCTATCATTGTATCTAGATGGCTGTTTGCAAGCTTCTAAGATTCCAGTTGCTACTCCCAAAACTAGGATGTGAAACGAGGATTTGTGTAGTATGTTATGCCAATTAAGCTTGATGTCCACTGCAACCATGGCCCAAGCCGACAGGTTTAACTACTTTCTCCCTCTGGGTAGCTAGCTGTGGTCAAGAAGTGACTGCAACCTTGTCCCTTATCAGCTCTACTATATACCTAGAAATTCTTACACAACAAACAAATGCATTTATAGAAATATTGTCTGCAAACCCTATACATAGTCATGGCCACACTCCCCCCTGCCCAGACATACCTAATTGTTCAGCCTGTCCACCCATCTAGCCACTTGTAGATCAATGTTTTTCATCACTGACAACACAGTACGGTATGTGTAAAAGGGTTATCTTTGTTGTCTGTACTTCCATGCATCTCTCTATGTCTTCCTCTTCCTCAGTGCCACCATGTGCATTGCCCTTCTCTTCACCCAAATCAATACATGTCTATCTATCTAACAGTGTTCCCTCCCCTCCCCTTCCACCCCAGTAACAAATAAAGAACATTTCCTTCCATTTATAAACTTTTCTTTGACTTTTTACTATAATTGATTAACAAAGTATTTGTTCTTCTGTGATTGATTTATTTCACTCAGATAATGTCTTCCACGTTCATCCTCACTATGCAGTGTTTTGCCAATTCTACATTATTCCTTAGGGTTGCATAGTATTCCATTGTGTGTATGTACCATCTTTTGGTTATCCATCTTTTTTTGTTGGGCACCTAGGTTGTTCCATCTTTTTTTCTATTGTAAATAGTGCTGCAATGAACATGGGTATGCATATATCTGTTCTTGTCCTGGCTCTTACTTCTTTAGGATATATACCTAATAATGGAATTGCTGGATCAAATGGTATTTCTAATTCCAACATTTTAAGGAATCATTATACTGCTTTCCACAATGGCTGTATCATTTTACAGTCCCACCAGAAGTGTATGAGAGTCCCAATCTCTCCACATCCTGACCAGCATTTGTTATTTTCTATCTTTTTGAACTTTGCTATTAGTGTGGGGGTAAGATGGTATGCCATTGTTGTTTTGTTTTGCATCTCTCTAATGGCTAATGATCATGAACATTTCTTCATGTTTGTTGGCTGCCTGAATGTCCTCTTTGGTGAAGTGTCTATTCATGTCTTCTGCCCATTTTTTAATTGGATTATTTGTCTTTATGTTGTTGAGGTTTTGGAGTTTTCTATAATTTTTAGAGATAAATCCCTTGTCAGATAGGTCATTTCCAAATATTTTTTTCCCTTTCTGTAGGTTCTCTATTGACTCTTTTGAAGAACACTTTTGAAGCGCATAAAAATTTAATTTTTAGAAGGTCCCAAATTAGATAAATATCTAGTGTATCTTCTGCTGTTTGTGCAATTTGGGTTATGCATGATACTCTATGCCATATATTAGCCCCTCTAAATTTGCCCCTCCCCTAGTTTTTCTTTGAGGAACATTGTAGTTTTAGGTTTCATATTTAATTCTTTGATCTATCTGGAGTTAGTTTTTATTTTATTTATTTATTTATTTTTGTAATGTATAAGGTACAGATCTTGTTTCATGTTTCTCCAAATGGATATCCAGTTTTGCCAGCACCATTTTTCAAACAGACAATCTCTTCCCCACTTAATGGATTACAACTTTTTGTCAAAGATTAGGTGACCATAGGTCGATGGATCTATTTCTGGATTTTCAATTCTATTCCATTGGTCTATGTGTCTGTCGTTGTACCAATACCAGGCAGTTTTGAGTACTGTGGCTGTATAGTAGGTTTGGAGATCCAGGAGTGTGAGACATCCTACTATTTTCTTCTTCTTCAATAGTGCTTTGCTTACCCAAGGTCTCTTTCCTTTCCATATAAATTTAGTGATTTTTTTTTTTCATATCCTGAAAGAATGTTGATGGTATGTGGAGTGTGACTGCATTGAATGTATAAATTGCTCTGGGTAGAACTGACATTTTCACAATATTTAATCTTCCTATCCACGGGCATGGTATGTTCTTCCATTTATGTAGATCTCTTATGGTTTCTTGAAGTAGTCTTTTATATTTTCTTTGTACAGGTCTTTTGTTCCCCTGGTAAGATTTATTCCCAAATATTTTATTTCTTTGGTAGCTACTGTAAATGGTATTGATTTCCTTATTACTTTTTCATCAATCTCTTTGATGGTGTAGAGGAATCCAACTGATTTTTGGATGCTGATCTTATGTCCTTCTCCTCTGCTAAATCTCTCAATTAGTTCCAGAAGATTGTTTACTGAGTCTCTTGTATTTTCTTGATACAGGATTATATTATCAAAAAACAGATATGGTTTGACATCTTCCTTACCAATCTGGATGCCTTTGATGTCCCTTTCTTGCCTTATTGCCCTGGCTAGGACTTCCAATACAATATTAAATAGAGGTGGTGATAGAGGGCATCCTTGTCTGGTTCCCATTCACAAGGGAAATGGTTTCTGTCTCTCTCCATTGAGAGTAATGTTGGCTGTTAGTTTTGCCTATACGCCCTTTATTACGTTGAGGAATTTTTCTTCTATTCCTATTTTGCTGCTTTTTTTTTTTTTTTAATCAGTAATAGGCATTGGATTTTATCAAATGCCTTTTTTGCGTTGATTGACGAGATCATGTGGTTTTTTTCCTTTGTTTTATTTATGTGATGGATGATGTTAATTGTTTTTGTAATGTTGAACTATCCTTGCATATCTGATACGAGCCCCACTTGGTCATTATTTATTTATTTATTTGATATGTTGTTGAAATCTATTGGCTAGGATTTTGTTGAAGATTTTTGTATCTATATATGAAGGATATTCATCTGTAGTTTCCCATTTTAGTGATGTCTTTGCTGGGCTTTGATATCAAGGTTATGCTTGCTTCATAAAATAAATTTAGGAGGATTCCATCCTTTTCTGTGTTCTGGACTATTAAGAGTAGGATTGGTATCAGCTCTCTCAATGTTTGGTAGAATTCTTTGATGAAACCATTTGGGCCACAACTTAATTTTGTTTATAATGTTTTTTTATGACCTGTTCATTTTCTTCTTTTTTTATGGGCCTGTTCAACTTTTCCACCTCAGTCTGTGTTAGTGTAGATAAGTAGTATGTGTCTAGAAATCTGTCCATTTCTTTTAGATTTTCTAATTTGTTGGAGTACATTTCTCCATAGTAGCCTGATATTATCCTTTTTATTTCTGTTGGTTCTGTTTTGATGGTGCCTGATTCATTTCTTATTCATGTTATTTGTATTCTTTCCTTCTTTTCCTTTGTTAAATTTGGCAGCGGTTTGTCAATTTATTAATCTTTTCAACAACCAACTTCTAGTCTTTTTTATTTTTTTCTATTGTCTTTCTACTTTCTGTTTCATTTATTTCTGCTCAAAGCTTTACTATTTCTTTTCTTCTGGTGGCTGTAGGCTTTTTCTTACTGCTCTTTTTCTAATTTTTGGAGATGTTGAGGTAAGGTGTTGATTTTTGGTTCTTTCATTTTTTTTTTTTTGAGATCTGCCTTTATTACTATGATTTGGCCTCTGATCACTGCTTTTGCTGGTCCCATAGATTTTAGTATGTTGTGTTTTCATTCTCATTTGATTCAAGGATTTTTATTTTTTCATTTTTAATTTCTTCTATTACCCAGTTGTTCTTAAGGAGGGTGTTGTTCAGTTTCCATGTGTTTGCTCTTTTTCTATTGATCTTCCTAGTATTGATTTCTAATTTGATAACATTTAAAAAGAGAGAGAGATAACTGTAAATGTATTATTTTTTTAATGCACAAGTAGTTGGTAAAATATAGAAAAATGATTGCTTTTCTTGTGGTTAGGTACTGTTGAATCACTTCTGATTCATAGAGGCACTATGTACAACAGAATGAAATGCTCCCTGGGATCCTGTGCCATCCTCACAATCTTTGCTATATGTGAGGTCATTGTTGTGGCTATCACATTTTTTCATTGAATATGTCAGTCCATGGCATTTAAGGTCCTTTTTCACTGACTCTTTACCAAGCATGATATCCTTCTCCAGAAACTGGACACTGCTGATAACATGTCCAAAGCATGTGAGACAGTTTCACCATCCTCACTTCTAAGGAGCACTTTGCCTATATTTCTTCCAAAATAGATTTGTTCCTTCTTCTGGCAATCCATGGTATATTCTATATTCTTCAGAAGCACCACAATTCAAATGCATCAGTTCCTCTGTAGTATTTCTTATATGTTGTCCAATGTTCAAATGCATATGAGGTGACTGAAAATAATATGGCTTGGGTTGGGCACACCTTAGTCCTAAAAGTGACTGACATCTTTCCTTTTTAACACCTTAAAGAGGTCTTTTGAAGCAGATTTGCCTGATGCAATTTGTAATTTGAGTGTTTGATGCTTCTATGGGCATTGATTTTGGATTTAAGTAAAATGAAATCATTGACAACTTCATTTTCTCCATTTATTGATATTGTTTATTGGTCCAGTGAGGATTTTTGTTTTCTTTATGTTCAATGTTATCCATACTGAGGGCTGTAGGGTTTTTCCTTCACTATTAAGTACTTCAAGTTCTCTTCACTTTCAGAAGTCAGGATTGTGTCACCTGAATATCACATATTTTAACGAGTTTTCCTCCAGTTTGATGCTGTATTCTTCATATAATTTAGCTTCTCGGATTATTTGTTTGGCATATATACAGAATAAGTAAGGCAAAAATATAAAATCCTGTTGCATAATTTGTCCAATATTATACCAACTAGTTTCTCCTTGTTCTGTTTGAACAACTGCCTCTTCAATGCACATGTTCTATATGAGAACAATTAGGGGTTCTGGAATTCTCATTCTTCCAAGTGATATCCATAATTTATCTTTATTTGCACAGTCAAATGTCTTCATATAGTTAATAAAATACAAGTAAATAACTTTCAGTGTTCTCTACTTTCAGCCAACATCTCTGCAACATCAACAATTACATATCTCATTACACATCCTGTTTTGAATCCAACTTTAACTTCTGACAACTCCCTGTAGATGTATGTTTGCAGCCGTTTTAGAATTATCTTCAGCAAAAGTTTGCTAGCATGCGATTTTAATTATATTGTTTTAAACTTTGTGCATTCTTTTAAATAGCTTTCTTTGGAATAGGTGTGAACATGGAACTGTTCCAGTCAGTTGGCCAGGGAATTATCTTCCAAATTTCTTGATTAAATGCTTCTAGAGTTGCATCCTTTTGTTGAAACATTTTGATTTCCATTCCATCAATTCCTGGATACTTGCTTTTCACCTGTTTCTTCAGCGTGACTTTTACTTCTTCCTTTAATAACAGCAATTCTTGGTCATACACTCCCCTCTGAACTGGTTGGATATTGACTAATTCTTTTTGGTACAGTAACTCTAATTCTTCAAACTTATTGTGATGCATTCTCTGTCATTTAAATTTTGTCCATAAAATATTGAAACTGGAGGCTTGATTTTTCTCTTCAGTTCTTTCAGCTTAAGAAATGTTGAGTATGTTCTTTCATTTTTGTTTTCTTATTCCAGATCTTTACATGTTACATTCTAAAACTTTACTTTCTGTTTTCAAGCCATCTCTTGAATCTTCTATTCAGCTCTTTTACTTAATAATTTCTTCTGCTTCCTTCAGATACTCTGCACTCAAGAGTAAGTTTCAGAATTTCTTCTGACATTCACTATGGTCTTTCTTTTCATTTAAATTACCATTTGCTTTCTTTATGTATGTTGTTTTTCATGCTATCCTACAACTGCTCTAGTCTTCAGTAATTAGGGTTCAATGTATCAAATTTATTTTTGAGGTGATCTCTAAATTCAGTAAGGATATATTTAAGATTATACTTTGACCCTCCTGGACTTGGCTTGATTTTCTTCAGCGTCAGCTTCAACTTGCATCTGAGCAATCATGGTCTGTTTGGCACTTAACCGTTGACTTTCTCTTGACTGATAATAATGAGCTTCTTCATTGTCTCTTTCCACAGATGTAGTCAATTTGACTTCTCTTTAAACCATCCAATGAGGTCCACATGTATAGTTATTGTTTGTGTTGTT
>NW_006921750.1:5490699-5493808 GCF_000298275.1 Orycteropus afer afer | reverse complement strand
CTTCAGAATAGATCTCAAAATGTTCTTTTTGACAATGAATGCAAATGATTCCTCTTCAGTTTGTCATTCCCAGCATAGTAGACCATATGAATGTCAGATTTAGAATTGTCAGTATCAGTCCATTTCAGTTCACTAATGCCTAGGAATTCAATCTTCAAATGTTTCATTTCATTTTGACATCCTCCAATTTACCTTGATTCATATTTTGAATATTCCTTGTTACAATTATTAATGAATGTTTATGGATGCTGCTTCTCATTTCAAGTCATTTCATATCAATAAATGATGTTCAAAAAGACTTTATTCTATCTGCAGCATTAAGTTTGACTCTACTCTCAGGAGACAGCTTTTCCCTAGTTGTACTTTGAGTGCTTTCTAACCTGAGGGACTAATTTTCCAGTTCTAAATTAAACAAAGTTCTGCAGCATTCATTGTCTAATTTTGGAAGCAGATTATAGACCTTTTTCCCTATCTGTTTTAGTCAGAAGATTTCCACTGAAATCCATCCATCAATGGAGGCCATACTATTAATTGACATACCAGTGGCATAGCATTCAGCATCAGAACAACTTGCAAACTGCCCCAGTAAAACAAAATAACAGATGAGTGAATGATGATTGGCACTGTATATATATTCATTAAAAATTACACAATATTTTATGTAACTTTTTTCTTCATTTAAAAATAGAAAAAAAAAATGTGTTCAGGTCTCTGAAGACAAAAATAATACTGTTTTTATTGAGTTTCCCAATACTGAGTTAAGGAGAAGGTTATGATTTCTAGTCTATAAATATGGAAACTAAGGTACAGAGGTGAAGGGACTTGCCCCAGATCATATTAGTTGGTCTTTAAACCCACCGTCATTGAGTTAATTCCAATTCATAGCAACCACCATTGGGTTTCCAAAGCAGTAAATCTTGACAGAAGTAGATTGCTGCATCTTCCTTCTATGGAACAAATGGTGGATTTGAACCACCAACCTTCTGGTTTATAGTCAAATACTGTAAGCACTATCCCACCAGAGGTGCTAATGTTGGTCCTTACATAGATAGAAAATCATCTCTGTGAGGAAAAACATTAGGAGTTCTGGTGGCATAGTGCCTAGAGTATTTGACTATAAGCCAGAAGTTTGATGGTTCAAATTCACAAGCCACTCCTCAGAAGGAAGAATGGGAAGCCGATTTCCATAGTGATACCTCCTCAGAAATCCAGGGAGGGTACACTAAGAGTCAGATCCATCTTGATGGTGTGGAAATGAGTTTGGTTTGGTTTTTTGTAGAAGAAAAGCCCTTCCCTGAAACTTTGAGTTCTTAGAGACACCAGGGAAACCAAGCTTCAAAAATTCCTTTTTTTTTTTTTTTTAAATTTTTTTACAGAAAGCCTCTGGTATGTATTTCATTAGATTTGAGGTCTTGGTGCTTGTCTTACGACATTCAACAGCACAAAATGACTCTTTCTTTAAACGTTCTGTGTAAATTGCTGAAAACAAAGTCTGAAACCTTTTGTAAACATACAGGAAATCAATGGGAGATTCATTAAAGCACAGTGTCCAAGGTAATTATAGTTTATTTTCTAGAGTATTTTGAGTAACAGGAAACATCTCAATAATCTTTACTATGCTTAGGATAATAATGTCATTAATTAGTCTCCTCAAGAGACTTTCTGAGTAATTTGGTAATGATTTCTTTTTTACATCCTGTGAGAGAAGTCATCATGCATTCAAATTGCAATTTCAGCGTGAGCAACTTAATAGAAAGTGGTTGTCTTCTCCACTTGATGTGCTTCAATTATTTCAAGTTCTTAATCCATTTATCTCTGCAGCAAAGAGTTAGACAAGGGCAAGGGAGCATCTCAGGAGTTCTCAGCTATAGGGATCAGAGGGAACTTGGTATTATAATAGCATGAAAGTAGACACAGAAAACTTTGCGTTCTCACTTGCTAACTACTTGCTAACTAAATGGTTGACCTTGGGAAGGCTGAACACTCTTTGTCATAAAGTTGCTTAAATGTAGAAATATAGCTTAGAGTGAGTTTTCTCAAGACTTAATTCAAAGCATCTTTCAAAGGCTTAGTATTTGAAAATAATTTTTATGTTTCATTTTATTTATTTATTTTTTTGCTGTGTTCATTCTCTGAAAATGTGAGATCTTTATAAGAAAATTGTGTAATACAAGGCCAGAATAAAGGAAATATTATATTTACCTCATTTACTCCAAACTGGAAGGGGAAGGATTTTTACTATTATGTTAAACATTATTTTATTTGATGTAATTCTTAAGACAATCCAATAAAAATAATAGTAATATTAATAGATCACAATAATAATGTTTATTGGCTACTGTCTCAGACTTTGTGGCTAAATGCAGTGCACATGTTATTTTATTTAATCCTGTTATCAGCCTTATAGAATACGTTTTTGTTTGTTTGTTTAGTGAAGAAACTCTTGTCAAGAGGAGCTAAGTTACTTGCCAAAGTTTATGTTGATCATGGTAGGACAAGAATTCAAAACAATGCTTGTCTGCCTAAAACAGATCCTGCTTATTTTACTATATACCTATATACTTGAAGTCTCCTAACTTTTGAGTGCCTAAGAGTTGGAAGGAAGGTTGGGCAATCTTACTTCCGTAGTGATACTGCCTCGGAAACCCAAGGAGGGGTCGCTATGAGTGAGGGCTGACTCAACGGCACAACAACAACAACAACAAGGAGTTATAAAAGGTTAGCTCTCTTGGATGATAACTGAAAGTTTGGAGGTTCAAGACAACCTTGAGGCACCAACAATGAAAGGTTGGAAATCTACTTCCAAAATTTACCATTGAAAGGGTCCACTTCTACTCTAGCAAACATGCGCTTTTCATGAGTTAAAGTCAAATAGACAGCAGCTAGTAATAACTGTAAAAATAATGGTATATGTTGTTGTTGTTGTTGTTAAGTGCCGTAGAGTCGTTTCTGACTCATAGCGACCCCATGCACAGCAGAATGAAACACTGCCTGATCCCGCGCCAGCCCCACAATCCCTGGTATACTTGAGCCCATCATCGCAGCCACCGTATCAATCCATCTCGTTGAAGGCCTCCCCCTCTTTCGTCGACCCTCCACCCTACCAAGC
>NW_006921750.1:5468299-5487214 GCF_000298275.1 Orycteropus afer afer | reverse complement strand
TATTCTGTCTCCACACTTATTCAATCTATATGCTGAGCAAATAATCTGAGAAGCTGGACTATATGAAGAAAAACGTGGTATCAGGATTGGAGGAATGTTATATACTGGGAATTAAAACAAATTCATTTGTGGTGCTCAATTATCATCAAACATATAAAATAGAAAGAATAAAAGTACTAAAGAAAAGATCACTTCCGTGGGAATAGAGTGAAGAATAAAGAACACGTGTGCCTGGCCAAGGTAAATCAAGGATAACTTTCAAAGGTTAAGAATCTTGGAAGATGGGTAGGAGTTTCAAAAACTGAGAAAAAAAGAAGGCTATTAGAAAGAAAAGCAAGTAATCCACAAGAGAATCAAAGGCTTGAAGAGATAAAAGTAAATAATTTGTTTGGTGAGCATTGCTGTTATTTGAAGATTCATTCACATTTAGAGGAAGGGGCAATGAGAAAATCGAACTCAGATCTAGCTGTGGAGGATATATGACTTGAAAAGAATGTTTCATAATACCTATGGTTCAGGACTGGAATCTGATTAGAGTGTGACCTCATTGACTAACCACCATGACATTCACAAGAACTCCCAATCCTACTAGATATTTTAACTAGCAGCTAGCAGTCATTTGGGATCTTAGAAATACAGAACCTTCAGCCTCAGGCTAGACCTATTGTAACCAAAACTGCATTTCCTTAATATCCAGGGGATGTGTGTGCACATTGTAGTTCGAACACCATCAACTAGATGACAATAGGGTGTCTAAGAGAAGTTGAAGAAAAGTTATGTGATTGCCTTCAATATGCTTGGGATAATTTAACAATAGTGTAGCAGCAGAGTATAATAGGAAGGTAATTAATATCTCCACTAGTTGTTTGTCAGTTTGTCTTAATGAGGTGGCTTGTGTGTTTCTCTGATGGTAGAAAGTATACCACCAGTATTTCAAATGCCAGCAGGGCCCTCCATGGTGGATAGATTTCAGAAGAGTTTCCAGACTAAGACAGGGCCTGTTGATCCACTTCTGAAAAGTAGCCAGTTAGGAGAGTCTTGGCAAGATGGTGGAATAGGCAATAAAAAGATACATAGACCCTGTGCAAGAAAGCAATGAGAGAGAAACCAATTGAAATTGATACAGAAGACAACCATGGAACTCTGAGCTTTGAAGGGAAGGATAAAGAAGTGGACTAAATACCAACTAGTAGAAGAACCTGAATGAAAACAGTGAGTAAGGAGACAAACAGAGCTGTGAACTGCCAGCTGTCTTGAGGGCAAAGCTATTTTGAATATTTGCAAAGGCATCCAAGTAGCAACCTAAGAATTGGCTCTGCTCATCAAGGACTACATGGGCAAGGACTACACTGAGGCCAGCCAATCAGAAAGAAAAACAGTGAGGGCGGAGAAAAAAAGACCTGTGGACTGCCAGTGGCTGTTCTGAGAGTGCAGCCATTTTGAATATTTGCAAGTGGTGTTCTTACCTGGACAGTGACCTAAGAATAGGCTTTGCTTGCAGAGGACAACACAGGCAACTGCACTGCAGGCTGATGACTAGAAAGGTGCAATATTCCTCTTGTTACTCTTGGTGAATAGAAATATCACCATCTTCTGTGTCCACTCACTTCCATGACCAGCAGGAATTCCATCCTAGTCTATGCCTGAATGGAATGCCCTAACCCCTCCATTTTTGTTTTGGTTGTTTGTTTTTAAATTAGTCTTCTTATCTTCCTCCTTTATTATTTATTTATTCCCCTTCTCCATCCCTTATTGTTTTGTTTTGTTTTGTTTTCCTTCCCTTTTCCTGGTTCCCTTCTTCTTTCTATCTTTTGATTCTTCCAATCTCTTGGTTTTCCTTTTGCAGTTTTCCCTTTTCTTCTTTACTATTCTTTTACTCTTCCTCTTTTATCTTATTCCCCATCCCTAGATATTGTTGCTTCCCCCCCTCTTTTTCTCATTCTCTTTCTTTTACCCTTTCTTAATATATGTTTTCTTTTCATTTATTGCCCCCCCTTTTTGAATTTTCCTCTTTTTTTATGCGGTTTGAGTTTTGTTTTTTTTTTTTTTTCATCTGAGTGGGAGACAGCAACCATTCCTACATAGTCTAATCATACTTGCACCTCCTGCAGCTCCACCCACTGAGTGAGGGCTACAACTTGCTTTTTGCACCAACTGACCAATGATAGACAGTGCCCAATACCAAGTCAACTTACCCTCACCTGCTCTTTACAAACAGCTAACAGAGATCTGTTCACACACTCTCATTCTCTAACACACCAACCAAGGGATAGGTGGTGAGTCCCTAAGTGATAATAACTAGCAAATAGAGAAACAGTACCCTTCTCACACAGATATATCACATAAAAACAAAGGAAAACAAATCTTGAGTAAATTACACTAATATACAATCACAAATTAAATATAAATACAACAACATCACAATGTCTCGGAGGCAACTGACCATCCCAGTCCAAAGACTCAAGATAAAGTAGTACAAACAAGGGATCAAGATACAAACCCAGAAATCATCCCTGAGGAAGAAGCAACATTGGAACTCACTGAAAAGGAATTCAAAAAAATTATATTTAGGTACCTTCCACAGATTGAGAGACAGTTCAAAAAAACACTGATAAGATCAAGGAAAACAGTGACAAGATGAAGGAAAATATTGACAACATTAAGGAAAACATAGACAAAACTTTACAATTTAGGAAAACAATACAAGAACAAATTGACAAAATAAACAAAAAATTAGAAATGATACAAAAACAACAAACAGAAATCCAGAAAATTAATACTAATATTTCAGATATAGATAACACATTGAATGGGCAAATGAGTAGAATCAAGTGAATGGAAGACCAAATTAATGAAATTGAAGACAAATACCTCAGTAGTACTTTGTTAAGGGATCAATCAGGCAAAAGATCAAAACAAAATGAACAAAGCCTAAAAGTCATGTGGGTTATTATCAAGAGGAATAACCTATGTGTAATCAGAATTCTAGAATAGGAAGAGACAAATAAAACAACAGAGAAAATTGTCAAAAATTTGCTGGAATAGAATTTCCCTAATATGATGAAGGGAGTTCTGGTAGCATAGTGCCTAAGACACTTGACTGCTAACCAGAAGGCTGGTGGTTCAAACCCACCAACCACTCCTCGGAAGGAAGATGGAGCAATCTACTTCTGTAATGATACTGCCTCAGAAACCCAGAAAGGGTCACTATGAATCAGGCCTGACTCAATGATACATAACAACAAAAACAACAATGTGATGAAAGAAAATAATGTCTCCATTAAAAAAAGTGCAGTGAATCCCAAACAAGACAGACCCCAAAAGAAAATCACAAAGACATATCATCATCAAACTCACTGAAAAATCAAAGGCAAAGAAAGAATCCTGAAAGTAGCTTGGGAAAAACAAAAAGTTACTTACAAAGGGCAACTAATAGGATTAAGCTCTGATTTCATGGCAGAAACCATGCAGGTGAGAAGGTAATAGGATGGTATATATATAAAGTCCTGAAAGAAAATAAAAAAATCCAACTGAGAATTATATACTCAGCAAAATTATCTATCAAATATGTGGGTGAAATAAGGGTATTTCCAGATAAACAGAAATTAAGGGAATTTGTTAAAATTAGACCAACTTTAAACAAGATGCTAAAGGAAGTCCTTTGGACAGAGAACCAACAGCAGCAAACAACTGATGACTGACACACATGATGACATAATTCAGAAACCAACCCAGCTATAGAAGTATCCAAACAAAATAAGCTTACAAGCTGCATGCTTGTAAAAAGGGAACCAAATTCATTTTATGAAGCAAGCATAACCCTGATCCCAAAACCAGGCAAAGACACCATTAGAAAGGAAAAGCATAGACAAATTTCCTTCATGAATATAGAAGCAAAAATCTTTAACAAAATCCTAGCCAATAGCCTCCAAAACAGATGAAAATAATAATCCTATTGACCAAATGGTATCATACCAGATATGCAAGGATGATTCAACATTAGAAAAGCAATCAATGTATCCATCACATAAATGAAATAAAGGAAAAGAATCACATGATCATATCAACAGATTCAGAAAAGGCATTTGATTAAATCCAACATCCATTTCTGATTAAAAACTCACAGAACAATAGGAATAAAAGATAAATTCCTTAGCATAATAAAGGGCATATATGCAAAACCAACAACCTATGTTATTCTCAATGGAGAGAGACTAAAACCATTCCCCTTGCACACAGGAACCAAACAAGGATGTCCTCTATTTCTACGTCTATTCACCATTGTGTTGAAAGTCATAGCTAGGGCAATAAGGAAAGAAGAGGAAATCAAAGGCATCCAAATTGGTAAGGAATAAGTCAAGCTATCCCTATTTGCAGATGATATGATCCTATACATAGAAAACCCAAAAGATTCAGCAAGAAAATTACTGGAATTTATTGAAAGATTAAGCATACCTCTACACCAGCAAAGAGGTCTCGGAAAAGGAAATAAGGAAATTAATACCATTTATAATAGCTACCAAAGGGATTAGACACTTGGGAATAAACCTTACCAAGAACACACACAACCTGTACAAAGAAAACTGCAAAACACTACTTCAAGAAACTATAAGAGATATACATAAATGAAAGAAAACACCATGCTCATGGATAGGAAGATTGAACACTGTGAAGATGTCAGTACTACCCAAGGCAACCTATATATTCAATGCAATCCTAAGCCAGATTCTATCAACATTATTTAAGGATATGGAAAAACCAATCAGTAATTTTATGTGGAAAGGAAAGAGACCTCAGATAAGCAAAGTACTGTTGAAGAAGAACAAAGTGAAGAAGAACATTCCCAGATCTCAAAACCTACTACACAGTCACAGTTGTCAAAACAGCCTGGTATTGGTACAATATTAGACATATAGACCAATGGAGCAGAATTGAGAACTCAGAAATAGATCTATTGACCCATGGTCATCCAATATTTGATAACGGGCTGAAATTCATTAAATGGGGAAAAGACAGTCTCTTTCTCAAATGATGGTGGCAAAACTGGATATCCATTTGCAGGAAAAATGAAACAAAATCCATACCTCATACAATACACAAAAACTAACTCTAGATATATCAGAGACTTAACTGTGAAACCTAAAACTATCCAGTTCAGCAAAGAAAAAATAACAGCAAAGATAAGCATTCCAATTAATGGCATAAGTGGACTACTAAGCATAACCTAAGATGTGCAAGCAGCAGAAGATAAACTTCATAATTGAGACCTTCTAAAAATTAAACTCTAATGTGCATCATAAGACTTCTCCAAAAGAGTAAAAAAAAAGGAGCTACAGAATGGGGAAATATATTTGGCAATGACAAAGGACTTATCTCTCAAGTTTATAGAAAACTCCAACACCTCAATATCAAAAAACAACTAAAAAATTGGCAGAAGATATGAATAGACACTTCACAAAGAGGATATTCAGGTGACTAACAAACACATGAAGAAATGTTCATGATCATTAACCACTAAAGAGATGCAAATCAAAACAAACACAAGATACCATCTCACCCCAATAACAAATGCTGGCAATGATGTGGAGAGATTGGGACTCTCATACACCACTTGTGGGACTGTCAAATGATACAACCACTGATTATTAGTGGTTACAAGGTAAAGGAGGGAGGGGAAAATGAGAAGCTTTTGTTTCCAGTCATCAAGTTTATGCTAATGGTGGCAGAATATTTTGGAAAAGGAGAGCAATAATGGTGGCACAACATGAAAAATATCATCAAAGTCCAAAGTCCCTGCACTGTAAATGTAGAAGTTGTTTTGTTGGCAAATGCCTTATTGTATATGTTTTCATCACAATAAAAGTATTTTTTTTTTTTAAAGTAACCAATGAAAAAACTCTTTGGATAACAACAGAATATTGTGCAACATAGTACTGCAAGATCAGCCCCCTAAGTTGGAAGATACTCAAATTACACAGTGGCTTCAACAAGTCAGTGACACACAAACAATCATGAGAATGTTGCAACACTGGGATATATATATATATATATAGTTGTTGTTGTTTGTTGTTGTTGTTAGGTGCCAAGTCATCTCCGACTCATAGTGACCCTATGCACAGCAGAACAAAGGACTGCCCGGTCCTGAGCCATCTCCATGGTTCTTGCTATACTTGTGCCCATAACCACTGCCACTGTGTCAATCCATCTCATTGAGGGCCTTCCCCTCTTTCGTCAACCCTCCACCTTACCAAGCATGACATCCTTCTCCAGGGAATGGTCCTTTCTGACAACATGACCAAAGTAAGTGAGATGAAGTCTGGCCATTCTCACTTCCAAGGAGCATTCTGGCTGCACTTCCTCCAGGACAGACCTGTTAATTCTTTTAGCAGTCCACAGTACTTTCAGCATTCTTCACCAATATAAATTGTGGTTTGGGTGAAAGTTTAGACAACAAATTCACTTTCTGTACAGCAGTTCACATACACTTTGTCTCTTGACATTGACTGCAATTTCCCACAAAGCAACAGCTACCCTCCCACTTCCTCCCCATAGTGACCTCTTCCCTATGTCTTTCCGTCCCATGCACTTCTACCACTTGAGCTATCTCCCTTTGGATACACAGCCCTTCTATCCTTCCATTACTGATCTTTCCAAGGAGTGTATCTAGCAAATGTAAATATTCAACTCATATGCCTGTCTTTTGTTTGGCTGGAAGCTACAGGAGTGGGTTCAATTCCAGACATGAACGGCAGCTAGGGGCCATAGTCTCAGTGGTTCCATCAGGCTCCATCAGATCAGCAAACCTGGTCTTCTCTTTTTTTTTTTTTTTTTAAATGATTTTGAGTTTTGTTCCAAATTGTTCTCCCACTCGATCTAGGATCTCCTACATAGATCTCTCCCGAGTGGTTGACACTGGTAGCTGGGCACCATCTAGTTTTTTTCTGATTTCATAGTTAAATAGGTTGAGAATTGCATGGTGTACCAATCCCTTGTACTAATTGTTTCTGTGCCTCATGATTTTCTTCATTTTTCTTTGCTCTGAATGAGGAGAGACCTATAATTGCATCTGGATGGCTGCTTGCAAGCTTTTAAGATCCCAGTCACTAATCGCCAAGGTAGGATGTGGAACAATGTTTTGGTGTAGTATGTTATGCCAGTTAAGCTTGATGTTCCCTGTAACCATGGTCTTGAGTCCACAGGTCCAACTACTAGCTCCCTCTGGGTAGCTGGTTGTGGCCAAGAAGTGACTACAGCCTTGTCCCTTGTCAGTTCTACTATATACCTGAACATTCTTACAAAACATACAAATACAGCTGTAGAAATACTGTCTGCCAACTCTATACATGGTCTTGGGCACACTATCCCCTTCATAGACATACCTAATAGTTCATCCTGTCCACCTATCTATCCTCTCATGTATCAATGTTTGCCTTCACTGACAACATAGTACTGTATATGCAGAAGGGTTCCTCATTGTTGTATCTACTTCTCATGCACCTCTCTATGTTTTCCTCTTCCTTAATGTCACCATGTTGATCACTCATATTTGGTACATTGCTCTTTTCTTCACCTAAATCAATACTTGTCTCTACCTGTCTAACAGTGTTCCCTCCCCTCCCCTCCCCACATTCCTTGTAACCAACAAAGAAAATTTCCTTCCATATATAAACCTCTCCTTGACTTTTTACAATAACAGACTAATAAAATATTTGTCTTTCTGTGACTGAGTTATTTCACTCAGTATAATGTCCAAGTTCATCTACATTATGCAGTATTTTGCATATTTTACATTATTCTTGAGGGTTGCATAGTGTTCCATTGTGTGTATGTACCTTAGTTTGGTTCTCCATTCTTCCGTTTTTGGCCACCTAGGTTTCCATCTTTTGGCCATTGTAAATAGTACTGCAATGAGCATGGATGTGCATATATCTATTCTTGTCCTGGCTTTCACTTCTTTAGGATATATACCTAGTAATGGAATTGCTAAGTCAAGTGGTATTTGTAATTTTAAATTTTTAAGGAATTACTGTATTGCTTTCAACAGTGATTGTATCATTTGACAGTCCCACAAGAAGTGTATGAGAGTCTCAATCTCTCCACATCCTTACCAGCATTGTTATTTTCTGTCTTGTTGACCTTTGTTGCTAGTGCTTGGGCAAGATGGTATCTCAGTGCTGTTTTATTTGTATCTCTCTAATGGTTAATGATTGTGAGCATTTCTTCATTTCTGTTGGTTGCCTGAATATCCTCTTTGGTGTAGTGTCTGTTCATGTTTTCTTCCCGTTTTTTAATTGGATTGTTTGTCTTTCTGTTGTTGAGGTGTTGGAGTTTTCTATAAATTCTAGAGGTAAGTCCCTTGTCAGAGATATCGTTGAACACTGGGGAACATTTTAATCTGTTGTGCTCAAGGTCACCATGAGTTAGAATTGACTCCATGGCAAATAGCAACAGTTAATAAATATTCAAATTAAGAATGGCTTGAGATATATTTGAGAATGTGCACCTTCCCAGAAAAGAGATAGACCATGTTGAAATGCTAGAGCTCTAGAAACAGAGTGTCAGCTGTCTCTACTGGCAATAAACCTCCTAAAGAGTGGTCAGTTGACAACAAAGGGGTGTCTGGATGAAGACTGAGAAGTGTTAATTCACTTTTATTAAGATTCTGTGTTGTGACAAATGAATCATATATATTTCCTCATTTGAGCCTCACTTTAAAAAAGAGGAACTCAGGCTTAGAAAGTGCACATACTTTTCCTGTGTATTTTTATAGCAATATTTATGGTGTCAATTTTATAACTAGCATTTATGGTGCACTTATTATGTGCAAAGTATTATGCAAAATGCTTTTGAATCCATTATATAGTTTAATTTCACCATAACCTCGTGAGAAGCTATTGCTGCCACCATTTTATAGCTAAAGAAATTGAACAGTAGACAGATATAATGAGTTGCCCAAGGTTACATGACTAATTTGTGCTTAAACATAGATGTCCCTGAAAACATGCACTCTTTCTCAACAACATACTAATATCAAAACTCCATCCGCTCATCATCCTCTTGTTCATGTGCCAAAAACCACACACACATACACACACAAACCCATTGTCCCAAGTTGATTCTAACTCATAGAAACCTTATAGGACACAGTTAAATGGCCCTATGGGATTTCCAAGACTGTAATATTTATGGAAACAGATTGCTACAACTTTCTTTCACAGAACAACTGGTGAGTTCAAACTATTAAACTTTTGGTTAGCAGCTGAGAGCTTTACCATGGTGCCACAAGGGATTCTTCTATAATTGTCTTCAAATAGAATCCAAGAGACTCTGAGTTCTCTCATAAATTTAAAAAAAAAAAAAAAAGGAGTCCCTTTAAGATGAATATGTAGAAATGCAAGACTTATAACATATATAAATAAGATCAGTGGACCAATATTTGATTTGAAAAAAAAAAAAAAAAAGTGCCTTCAACATAAGCACACTTTTGTTGAAGCAGTTACTTTCACTAATTTATCAGGCGATGAATGGATAATTGGGTTCTCTAACTATCCTGTCATGCAAAGTACCATGAAAATAAGTACAGAAATATTCACAAGTAATTTACAATGTCTACACATTTCCAAAATAAATGTTCTGAATTAACCCCACAATACACATCAAATTTTCTAATTCCCTAGTCACACTACAACAGAATCCTTAGGTTCATTGATTTGAATTCTTTAAAATAGGTACCTCCAAATGGAGGGGAGAAGGGTTCAGAGGAGAGGGAGGGGTTTGGTCCTCTCTGAACCCTGTTTGAATCCCAAATTCACAATATGTAAGAATCTCATGGTCTCAGAAACATTCTTTGAGATCCCCTAACCCACAGTTTCCTCTACAGTAACACTCTGTGTGTTACTTAAAATTCTGCCTCTTACATGAATTCAACCCAGTCACAATGTAAAACCTGGTGTACAGGAGGGATTCATGGGTAGTCCTTCTTTTCCCTTAGTAACCCTGGTGTTTCGTATAAACAAGACTTTGTGGCTGTATGTTCCTTCTCAGCATCAACGTTTCTGAATAAATACCAATGATTGACAAAGACATTCTGATCAATTGTAATTTCTAGCTTAGTTTTAGTCCACTAAATCTGAGTTTAACAATTTGATCACTTTGCAAATCATATTTGTTTTCATTGAAGTTATAACACTCAGAGAAGCCTGGGCTGATTTGTAAAATATGAATGTTGTTTGAACTCTAGGTATACATACTCCCTGTTGCTATATACCCACACCGACTTTGAGACATCTACACTTAGCCAACATGTTGCTCATTTGTGTTAATATTGAAAAGGTTCTCTTCTTTAAGTCTTTAGTAATCTCAATTCTCTGTCTCTTTCCCAACACTTAAACATTCTTTAAATATATCTGTCATGTTCCCTAATAAGGTCTCTGGGTAAAAGTATTTGATTAGAGAAATTCAACTAATTACATGAACTGCTAATAAATTTAGCCCATTGTTTTATTCTTTTAACTTGCTGTTTACTAACAAATTAGAGAAATTTCTAACTGTGGGATTTTCCCAATATTTGGGAAGAGATACTTTCCTCATATTCCTAAAATGAAAATCCGTCAATGCAGCTTATATGAAAAACTTTGGTAAGTTTAAAAAAAAAAAAAAAAAAAACACAGGAAAAGCAAAGCATGGGATAGAAATGAATCATGTTGAGTGTTAAATTGAATGTGTCTATTGGAACAGATAATCTGAATTTACCATCACATCACATGGATGATATATGGAGAAAGACAAATGCCATAGAAACATGTGAGCAAATTCATTCTCCAGAATATTTCTCTCCTCAGAAATTCTGTGCTTTCTTCAAACAGTATCTGAAATGATAAATCATGTTTGCCCTAGGTAAACAGGCTTTTCTTCAGTAATATTACTGTCATATTTGACTTTGTGCTGCTATTCAGTAGCATGGAAAAAGGTAGCTAAAGATTATTATTTTCCATTTGCACAAAGTCTAAAATTATGAACTTTGTGAATACTACTGACACGATGATTAACCTTCACTTAGATAATGCCACAGCTTGATGGCTATTACCCGTTGTTGGAGGGCTTCTGATCTGCTAATGGCTTTCATTCCCTCTTCAACATGTCAGCTCAGTTTTTGAAGATAGAGAGAAAAACAAAGGTAGTTTTCTAATGCTGTCTTGACAGAGTGTAAAGAAGCTGATGGAGTCAACTCTTTAATTATAAATTCATCATATATATGTGTGTATGTTGTTGATATTGTTATGTGCCGTCAAGTCGGACCCGACATATATATGTATATATATATGTGTGTGTGTGTGTATTTGTATATGTGTGTGTGTGCATGGTATGGTATGTATGTAAGCTCATATATATATATATATATATATATATATATATATATATATATACACATCAGTATATAATTTCCAGAACATCTGATCCCAATAACACACACAAATTATTTCTCAAAATTCCTGAAAGTAAACATGATATTAGCTTGATACATTTAAAGCATTAGGGTTAATAATATTTAATTCCAGACTATTGCTGCATCTTTGAAGATGAAAACACTAGCATCTACATAATATAATATTCACATTCAGTATTCTAGGACACAGTTTCCAAAAATACTTTCTTGTATTCACATTATTTTATCCAACTATTTCTCTCCAGAAGCAAAATGTCAATTTGGCCTCATATTCTTGCTTTTGCCCTTCTTAGAGACACAGTCAAGTCTTTCCCACCTTCTGTTGTTGTGAATTGCCATCAAATCAGCTCTGACTCCTGGTGACTCCATGGATAAACAGTGCCCAGTCCTGGTCTATCTTTATAATTGTTGTGGTCACTGTGCTAATATATGTCATTGAGAGTTTCCCTCACCTTTGATGGCCCTCCATTTGAACAAATATGACATTCTCCAGTGATTGGTTCCTCCTGATAATGCGTCCAAAGTGAGTGAGTTGAAGTCTCAGACAATGTTGTGTGACCCATATGATTTTCATTGGCTAATTTTCAGGAATAGATCACCAAGCCTTTCTTCTTTGTCTGTCTCAGTCTGAAAGCTCTATAGAAACCTGTCTGCAGTTGGTAACCCTACTGGTAGGTGAAATATTGGTGGCTTAGGTTCCAGCATCATAGCAACATTCAAGCCACCACTATGACAAACTGACAGATGAATGATGGTCCTATCTACGAGCTTTCCTAAAATTGTTCCCCATGGTTAAGTTTAGTAACAGAATTTTTCAGATAACAGTTTTTTTTTATTCCAAATTTCTTCTGGGCCCTCCTGTACCAGCTTCCCATACCATACCAGGTCAAAGGACTTAGACTCTGTGTTTCAGGTCACCCTAAGTCAAATGAAATCTCAAAGTGAATGACTCCTAGTCATAATGAAAAAAACTCTTCTTGGCTGGCATTGCAGGCCTTTTAATACCCTGATTTTTTTTCTCTATATTTTGATACATCATAGTTGTTTTGTAGTCTGATTGCATCTTTCCTATATCTTCAAATATTATGATTCAGAAAATAGTCTATTTTTTTTAAGCAGGTCTTATTTCAGTTTTTCATTACTAGCATCAAGAGTGGCAACGGTGCTAACATTAAGTGAACCCTTCCTGAATGACAGGCCATAGCCAAACATATAACATTTGCCACTAAATCGAGCACAGTGACCAACCCAGAATCTGAGTACAGAATTTAGTAGATGAATTAATGGTGCTTATTACTGGGATGGGTAAATCCAGGCTAAGTCAATTTTATTGATGGAATGATTCCCTTTCTTGCATGTAGATAAAAAAAATTATCATATTGATCATTAACTGGGGCTTAGTTATTTTTTAGAAACAAAAATCACGAGGAAAAGGTAGAAAAATCCTAACCAACTATAAAACTTTTCCACTAAAGTAAAGAGATAGAAACTAATTGAAAAATTGTACTAGAATTCACTTAATTTTCAAATAACTGATTAATACCTATATTCAGTTATCATTAATGATAACTTCTTGGCACACAACTATTCAGACAAAGAGTAATAGCAGTAGATGGCAGAAAAATGAGATCCAAGGACATGAACTTCAGAAACTGTGTAGAATGACAAAGGGGAATCAAAGAGAATTGCATTTAAGATTCTCAAGGAAGTCATTGAAATTAAGAGTCATATCCAAACACAGATAAGAGAAGTACAATTTAGGCTTCTCCAGTATATACCAGGCCACAAAGTCAGAATATGCATGAAAGAACATTCTAGCACATCTATCCTCAGGCATCAGAGCTTGAATACAGCCAGAACCATGACAGGATATATAGTCAAAAGGCATTACAGAAACCACTTTTTTTTTTTTTTCTGTTTGAACCGCTGCTGTCATTGTTAGCAAGTCAGGCCCCAGCTCATGGCAACCTCATGCACAAGGGAACTAAATGCTGTGTGGACCCTCACCATCCCCAAGATCAGTTGCAGATTTGACTTGTTCTATCTATAGGGCTTTTCTTGCCTGATTTTTGAAAGTTGATCACCAGGCCTTCATAATTCTTCTTAGTAGTCTGGAATCTGTGAAACCTGTTCAGCATCATAGTAATATGCTAGTCTCCAGTGACAGACAAATGGTGTATTGGCCAGGATTTGAACCAGAGCCTTCTATATAGAAGGCGGGAATTCTATCACTGAACCACCACTGCCTTAACATGTTACCTTACATATATTTAAAATTATAATGCTTCCTCAATATTAAATTGTTTTCTCTCCTGCATTGGTATGGAAAGCTCTATTGTTGGCAGGATTGTTTCATTTACCCAACACCAAAGGTAATAATGCATCAGTAAGATCTGTCAGAGGGAGCTCTGACAGTATAGTGCCTAAGGCACTTGACTGCTAACCAGAAGGCTGGCAGTTCAAACCCACCAGCCACTCCTCGGAAGGGAGATGGGGCAATCTTCTTCTGTAGTGATACTGCCTCAGAAACCCAAGGAGGGGTCGCTATGAGTCGGGGCCAACTTGACAGCACATAACAACAACAACAAGATCTGTCAGCATTGAACTAAGTGGATTGCATGTCATGATCATACAACATGATGTGAAAAAAAGGAAATGGTGTTGCATTTTTTTTTTAAATTGTGATTTGGGTGAAAATTTATAGAGCAAATTCACTTTCAATACAGCAGCTCACATACACTGTCTCATGACATTGACTACAATTTACCACAATGTAATAGCTCCCTCACACTTCCTCCTCATAGTTACCTCTTCAGTGTGTCCATCCTTTCATGCACTCCTGTGCCCTGAGTTGTCTCCCTGTGCATACACAGTCCTTCTATTCTCCTATGATGGTTCTCTCCAAGAATGTATACACCTAGTGTAAATGTTCAGTTCATATGCCTGTCTTTTGTTTGGTTGGAAGCCACAGGAGTGGGTTCAGTTCCAGACCTGAAGGGTAGCTAGTGGCCATAGTCTCAGGGGTTCCATCAGGCTCTATCAGACCAGCAAACCTGGTCCCTTTTTTTTTTTTTCCAAATGATTTTGAGTTTTGTTCCAAATTGTTCTCCTACTTTATCCAAGATCTCCTACATAGATCCCCCTCCAAGTGGTTGACACTGGTAGCCAAGCACCATCTAGTTCTTCTGATCTCATAGTCATATAGGCTGAGATTCGCATGGTGTTCTAGTCACTTGGATTAATTGTTTCCATGAATCTTTGGTTGTCTGCATTCTTCTTTGCTCTGGATGACGAGAGACCCATTGTTGCATCTAGATGGTTGCTTGCAAGCTTTTAATATCCCACTCACTACTCAACAAAGTAGCATGTAGAACAATGTTTTGTGTA
The DNA here is from genome assembly GCF_000298275.1 of Orycteropus afer afer. Classification (NCBI taxonomy): domain Eukaryota; kingdom Metazoa; phylum Chordata; class Mammalia; order Tubulidentata; family Orycteropodidae; genus Orycteropus; species Orycteropus afer. Next base: position 5,472,381 of record NW_006921750.1, on the reverse strand, counting down.
GAATGTTATGCCAATTGAGTTTGAAGTCTCCTGCCACTATGGTTTTGAGCCCACAGGTCCAACTACTTGCTCCCTCTGGGTAGCTGACTATGGCCAAGAAGTGACTACAACCTTGTCCCTTGTCAGCTCTCCTATATAGTTGAGAATCCTTATAGAACATACCAATACACTTAAAGAAAAATTGTCTGCCAACCCTATACAGGGTATTACACACACTCCCCCCTGCATAGACATACCTAATAGTTCAGCCTGTCCACCCATCTACCCATCCATGTTTGCCTTCACTGACAACGCAGTACTGTATGTGGAAAAGGTCTCATCTTTCTTGTCTGTACCTTCCATATACCTCTCTATGTCTTTCCCTTCTTCAGTGCCACCATGTTGATCAATCACATTTGGTATGTTGCCCTTCTCTTCAACCAAATGAATACTTGTCTCTACCTATCTAACAGTGTTTCCTCCCCTGCCCTCCCAACCCTGGTAACCAATAAAGAATATTTCCTTCCATATAAAAAAGCTTTTCTTGACGTTATACAATAACTAATACAATATGTGTCCTTCTGTGATTGACTTATTTCACTCAGCGTAATGTGCTCCAAGTTCATTCATGTTACGTGGTGTTTTGCAGATTCTACATAATTCTTCAGGGTTGCATAGTATTCCATTTTGTACCATAGTTTGGTTATCCATTCTTCAGATGATGGGCACATAGGTTATTTTCATCTTTTGGCTATTGTAAATAGTGCTGTGATTAAAACCTATGTGCATATATTTGTTCTTGTCCTGGGTCTCACTTCTTTAGGATTTTTACCTAATAATGGAATGACTGGGTCAAATGGTATTTCTAGTTCCAACTTTGACAGTCCCACTGGCAGTGTATGAGAGTCCCAGTCTCACCACATCTTCACCAGTGTTTGTTATTTTCTGTCTTGTTGAACTTTCCTACTAGTTCTGGGTCAAGATGGTATCTCATTGTTATTTTTATTTACATCTCTCTAATGGCTAATGATAATGAACATTTCTTCATATGTTAGTTGGTCACCCTGAATCCTCTTTGGTGAAGTGTCTATTCATGTGTTCTGTCCATTTTTCAATTGGATTATTTGTCTTATTGTTGTTGAAATGTTAGAGTTTTCTACAAACTAGTCTAGAGATAAGTTCCTTGTCAGATATGTCATTGCCAAATATTTTTTCCCAATCTGTTGGTTCTCTTTCGACTCTTTTGAAGAAGCCTTTGGAACAACATAAAAATTTAATTTTTAGAAGGTCCCATTCATCTAGCTTCTTTTTTGCTGTTTGTATATTTTGGGTTATTCTTGATAGTCTATTTATGTCATATATTAGGTCCCTAAATTTGCCCCTAGTTTTTCCTTGCGGAACTTTATACTTTTAGATTGCACATTTAAGTCTTTGATCCATCTGGAGTTCGATTTTGTGTATAGTGTGAAGTACAGATCTTGTTTCATTTTTCTGCAAATGGATATCCAGTTTTGCCAGCACCATTTATTAGCAAACATTCTTCCTCATTTAATGGATTTAGGTTCTTTGTCAAAGATCAGCTGATCATAGGTCAATGGATGTATTTCTGGGTTCTTAAGTCTATTCCATTGTTCTATGTGTCTGACATTTTACCACTACCAGATAGTTTTGACTACTGTAACTGTATCATAGGTCTTAAGATCTGGCAGTATGAGACCTCCTACTTTGTTCTTCTTCAGTAGTGCTTTGCTTATCCGAGGTCTCTTTCCTTTCCATATAAAGTGAGTAATTTTTTTTTTTTCCATATGCTTAATGAGTGTTGATGGGATCTTGATTGGGATTGCATTGAATGTATAGATTGCTTTGGGTAGAATTGACATTTTCACAATGTTCAATCTTCCTGTCAATGAGCATGCTTAGTTCTTCCATTTACATAGATCTCTTATGATTTCTTGAAGTAGTCTTTTATAATTTTCTTTGTCTAGGTCTTTTGTGTCCCTGGTAAGATTTATTCCCAAGTATTTTATTTTTGGGGTAGTGTGATAGTTGGAGCTGTGTGTCAACTTGGCTGGACCACAATTCTGTATGGTTTAAGCAGTTGTGATGTGGTTATTCCCATGACAGGATCAGATGAATATATTTTGAGCAGCCAATCCATTGAAAAGATGTTTCCCTAGGGGTTTGGCCTACTTCCAGTATATTTATGGACATCTTGGGAAAAGAGATTCTTCTGTGGATTGGGATTGTGTTGTGCTGCCTACAACTGTCCATGAGTGAACAATCCACCATTCAACCTGGAAATCTTGGATTCATCATTCGTTGGAGTCGACAGCCAGTATACTACCTACCAACCATGTCATGAGCTCCTCAGCCCTTGCAGCTGCAAGAATAGGGAAAAGCCTCCAGCATGATGTGTGATCCATGAACTTTGGACTTGCCAGCTTCTGTAAGTGTGTGAACCATTTTCCTAAGATAAATTTCTTTCTCTCTACATATATAAGCTTTACTGGTTTTGTTTCTCTAGAGAACCCAGTCTAACACAGGTAGCTATTGTTAATGGTATTGATTTCCTTATTTCTTTTTCAGCAATCTTTTTGTTGGTGTAGAGGAATCCAACTGATTTTTGGATGTTGATCTTGTATCCTGGCACAATACTAAATCTCTCAATTAGTTCCAGTGAATTTTTTATTGAGTCTCTTGGGTTTTCTAGGTATACGATCATATTGTCAGCAAATAGGGATAGTCTGACTTCTTCCTTACCAATTTGGATGCCTTTGATTTCCCTTTCTTGCCTTATTGTCCTGGCTAGGACTTTCAATACAATGTTGAATAGAAGTGGTTATAGAAGGCATCCTTGTCTCATTTCTGTTCTCAAGGGGAATGGTTTCAGTTTCTCTCCATTAAGAATCATGTTGGCTGTTGTTTATGTATGTATGCTCTTTATTATGTTGATAAGTGTCCCTTCTATTCCTATTTTGCTGAGAGGAGTTTGATCAGGAATGGGTGTTGTTTTTATCAAATGCCTTTTCTGCATTGATTGATATGTTCATGTGGTTCTTTTCCTTTGTTTTATTTATGTGGTGGATGACATTGATTGTTTTTCTAATGTTGAACCCTTTGGATACCTGATATGAAGCCCACTTGGTCATAATGTATTATTTTTTGATATGTTATTGGAGTCTATTGGCTAATATTTTGTTGAAGATTTTTGGATCTATATTCATGAGGGATATTGGTCTGTAATTTTCCTTTTCTGTGATGTCTTTGCCTGGTTTTGGTATCAAGGTTATGCTTGCCTCATAAAATGAGTTAGGGAGTCCATCGTTTTGTTTTGGAATGGTTTGAGTAGGATTGGTGTCAGTTCTTCTCTGAATATTTGGTAGCATTCTCCAGTTAAATAATCTGGGCCAGGATTATTATTATTATTATTATTATTATTATTTTAGTGACTTGTTCAATTTTTTCTTTTGTTATGGATCTGTTCAAATTTTCCACATCATTCTGTGTTAGTTTAGGTAATTGTTGTATTTCTAGAAAATTGTCTATTTTTCAGGATTTTCAAATTTGTTGGAGTAGTTCATCATAGTATACCGATATTAAACTTTTCATTTCTGTTGGTTCCATTTCCTTTCTTATTCATGTTATTTGTATTCTGTCCCTCTTTTCCTTTGCTAAATTTGCCAGTGACTTGTCATTTTTATTAATCTTAAAAAAAACTAACTTCTACTCTTGTTGATTTTTTCTATTGTCTTTCTATTTTCTGTTTCATTGATTTCTGCTCGAATCTTTATTATTTCCTATCTTCTGCTCCCTGCAGACTTTTCTTGCTGTTCTTTTCTACTTGTTGGAGATGTTGTTTTGAAGTATTTATTTTGCCTCTTTCTTCTTTTTTGATGTGTACATTTATTGGTATAAATTGACCTCTGATCATTGTTTTTGTTATGTCCCAAAGATTTTAGTATGTTGTGTTTTCATTCTCATTTGATTCAAGGAATTTTTTTTTTTTTTTTTTAATTTTGATTTGGGTGAAGATTTAAAGAGCAAATTCACTTTCCATACAGCAGTTCACATATACTTTGTCGCATGTCATTGGCCACAGTTTA
>NW_006921750.1:5449546-5451394 GCF_000298275.1 Orycteropus afer afer | reverse complement strand
AATGATAATATGATTCATATACATAATGAGCTCAGCACACAAAAAAATATGAACAAAGAAACCAGAAACACCATAAAAAACACATAACAAAATTACAGCAACTTATCCAAACTTGTCAATAATTACACTGAATGTCAATGGATTAAGTGCACGACTTACAGACAGAGAGTTGCAGACTGGACAAGAAAAGATAACCCATCAATATGCTGTCTACAATAGACACACCTTAGAGAGAAAGACAAAAATACACTAAAAATCAAGTGTTGGAAAAAGATATATCAAGCAAATGACAACAACAACAAAAGAGCAGGAGTGGAAATATTAATTTCTGATCAAATTTACATTAAGATAAAAACCACCAAAGAGACAAGGAAGGACATTATATAATGATTAAAGGATCATTTGAGCAAGAAGATACAACTATAATAAATATCCATAGGCCCAATGAAACAGCCCCAATATACATAAGTCAGACTTTAACCAAATTGAAAAGGCAAATATAGAACTCCACAGTCATAGTAGGAAAATTTAATACACCACTTTCAATGGATAGAACAACTGGAAAACTGGAAAGAAACTCAACAAAGATTCAGAAGAGCTAAACAATACAATCTACCTACTTGACCTTATAAACATCTACAAAGCACTTCACCCAAAAACAGCACAATACACATCCTTTTCCAGTGCACATGGGACAATCTCCATGATAAAACATGTTAGGCCATAAAGTAAGCCTTGATAAATGGAAAAACATTGAAATACTATAAAGCATCTTCTTAGATCATGCTATCAAATTAGAAATCAACAATAGGAAGATCAACAGAAAAAGAGCGAATGAATGGGAACTAAACAACATTTTTCTTAAGAAAGATTAGATAACAGAAGAATTAAAAAAAAAAAAAATTAAAAATGCCTTGAATCAAATAAGAATGAAAACACAATATACCAAAATCTTTGGTACACCGTAAAAAGAGTGATCAGAGGCCAATTTATAGTTACAAATGCACATCTCAAAAAGAAGAAAGGCAAAATAAACACTTTAAATAAGCATCTCCACCAATTAGGAAAACTACAGCAAGAAAAGGCTACAGTCACCAATAGAGAGGAAATTATAAAGATTCAAGCAGAAATCATAGAAACAGAAAATAGAAAACAATAGAAAAAAAATCAACAAGACTAGAAGTTGGTTTTTTGAAAAGATTGATAAAACTGACAAACCACTGGAAAATTTAACAAAGGAAAATAAGGAGAGAATACAAATAGCATGAATAAGAAGCAAAATGTGTGACATCACAACAGAACCAACTGAAATAAAAAGGATGATATCAGGATACTATGAAAACCTGTATTCCAACATATTTTAAAAACTGTAAGAAACAGACAGATTTCTAGGAACATACTACTTACCTAAACTAACAGACTGTGATAGAAAAGTTGAACAGATCCATAACAAAAGAAGAAATTGTACAGGTCATTAAAAAATATATATATATCCACCAAAAAAAGTCATGACCCAGGTGGCTTCACCAGAGAATTCTACCAACCATTCAGAGAAGAATGGATACCAATCTTAATCATCCTATTCCAAAACATAGAAAAGGATGCAATCCTCCCAAATTCATTTTATAAAGAAGCATAACCTTGATATCAAACCTTGATAGCAAAGACACAACTAAAAGAGGAACACTACAGACCAATATCACTTATGAATATAGATGCAAAAATCTTCAAGAAAATCCTAGGCAATACCCAAGATCATATATAGGGTTGGCAGACAATGGGCCTATAAGTTCATGTGAATGATCAGAATTCCCAGGTGTATAGTAGAGCTGACAAGGGGCAAGGTTA
>NW_006921750.1:5440868-5448688 GCF_000298275.1 Orycteropus afer afer | reverse complement strand
CAACCTTATAAAAACAATCAATGTCATCCACCACATAAGTAAAACAAAGGAAAAGAACCACCTGATCATATCAATTGACACAGAAAAGGTATTTGTCAGCATCCAACACCCATGCTTGATAAAAACTCTCATCAAAATTGGAATACAAGGGATATTCCTCAACATAATAAAGGGCATCTATGCAAAACCAATAGCCAACATGATTCTCAATGGAGAGAGACTGAATCCATTCCCCTTGTGAACAAGAGGAACCAGACAAGGATGTCCTCTATCACTACTTCTATTCAACATTGTATTAGAAGTCTGGTAGCATAGTGGCTAAGACACTTGCCTGCTAACCAGACAGCTGGCGGTTCAAACCCAGCAGCCACTCCTCAGAAGGAAGGTTGGGCAATCCTACTTCCGTAGTGATACTACCTCGGAAGGAAGGTTGGGCAATCCTACTTCCATAGTGATACTGCCTCGGAAACCCAAGGAGGGGTCACTATGAGTTGGGGCCGACTCGATGGCACATAACAACAACAACAATAACATTAGAAGTCTTAGCCAGGGTAATGAGGCAAGAAAGTGAAATCAAAGACATCCAAAATTGTGAGGAGGAAGTCAGATTATCCCTATTTGCTTAATATGATCCTATACCTAGAAAACCCAAGAGATTCATAAAAAATCTACTGGAACTAATTGAGCTATTTAGCATAGTGGCAGGATACAAGATCAACATCCAAAAGCAGTGGGATTCCTTTACACCAGCAAACAGATTGCTGAAAAAGAAATATAGAAATCAATACCATTTGTAATAGCCAGCCCCCAAATAAAAGACTTGGAAATAAATCTTACAAGAGACACAAAATACCTATACTAGGAAAATTATAAAAGACTACTTCAAGAAATTGTAAGAGATCTACATAAATGGAAAAGTGTCTCATGCTTGTGGACAGGAAAATTGAACACTGTGAAAATGCCAATATCACCCAAAGCAATCTATACATTTAATGCAATCCCATTCCAGATCCCATAAACATTCTTTAAGGATATGGAAAAACCAATCACTCATTTTATATGGAAAGGAAAAAGACCTCAGATGAGCAAAGCACTATTGAAGAAAAAGAACAAAGTAGGAGGCTTCAAACTGCCAGATCTTAGGACCTACTATACAGCCACAGTAGTCAAAACTGCCTGGCATTGGTACAACAACAGACCCATAGACCAAAGGAATAGAATTGAGAACCCAGAAATAGAAATAGATCATCAACCTACGGTCGGCTGATCTTTGACAAAGGGCCAAAAATGAAACAAGATATGTATCTCACATCAGACACAAAAATTAACTCTAGATGGATCAAAGACTTCAATGTGAAACTATAAAGTTCCTCAAGGAAAATTTAGGGGCAAATTTAGGGGCCCTAATATATGACATAGGAGCTCTGGTAGCATAGTGCCTAAAGCACTTGACTTCTAACCAGAAGGCTGGCGGTTCAAACCCACCAGCCACTCTTCAGAAGGAAGGTTGGGCAATCCTACTTCTGTAGTGATACTGTCTCAGAAACCCAAGCATGGGTCGCTATGAGTCCGGGCCGACTCAACGACACGTAACAACAACAACAATATATGACATAAATAGACAATCAAGCATAACCCAAAATGCACAAACAGTAGAAAAGAAACTAGATGAATGGGATCTGCAAAAATTAAATTTTTATGTGGTTCCAAAGACTTCTCCAAAAGAGTCAAAAGAGAACCTACAGATTGGGAAAAATTATTCAGCAATGGCATATCTGACAAGGGACTTATCTCTAGAGTTTATAGAAAACTCCAACACTTCAACAACAACAAGACAAATAATCTAATTAAAAAATGGGAAGAAGACATGAATAGATACTTTACCAAAGAGGATATTCAGGTGGGCAATAAACACATGAAGAAATGTTCATGATCATTAGCCATTAGAGAGATGCAAATAAAAACAACAAGGAGACACCATCTTGACCCAGCACTAGTAGCAAAGTTCAACAAGACAGAAAATAACAAATGCTGGTGAGGATGCAGAGAGATTGGGACTCTCATCCACTGCTGGTTGGACTGTCAAAGGGTACAATCACTGTGGAAAGCAGTATGGCAATTCCTTAAAAAGTTGGAATAAGAAATACCATTTGACCCAGCCATTCCATTACTAGGTAAATGTCCTAAAGAAATGAGAGCCAGGACAAGAACAGATATATGCAAACCCATTTTAATTACACCACTATTTACAATAGTAAAAAGATGGAAACAATCTAAATGCTCATCAGAAGAAGAATAAATAACCAAACTATGGTACGTGCGCACAAGAGAATACTATGCAACCCTAAAGGACAACCCAGGATGGGCGAAACACTACATAACATGGGTGAACTTGGAGGACTTTATGCTGAGGGAAATATGTAAATCACAGAGGGACAAATGTTATATTAGAATTTTATTGTAAAAAGTCAAGGAAAGGTTTATATATGTAAGGAAATTTTCACCAGGGATGGGGGCAGAGGGGTGGGAACACTGTTAGATAGGTAGAGACAAGTATTGATTTGGATGAAGGGAAGGGCAATGTATCAAATGTTATAAGTGAGTTATCGATACAGTTGCATTGAGGAAGAAGACAGAGAAAGTGCATGGGAGGTACAGACAACAAAGACAAACCCTTATGTACATACAGTACTGCATTGTTAGTGAAGGCAAATATGGATATACAGTTAGGTAGATAAGTGGATAGGCTGAACTATTAGGTATGTCTATACATAGGTGAGTGTACTCAAGACCATCTATAGTGTTGGCACAATGTTTCTACAAGTGTATTTGTATGTTTGTTTTGAATTCCCAAGTATTTAGTAGAGGTGACAAGGGACAAAGTTGTAGTTACTTCTTGGCTATGGCTAGCTATCCAGTGGAAACAAATAGTTGGACCCATGGGCTCAGAACCATAGTTGCAGGGGACGTCAAGTTCAGTTGGCCTAACATTCTACACAAAACATTGTTCCACATTCTACTTTGGTGAGTAGACTGGGATCTTAAAAGCTTTCAAGCAGCCATCTAGATGTAACAATGGGTCTCTCGTCATCCAGATCAAAGAGAAATGAAGAAAACCAAAGATTCATGGAAAGAATTAGTCCTAGAGATGGATACACCATGTGATCTGCAGCCTCTATGACTATGAGACCAGAAGACCTAGATGGTGCCTGGCTACCACTGTCAACCACTTGGAGGGGGATCTATGTAGTACATCCTGGATAGAGTGGGAGAACAGTGTGGAATAAAACTCAAAAATCATTAAAAAAAAAAAAAAAAGGGACCAGGTTTGTTGGTCTTATAGAGCCTGATGGAACCCCTGAGACTATGGCCCCTAGCTGTGCTTCAAGTCTGGAATTGAACCCACTTCTGTGGCTTCCAGCCAAACAAAAGAAAGGCATATGAGCTGAACATTTACATTAGCAGATAACACTCTTTGGAGAGATCTGTCATGGGAAAATAGTAGGGCTGTATATACACAAGAAGACAGCTCAAGGGGCAGGAGTGAATGGGAGGGAAGGACACAAGGAACAGGTAACTATGGGGAAGAAGTGGGAGGGGAGCTGTTGCATTGTGGTAAATGTAGTCAATGTCATGAGACAAAGTGTATTGAACTGCTGTATGGAAAGTGAATTTGCTCTGTAAACATTCACCTAAATCACAATAAAAATTTAAAAAAAAAAAAGAATGCAAAGGTAGTATTATGTGAGGGAAATTATAGTGCAGACTTTTGCTCACTGAGCTCCAATGATCTGTTCAGATAAAAACAGGTTAACATTCTGTAGTGTGATTGTCCAAGAATAAGGAACATTTTGTAACACTTGAATGCCTATGCTTCCAGGCAACTTGATCTATTCTATCCAAGAGCAGTTTGGTTGGCAGCCAAAATTCTCTTGGGAACAAGGCAGAGGGAAATTCTTACAATTAATATTCTTTCTTCTCTTTATTAAGCCTTGTATTCAGTCATAATAAATTTAGTCTTTAGAGAGTAAACAAATGAGCAGATTAGGCTTTCATTAAACCAAAAATTGCACTGCTTAGCAAAATGAGGGCTAATTTATAGTTACAAATCAGGAAATGTTTCCAGTCCAAAAATGCATTTTGGTTATATGGAAATGCAACCTGATCAGTTAACATAAAAATCTTTAAAAATATAGGGATTCATATAACACTGAATTCAGAAATATTAGTTTTATATTCTGAAACTAACACTTATTTCAAGGGATGATTTGTGGGAGAAAATGAAAATTTAATCATGAGTTAGTGGAAAGAGTTTTTTTTTTTTTCCCCATCAAAAAATTAAAAAAATTTTGGATGTAATTCTGATCAAAATGGCATATTCAATTCATTTTTTGAGGCCTCTTTCATGCCTCAGCATTGAGACACAAAGGAGGGGGTAGAAGAAAGAAAACCACTCTACAGCATAGAATTACTTATTGGTATTCACAGCTGAAGTAATATTTCAATCATTTAGAGGGAAAAAGGCACAGAGTCATAAGGGAGGATTAAACTTTTATATATAAAACTGCAAAAAAAAAAAATAGAAGAAAATGTGGTAGATGATACTATTTTACAATGTAAAATATTCAGTAACACTCACTCCCAGGTGGAAGAATGAATCTACATTATTGTGCCATTAATGTTAGACTTGGCCTTGTGATTTGCTCAAGCCCAATAAATGTGAGCAAAAGCAATATGACTCATTGTAGGCGAAGCTTTAGGAACCAGTGAGTAGTTTTCCACATTTTCTTGATACATAAAGAGAAAATCCCATAAGCCAGGGGTTTAGGGTAAAGATGATTTTGAAATGCAGTCATAGCACCCCAAAAACACATCAAGTACAAATGAGAAATGAAACAAAGATTTTGGTCATTTGCTATTATACTATAATATAGATAATGCTGCCATTTCCTGAGAAGGCTTAAAGAGTAAAGCCCCTCTCCAGAAAAATCACAGTGGTAGGTGACACAAGTAACATAAGGATTACCACTGAACACTTCCTAGAGTTGTAGTTCCTGTGTAGCTGCAGGCTTAGGTAGAGGCATTCAGAAAATCAGAACCAGACACTGAACTAATATGCTACTTGACTTGGTGACCATATCTACCACATTGCTGATACCACATCAATGTAGACATGTTCAGTGGCATTGTTATAATTCTTTACTGAGACCAGACACCCCAGACAGAAAAAAGTGAACATAAATGGCAAAAGAGAAAATGAAACAATAAAATAATTTCCCGTTCTAAAATCAATCTGCAATTTAAAATTTTAAAGCTCATGAATAAATCTAGCTATTCCATTTATATAACTTGCCCAGAATAGGTAAACCAACATAGACAGAATGTAGATTTTTGGTTGCCAGGGAGTGGAGGCAAAGGATAATGGGGAGTGACACCTAATGAAAATGAAGTTTCTTTTTGGGTTGATGAACATGTACTAAAATTGGCTCGTGATGATGGCTGCATTCTTGAACTACTACTACTAAATATATATATATATATATATATATATATATATTTTTTTTTCCAATATTGTTCTCCTTCTATTTCAAACTTCATTTCCAGAATAATGTTTTGTTTATTTTCTGTTTTTTGAGGTTTTTTTCTTTTTTGAGTAACTCATTTTTGAGATTTTCAGATCTCTTTTCATGTCATCACCATTGTCTCATTACCAAATTTTTCTTATGTTGAGTGATGCTGTTTTTCATAGTTCATATCATTTCCTTTAAACTTTCTTACGCCTCATTTCAAAAGGCCAGGTTAAGTTTCTCAACTGTCTGTGTTCGTGTCTTTTGGGCTTTTATTGCAAGAATATTATTCTGTTTTTTATTCTCTATCTTGCAGAAAATATTCACATTGAACTAAACATTATATTTTTCTTTTAAAATGAGGATAAGCTAGGATAACTTTTTTTATTTTCAAACTTCTATTAAGTTCCCACCATTCATCTGTCAGTTTGTTGTACTTTTATGGCCTGTGTGTTGTTATGATGCTGGAAGCTATGCCACAGGTATTTCAAATATTAGCACAGTCAGCCATGCTGGACAGGTTTCAGTGATGCTTCCATACTAAGACAAACTAGGAAGAAAGATAGGGCTATCCACTTCTGAAAAAATTGGCCACTGAAAACTATTTGAACAGCAGTAAAACATTGCCTGTTTGTTGTTTCATAGATTTCTAACTTGATTTCTTTTTCCCCCTCAGGGTTTATAACTCATTACCATTTATATCTTTCTCAGTATGTATCACATTCAAATTCATCAAAATATGATTGGTTCAGCCAGTTATTACTCAGAATAGAATATATGCACTAGGATAGATTCTTCTATTAGGCTACTTCTGATTTCCAATGGGTACCATATAAATACTTGTCTTTGGATCTCTTTTCCATCATTGTCTTATTTATCTGTGACAAAAATAGAATGGCCATGTTTTTAATCCTTTGCTATTCTGGCAGTCCAAGGTGTATTCAATATTCTTTGCCAACATCACAATTCAAACACATCAATTCTTCTTTGATATTCCTTATTCATTTTCCAGCTTTCACATACACATGAGGCGACTGAAAATACTATGGCATGAGTCAGGTGCACTTTAGCCCTCATCTTTGCTTTGTAACACTTTATAGAGGTCTTTAATAGCAGATTCATCCAATGCAGTGCATTGTTTGATGTCTTGACTACTGCTTCCACAGGCATTGATTGTAGATCCAAGTAAAATGAAATCCTTCACAACTTCAATTTTTTCTCCGTTTATCATGCTGTTGCTTTATTTGTCCAGTCATGAGGATTTTTGTTTTCTTTATGTTGAGATATAATCCATGGTAAAGACTATGGTCTTTGATCTTCATCAAAAAGTGCTTCAAATCCTCTTCACTGTCAGCAAGCAAGTTTTGTCATCTGCATATTTCAGGTTGTAATGAGTCTTCCTCCAATCCTGATGGCATTCTTCTTCATATAGTCCAGCTTCTGTGATTAATTGCTCATCATACAGACTGAATTAAGTATGGTGAAAGGATACAGCCCTGATGTACACTTTTCCTGATTTTAATCCAGGCAGTATCTCCTTGTTCTATTCCAACAACTGCCTCTTGGTCTACATACAGGTTCCACACGAGCACAATTAAATGTTTTGGACCTCTCAGCTCTTGCAATGTTATCCACAATTTATTATAATCCACATACTCAAATGCCTTTGCATAGTCAATGAAACACAAGTAAACATCCTTCTTGTTTTCTGTTTTAACCATGATCTATTTGATATCAGGTATGATATTCCTTGTTCCAGGTATTCTTCTGGAGTTGGCTTACATTTCTGTTGTTGTATTGCTGCAACCATTTTAGAATTATCTTCAGCAAAATTTTACTTGCATGTGATATTAATGATATTGTTGAATAATTTCCACTTTCTGCTGAATTATCTTTCTTTTGAATGGACACAAATGTGATCTCTGCTACAGTCAGTTTGTCTCTTCAAAATTTCTTGGCATAGATGAGTGAGAGCTTCCAGTGTTGCATCCATTTGCTCAATTGGTATTCTGTCAAATACTGGAAACTTTTTTTCACTAATGCCTCCAGTCCATTGATTCAGTACCATTGGTTCTTGATCATATGCTACCTCCTGTTTTGATGCAATAAGTTTGTGTATTCCTTCCATCTTTTTTTGATGCTTCCTGCATTGCTCAAAAAGACCAGACGGGTTGTGGGATGACATTAGGCACATCATACTTGAAGCAAATGGAAGACTATTAAAAAGACAGGAAAAATGAAAAAAAAAAAAAA